>NC_056751.1:605001192-605333692 GCF_019279795.1 Protopterus annectens | reverse complement strand
GCAGAGTAACCTTACCTCCCCTGTACGTAATATTCTTTTGGCTTCACATAAACCACCCACCAGAAAAATCTATCTCAACAAATGGAAGAGATTCCTTATTTGGTCCAAAGAAAGAAAACTCAACTCCTGTTACTGTGGTTTTGTACACTCATGAGCGGCAGCCTCCACAATTCGAGTCCATTTGGCTGCAATCTCAAACTTTCATGTTGGTTTCCAAGATTCAGCCTTAATCTCCCATCACCTCTGCAAAACCTTTTTAAAAGGGGTCTCGCACATCAGACCACCTTTCAAAGAACCGATCGACCCTTGGAATTTAACGTTAGTGCTGCAGTCCCTGACGCAACCACCTTTCAAGCCTGCGAATTCTTGTGATATGAAGTTTTTGTCCTGGAAGTCACTGTTTTTAGTAGCCATAACTTTAGCTAGATGCATGTCCGAGCTTCAGGCCTTATGCATCAGACGTCCTTATATGATCTTTCATAGGGACAGAGTGTCACTCCAAACTAACCCCTCCTTTCTTCCAAAAGTTGTCTCAGAATTGACAGTTAACCAAACGATTGACCTACCTGTCTTTTTTCCAAACTATTCAAATGAAGGGGAATACTGCCTTCGTTTGCTGGATGTACATAGACAATTGCATTTTTATCTGCACAGAGCAAAACTAGTACATAAATCAGACCAGTCGTTTGTGTCTTTCTCAGGCCCAAAGTTGTGGGACCCTGTTTCTAAAGTGATCTTATCTAAGTGGTTGAGAAACTTTATATCCTTCATCTACCAACGCAATAAAATTCCTCTACCTAGAAAGGTCAAAGCACACTAAACCATATCAGAGGCAACTTCTGTGCTTTTCATTTAAGGGCTTCAATGGATGATATCTGTGCAGCTGCAACCTGGTCTACCCCCATACCTTTTATACTCATTAAAAATTGGGCCTGGTCTCCAGGGGAAGAGCATCCCTTGGTTCAGTGGTACTCGGGAGCATTCTTCAATAATGGCCTCCCTAGACATAAAGTAGCTAGGGACTGTGTCCCATCACTAAGGAATGAATGAAGGTTAACATCATAAGATTAAAGAAGTTATGTTCTTACCATAACGTTCCATCTGTGTTGTTCACTTTCATTCATAATGTCCCACCCAGCTTCCCCCTCCAGAGGCTCCTGGAGGATCGAATTGGGTCCTAATCCTGCTTTAGAGTTTCTGCTCAGAAAAAGCCTCTGCTTTCCTTATCACGGCAAACTCAATCTGGGGTAATGGGAGAGGAGCACTATGGGTAAAAACTTAGTTCGAGAGTTTTTTGGCTGACACGAGCTTGTTATAAGGCCGACTGTTCCGAGGACGGAACCGAAACCTACCCATCAGTAGTGAATGAATGAACATGAACAACAAAGATGAAACGTTATGGTAAGAACACAACTTCTTTTTTCAGCCCCCCTCCAAGCATCGACTTTGCCAGGCCAGGTATTTCCTTATTTAAACCGCCCACCAGTTGGGCATCACCATAAATCTCAACAAATCCCTGTTAGAACCGGTTCAAGTTCTGAACCTCATTGGAGCCAGTTAGACACCATTCAGACCAAGGTTTTCCTGACACCCGACAGACTTCAGTCCCTCAAACATCATGTCTTCCATCTCCTCCAGCGGAGTTTGTATTAAGGGGGTTGGGGTCCATGCTGGCCACAGTCACACTTGTTCCCACAGCTCGGTCACACATGAGGGTGCTCCAATGGACTCTGGTGGTCCAGTGGTCACTTCTAGATCCACCATTGTCACATCTGTTCATCTATCGTGAGCATGGACAGATTATCTTCTTTTGTGGATTCAGTCCCTGGAACTTCCTTGCAGTCGCCCATTTATTCTTCCCTCCCCTCTAACCACGGACACCTCCCTACTCGGGTGGTGGACATTGCTTGGGAAGGACAGTTCAAGGCACATGGTCTTCTCTGGAGACCCAGTTGCATATCAGCGTCCTGGAGATAAGAGTGGTGCTATTGGCATTGCAGGCTCTTCATGCCCATCTTCCTCTAGGGACGATTGCCATCCAGACAGATAATACGTCAATAGTCTGATATATTAACAAACAGGGAGGAACCAGGTCGTATCCCCTTTGCCGTGAAGCCATGAGATTGTGGTAACGGGCGATGTCCACCGGACGTTTTCTGGTGACAATGCACATTTCGGGGAGGTACAACATTCTAGAGGGCAGGCTCAGCAGGTCTGTCCTGATGCCTTACAAATGGTCTCTAAATCCTTCAGTAGTGAAACAGATCTTTCTAAAGTGGGGTCAGCCTTGCTGCAATCTTTTCACCTCTCCTTCCAACATGAAGTGCAGCGAGTTCTTTGCCCGGGGAGTCCCCCTAGAGACTCTAGTTCATGCTTGGCCCTCCGGTCTTCTCTATGTTTATCCTCCGCTTCCCCTGATACCAAAACTCATTCAGAAAGCACAACAGCTGGGGAGCTCAGTCATCCTCATTGCCCCCTTCTGGCGTCACCAAGTATGGTTCCCTTCTCTATGGTCTCATGTAGGGTGTCCTCCCTAGACATTGGATCCAGTTCCCGATCTGATTTCGCATCCGTCAGGGATTCCACATCCTGATCTGGCCAGTCTGAAGCTCACCGCTTGGCTGCTCCAGTTCCCATGATAGTTAGGACTCCCAGGCTATCTTCTCCGGTTAAGAAGATTTTGGTAGCGGCTCATAGATCTTCCACGAGGAAGGTTTGAGTAAGTGGAAGCGTTTCTCAGTTGGGGCATCTCAACGGGATTTGGATCCCTTCGCTGCCCTGGTTCCTGCTATCTTAGAGTTTCTGGCAGGCATTTTTAAACAGGGTGCCAGCTTCTCTATGGTTAAAGTGCAGCTGGCGGCTATTTCTAATTTCCATATAGGGGATAATTCAGCATGTTAAGTTGTCTATCTCGCCTTCGTTCTTGCTGGTTGGGATCGGAGCCGATCCTCTGCTCCGACTCTGCCATCTTCAATAGCTCGAGAGCTGTTTACTGGCTCGAGGCTACCCCTTATCCCATAATGCCTAGCGATAGCTACCCAGATCTCGTTTGCCGCTTCAGCTGCGAGGTGTCGTTTTTCTGGCTCAGGCTCGTATAAAATTTTTTGTATAACTTTCTTCACTAGAATTCAACCCTTCTAGTATTTTATTGTTAACGATAGTCTTGTTTTGTGATAGTTAGTTGTTTAGCTTGTAGTATCCCTCCTTTTTCTTGTAGAACTCGTTTAACTTAGAGAGTTCTCCCCCACCCCTCCCCCCTACCTCTTCTTGTCAGGTTAGCCATTTAAGTTAGAGGCTTTTCCTTTTACCTTTCTCTTATAGGCTAGCCATTTAAGTTAGAGGCTTTCCTATTATCTTAAAAAAAAAAAAAAAAAAAAAAAAACCTTTAGCTATAGTCTTTATAGTAGTGTGTTTTTTGTAGACTGTATTTTGCTTCTGGTTGCTATTGTTATAATTGTTTTTCCTTACTTTCAAGGATGCCAAAGGAATCCAAGGTTTCTGGGTTCAAGAAGTGTGACTCATGCTGTCAGAAAATGTCTCTGACAGATGGGCACACTTTTTGCGTCTATTGTTTAGGCGCTGTGAACCTGCAGGACTCTTGTTCTATCTGCCATGCCTTTAGTCCAAGAGTCCTACAGGAGCGTAAGAATAAGCTTATTCTTAGGGGTCTTTTAAAACCCCAGGATTCACCGGCCAAGAGCTCACAGCCTGTGAAATCCCCTAAACCCACTAAGCCGTCGGCTCCAAGTTCGGAGTGGTCTTAGGTTCAGGATTTACCTTCCATGTCGGTTCCGGCTGGCACCGACAAGACAATCTCCCCATCGGCTCCATCAGAGGCTTCAGAGCTGTCGTGGAGCCATAAGAGGCTGAGGCCCCCCTCAGTTGAATCGGTGCATTCGGCTCCTCGGTCTCCTTTACTTCAGAGCGAGCGTAGTCACTGATCCTCTCACTCATCTCGATCCTCTAGGCTGTCGGATCACGACGTGGAGAGAGTAGTCAGTAGGTTTCTAAAGTCGCAGGCACTAGCCAAGTTGTTGTCCAGCCCTCCTCAACAGGTATCGGCTCCGTCCGCTTCTCTCGATGTTCCTCCTCCGACTCCAATGAGTTCGGAGCCGGAGTTCGTTGGGGTTCGAGTAGTGGAACTGTCGGCTCCGATAACACTATCTCCTTCAGTTCCAACGTCGGCTCCGATTCCCTCGGTGGTGCTGTCCATCGAGGGATCTGGGTGCCGGGGCTCCCTCGTCGGCTCCGAGGGGGGAGTGGCATCAGACCCTTGTCCGACCCCGTTCTCCCTCTTGGAGCTTCGGCGCAGGTGAGCTCGGATCCTACATCGGCCTCGGAGCCGTCTCCCTCGGTGCGGAGAAAGATTCCTATTTCTTCGGAACTGGAGCTTTCTCTGCATCGTGGCAGGGATGCCTTCAGTGTCATGCGGAGTGTGCTGACCACTGAGTCAGCTCCACTATCAGCCCCACCGGCTCCGTCTCCTATAGTGCCTGTGCCAACCTCTGCTCCTCCTCCAGACCCCAAGCGTAGGGAACTGATGCTCCAGGACACCCCATTGGGTGTTTCCTCTTCTTCTGAGGCTTCCCCTGATCTCTCAGAGGAGCTCCCTCGGAAGAAGAAGTGCAAGAGGAAGCACATTGATGCCCCTGAGTCTGTCACTTCTGATACAGACTTAGATGAATCGGAAGGGTCCCCGAGATCCTCCTCTGAAGATGTTTCATTCTCGGACTTCCTGGAAATGCTCAAGCAGAGGGGGAACTGGAATCCCCTAGCCCCTTCAATTTCTGACCTTCCACCTCCTGGGTGTCTCCGCCTTTCGATCCACTTATGACAGTGGTGGCTCGAAAGGCTTGGTCAGCTCCGGATACAGTGGAACCAACTCCGAGGAGACCTAGTAAATTTATTACAGCACCCCAGGATAAGCAGTTCCTTTCGAAAGGTGTCCCTGTTGATGCTGTGGTGGTAGCAGCAGCCACCAAAAAAGAGTTAGCGGAGACCTGTTTGTCTGTCCATCCCCCTAACAAGGAGTCTAGGACGATGGACAGATATGGGAAGCGAATGTTCACTTCAGCGACCTTCTCTATGAGGTCATTGAAGTACCTATGTCATTTTACTCGACTTCAAAGGGATCTCCTTAAAGAGCTCGGAGATACCCTCCAAGATCCAACAGCTGAGGGAGCACAAGCCAAGGTAGCTTCCCAGCTAGCGAAGCTTAATTCTGTTGTTAACTCCTCCATGAGACTAATTTCCTTTGCAGCCGATGGGGCGAGTAGAGCCGCTGGTACCGGGGTGGCCCTTTGGAGGCATGCCTGGATGTGGCTGTGTAACTTTGCGGAATCCTTTTGAGCATCCTTCTCCAACACTCTCTTTGATGGTTCCTTTCTTTTTGGACCACAGGTGAAAGACATTTTGACTAGGTGTGAGCAAGAAGGCAAGACTCTCTCTGCCATGGGAGTCCGTTTTTCCACTCCCTCTAGACCCTACCCCAAAGGTCAGAAGAGTGGTAAGATGTGGTTCCGTAAATCTCAGGTAGCCTTGCCTGACACACGTAGTGATTTTTCCTCCAGAGGCAGAGGGGGGAACAATAATAATAGACGCCGCCCTCATGGCAGATGGGGTCCGCAGAACCAGGGCAACAGAGAATCCTTCTCTGATAAGCCCTTTCAGCATCCCTGAAGGGTTGCCCGGCTGCTCATCTCTGGAGGCAGTCGGGGGAAGACTTTTGCTGTACCCAAAAGCCTGACGAAGTTTAACACAAGACAGATGGGTACGGTCCGTTATATCCGGACGTTACAAAATTCCCTTCCTTCAACCTCCTTTACAGTCAAGGAAGACCCTCCCAGATGTTCCACCCAATCTGAGGGAGCAAGCAGTAATAGAAGTTTCAAAACTGCTAGACAAAAGAGCCATCCAGGAAGTCCCGGCAGACCAGCACAGATCCTGAACTTACTCAAGGTTCTTTTTAGTACCAAAAAAGATAGGGAACTGGAGACCGATTCTTGATCTCAGCAGACTAAACAGGTCTGTCCAAAGAACGAAGTTGTGGATGGTCACGCTGCAGTCCATTCTACCCTTTCTGGGTCAGGACAATTGGATGTGCTCTATAGATCTTCAGGACGCGTACTACCATATAAAGATGGACAGGTGCTCCAGAAGATATCTTCACTTCCGGCTGGGGGCCAGTCATTATCAGTTCAGAACTCTGCCCTTTGGTCTCACCACAGCCCCCAGGGTTTTCACCAAATGTATGGCAGTGGTCACGGCTCACCTGAGGCATCAAGGATTCCAGGTGTTTCCGTATCTAGATGACTGGCTCCTTACTGCTACCACCAGGCATCAACTCATACAAGCACGGGACTACACAATCACAATCTGCTCACAGCTCAGCATCACAATAAATTTCGAAAAATCTGCCTTGTTGCCCTGTCAATTTATCACTTATATAGGAGCAGACTTAGACACAAGGGATATGTTTGCAAGGCTTCCACCAGAAAGGGTGTCTGCAATTTGTCAGCAGGTACAGGTTCTGATGCAGAGCAAAAGGATCCAAGTCAGGTACGTCCTTCAAACTCTGGGCTCCATCGCAGCAGCCATTCTCCTAATCCCACTGGCGTGCTTTCATATGAGGATTCTTCAGTAGCTTCTGTTTACGCAGTGGTCTTTCCAAGAGCTACCCATGACATACAAGATCATGATCACAGACGCTTGCAAAAGGCATCTTTCTTGGTGGATGGTCTCCCCACTAGTTACTCAGGGCAGACCTTTCATGTAACCCCCTCCGGTAGCCACAGTGATGACAGACTCCTCCCTGATAGGGTGGTGGTGGGGCATTGTCTGGGCAGGATAGTCCAAGGCACGTGGCAACCTCACGAGTACCATCTGCATATAAATGTCCTGGAAATGAGAGCCGTGCTCCTGGCGTTGCAAGCCCTTCAAGACTCTCTTCCTCCTGGGACCATTGCTATTCAAACGGACGACATGTCAGTGGTGTGGTACATCAACGAGCAGGGCGGAACCAGGTCCTACCCCCTGTGTCGAAAAGCACTCAGGCTTTGGCAGTGGGCGATTTCCTCCCAACATTTTCTGATTGCGACGCACATCCCTGGGAGATCCAGCGTCATAGCAGACAGGCTCAGCAGAGCTATTCTAATGCATCACGAGTGGTCTCTGAATCAGGAAATTGCGAATCTTGTTTTTCGCAAATGGGGCCAGCCTTGCTGCGATCTCTTTGCCACCCCCCCTTCAACAGCAAATGCAGCAACTACTTCTCCCGCTTCCGAGTCACACACCCAGAGATGCTGTAGTCCACGATTGGCCCCAGGAACTTCTTTATGCCTTTCCTCCATTCCCTCTGATACCGAAACTTATACAGAAAGCAATATTGTTGGGTTGCAAAATGATCCTCATTGCTCCCTACTGGCCTCGACAGATATGATTTCTGTTCCTGCACCATTACCTTCTCGATCAACCCTGGACTCTGGACCCAATTCCAGACCTCCTGGTTCATCAGTCAGGCGGGTTGCATCATTCCCTAAAAACCCTCCATCTCACAGCTTGGTTGCTCCACTTCCAGCCTTAGCCAGGCTTCCCAGCATTTCCCCAGCAGTCCGCGACATTATCGTGTCTTCTCACAAGTCTACAACGAGGAAAACTTATGCTAGCAAATGGAAACGTTTTTCTTGTTTGGCAAAGACTAGGAATGTGGATCCCTTCTCAGCCCCAGTCCACGAAATCTTGGAATTCCTAGCTCTACTGTTTCATTCCGGGTCCGCTGCTTCTATGATCAGGGTACAAATGGCAGCCATTTCTAACTTTCATGTTGTTTTTTCGAACTCTAACATTATGTCTCATAAGCTATGTAAAGTTTTTATGAGAGGGGCAACTCTTCTTAGGCCTCCAGTGAGAGATCCCCCTCCTCCTTGGGACCTTAATTTAGTACTAACCTTCTTAATTCTGCCCCCTTTTGAACCAGCAGCTTCCTGCTCTATCAAGTTCCTATCTTGGAAGGCACTCTTTCTGGTAGCTATTACTTCTGCCGGACATATCTCTGAACTTCAGGCGCTATGTGTTCGTCCTCCTTACATGGTTTTTCATAAGGACAGGGTTGCTCTGAGAGCTAATCCCTCGTTTCTCCCTAAAGTCTGCTCAGAAAATAACTTAAACCAATCTATAGATCTTCCTGTGTTTTTCCCCAATCATACCAACAAAGCAGAATACAAACTACACCAATTGGATGTTCATAGGCAATTGCACTTTTACATGCACAGAACTAAAGAAGTAAGGAAACTGGACCACCTGGTCCTCTCTTACGCCCTGGGCAAGCAAAGTCTCCCAATTTCCAAGATAACCTTGTCCAAATGGTTGTCACACACTATTTCTTTCATTTATCAGCTAAGGAACAAAGAGTTACCTATTAAACTTGAGAGGTCATTCTACTAGGGCCTTGGCCACCTCCATAGCATTCCAATCCAGGTTGCCCATGGATTCTATCTGTGCAGCTGCCACATGGGCAAGCCCTCACACCTTTATTTCTCATTACAAGTTGGATGTGGTCTCCAGGAGCAGAGCCGACTTTGGGTCCACTGTTCTGAAGAGTCTGTTCCACTGAGCCACCCAGGTTTTTAGGTGCTAGGGACGCTGTCCCAACCAGCAAGAACGAAGGCGAGATAGACAACTTAACATAAAGAAGTTATGTACCTACCATAACGTTCCATGTTAGTTGTCTTCATCTCGCCTTCCTTCTTGTGTCCCACCCTCCATCCCCCTGTCCTAGTGGATCGAGAGGAGTTTTTTGTTCTGTTTCACTGGCTGTGTGTTCTCTTGTGTCCTTTTTTGACTTAAGAGAATATGGCAGGTATAGTCAACTGGTTCTTGACTGATTTATTATATTGCTATGTCTGGAGTTAGCTATTTCAAACGAGATCTGGGTAGCTATTGCTAGGCATTATGGGATAAGGGGTAGCCTCGAGCCAGTAAACGGCTCTCGAGCTATTGAAGATGGCTGAGTCAGAGCCGAGGATCGGCTCTGATCCCAGCCAGCAAGAAGGAAGGCGAGATGAAGACAACTAACGTGGAACGTTATGGTAGGTACATAACTTCTTTTTCTCTAGCCTCTTCTAAACTCTGTAAAGCTTTTCTGAAGGGTACTTTTCTTCTTAGGCCACAGATCAAGGACTCTGCACCTCATTTGGGACCTTACTTTGGTCCTTCAAGCCTTGGTTTCTTCCCATTTGAACCAACTGCTTCAGTTGGTCTGCAGTTCCTGTCTTGGAAAACAGCCTTCATGATTGCTGTTACTTCATCTAAAAGAGTGTTGGAGCTTCAGGCCTTATCGATTAAGCCTCCTTAAATGATCTTCCATAAAGACAGGGTATCCTTCCTTTCTGCCTAAAGTGGCCTCAGAATCAAACATCAACCAGTTTATCAACCTCCCTGTCTTCTTTTCCGAACTTTCAGAGTATTTGCGCCTGCTGGATTTTCATAGTCAATTACATTTTTATTTGCACAGAACAAAGGCCTTCCGCAAAGTTCAAGAAACTTTTCGTTTCATGTTCTAAGCACTTTTTAGGGAAACCTGTATCGAAGGTCACCATTGCTAAATGGATTTTTAATTGTATAATATTGGTGTATTCAACCAAAGGATTGTCTCCGCCAGATCAAGTTAAGATGCATTCTACTAGGTCTATGGCTACTTCAGCTGCTTTTTGGTCCAGAGTTTTCCTGGATGACATTTGCTCTGTGGCTACCTGGGCAACTTTTCATACTTTCATCTCCCATTACAAGTTGGATCTTCTCTCCAGAAATAGGGCATCCTTTGGCTCCGCCGTGTTATGGAATGTCCTTCCATGAGGGCCTCCCAGGTGTTTGGTAGCTGGAGGCTCTGTCCCACAGGTTGAAGAGCAACTTCAGATAAAGAAGTTATGTACTGACCATAATGTTCCATCTGAGTTGTTGCTCTTCATTTGTCTTCCACCGTCCCTCCCTCCTTCCCCCTGCCTTATATGAGCTGTGCGGTGGTCTGGCTGGAAATGACATAGCCCTTTCTTAGGCATAAATAGTCCTTCCTTTTGATGCTGTCTGGGTTATCGTGCCAAGGGGTAAGATATTGTGTCAGGCTGGGTTGCTATGGTGGGCAGCATACTCGATCTGATGGGAGGAAGGAGACAGGGGCATTATGGGTAGGGGAGGAGCTCGGATCCTGGATCTGATGCTGGAGAAATGTAGCAGAGTCGGATCCATGTTCCCACATGAAGAGCAACAACTGAGATGGAACGTTATGATGAGTACATAACTTCGTTTTCCTCTAATTTAAATTTGATCTTTTAAGAGTTTTAGGGAAAGTACTTCCCAATTTGATCTTTCATTGCCCAGTAGAATGAGTAGATGAAAGAAGATGGGGAGGAGCTTTTAAAGCTAAATTTAGAGTAAGGGTAGGCAACTCCAAAGTCAACAAGTATAAAATGAATAACAGGAAATGGATGGTTGGGGAAAATTTCAGGCCTACAGATTTCTCAAAATAGGAAATCAAAGCAGTAACTAAATTGCAAAAAGAGGACAGACACTGACTAAAAAAGTGAAGACACGAAAGGAAAAATGACTTTCCTTACTTATTTTAGGACCTAACTTTGCTATGCTAATAGACTTGGGGGGGGGGGGGGTTGCAAATTCCTGGCACTGTGTTTATAAAGCAAAATGGTTTAGATGTGCTTGTCTGATGGGTTGCAAATTCCTGGCACTGTGGTTTATAAAATTGTTTAGATGTGCTTAACTGCTGTTTTCAGACATGTATTCTTCCTTTTCTGCAGCAATGCATATTAGTTAGAATTGTGCACTTACACTTTATTTTGTACATTATGTAGTTATGTTTGTGATTTTTGAACGATAAAGCTTCTTTACAAAAAAAAAAAATTGACAGCAACACAAGGCAAAAAGGTATCCCAACAAGTCAAAGGATTGGAGCAAACGTGAAATCAATGAAGTAAAAAAACAGCCCAAACCCACCATTCAATATACGATTTAATGTAGTAGTAAGGACGTAAGCAGCATAAATATTAGCAAGCAACAAAGCTTTCGGCTGTTTTATGAGATGTTGTTTTAAGTGTGTTATTATAACTGTCTTATAAGACATAGGGGTACTTTAAAGAGATGATTATTATTAGCAAAGTTGAATGTTGATTGGCTGTGGTGTTATATATATGTACATGTTATGGTTGGATGATTTTATCAAACAATGAAGAAGAGTTTTACTCGAAAGCTTTGTTGCTTGCTGATATTTATGCTGCTTACGTCCTTACTGCTACATTAAATCGTATATTGAACGGTGAGTTTGGGCTGTTTTTTACTTTACAAAAAAATGAAAATGGAGTGAGGAGATTGATTGATAGCAAAAGTGCACAGTTAATTTTTCTTCACTATTTGTGTCTTTTTTATCAGGTGATGCGATATTTGCGCATATTTATGCCCAACAGTGGGTTTGAAGTTATGCCTTGTAACCGTTACTCATTGGAAACCAATGGAGCAAAGATAGTCTCAACAAAAGAATGGTAAGTCATGAGCAACATATTCTGTTGACTTTCACTTGCAACAGTCTTATCAGCAAAATACAAATTGAATAAAATGTATGTGAATTACTTAGCATTCTAGGAAAAGCAGTTTCATGATTGACAGTTGGTTGCATAATGCAGAAGGAGTAAGCTTTGTCTGATCCAGAATTGATGAGTCGCCTAGATGTTGGTGGAGCTGACAAGGGAGGTTGGAGTGGCAGGGTGTAATGTCTGCCCCTACTGGAGAGAAGTGCACATTAAGCAAAGTGAGGGCTAAGGACATATTCGTCTTTGCCATTTTACATTCATGCATAAACCTTCAGGAAGCAAATGCAGGAGTGTACAATGTCACTGAGAGAGATAGCAGGCCCTCACACATCTGTGAGCGGGTGTGGGACAAACATTGAGAGTCAGGTCATGAAATGGTGCACTTGTCAACTTGGCTCCCCTTCTGCATAAATGGTGCAATGGTGGAAGATGGTTATATTAGTTGGAGGTGTGTATTTGGGGGTGGGGGTGGAGCTATGCTTCTCACAACATCCAGGACAGACTTTAAAAAAAAAAAAAAAAAAGCCTATCTTGGGTCTTTTTACAAGAAACCTGTCAACAGCTGTCTGCATGATAGCCATGTTGCAACTGACTATGTGACTGGTTACAGCGTGGGAATTGGTCAACAGGGAAGGGGAAAAGGGATAAAAAAAAATAAGTGCTTCATTGTTGTTTTCTCTCCTTGAATAAAATTTATAAATAGTCCACTTGCTAGTGGTGCCAGTCATAAATTGATGTCCTTCTATATTACTGTTGCAGTGTTTTTCACCTTAGGGATCTCCTGCCAAGGCTGGCCCAGCATCCAGCTAATATATCAAAGCCTTTTGATCTTGTATACACCTCACATCATGCGTATGCTCCTTGTACAGGATGCAGGGCATACAGATGACATATGGATACAGTTACCCAGAACTTCTTTGATGCCAGTCCAAACACCGTCATCTGTCATCAGTCTGAGCATAGTTTTGCTGTGCTGAATTAATTAGCCATTAGATAAGTGCCCTATTGGAGTCTTTTTTTTTTTTACTTTTACTTTTGATCTTGTTTTACTTTGGTTACATGGAGTTCAAGTCATGCAGGAAGCAAAAATGTCAGTGTGGGAGCCAGAGTCCCCATAAAGATTGTCATAAGCAGTGTCTTTTTTGTTTGGGTGCTTCCCACAAACATCTCTCCTGTAGCATTTTTAAAGCATTTGTGTGTAAGACTCTTAGAAGCTGGTTGTCTTCTCTGGCCATCTATCTGAAGAATCAGAGGCTTAAGTAGTTAGCCCAGGGTAGCATGGCAGAATTGATTAACAGCTAAGTACTTCCGTTAAGCAAAAAGGTGGCCAAAAAATCTTGGCTGGATTATTTGGCTGTCCAGCCCCCCCCCCCCCCCCCGGATGTTTCTCTAGAAGCAGGTGATAACTGTGTAGGCCATCTGGTGTCTGCGTTAGATTCCTGTACCATGACCCCGTCAGAGGCGAGCGTGGATCCTTCCTTTCACATTTGCTATCAGGCTTTGCAGGCTTGCTCCGGACATTGAGGGGGAACTGTAGTTGATTATCTTGGAGGGCCGTAGAGAGATTCTGCAGATTCTGGTGGTCAGTGAAGAGGCACCAGGTGCTCTTATTGAATCCCATTAGGGCTGATATCCCTACCAAGAAAAAGCAGAAGACTAAACATCCTTCTGTACGTCCTAAGGACTCTCAAAGGGAATGGGAGGAGGAAGTTCATGGCCTGTTTTAATGCTTTAAGTTCCCTGAAACCTCTCTAAGGGGTTTCTGTGCCTATTCCCCCTTGGAATTCAGCTCCTTCTAAATGGCCTAGGGAATGTGATTCCTCGGATGGGGATTCAAAGTGTGATGAGGGGTCCTTGTCTTACTCTTCCCATATGCCTTCTCCTTTGGTTTATGGTTCTGATGAAGAGGAGTCCATTAGCTCAGAGTCTCCTTATGAGGAATTGTCTTTTGGGGAGTCAATAGCCATAATGATTAAATATATCCAGAAGGGGTTTTATGAGCTTCTTCAAGTGGACACTCCTAAATCTTATGCAGTACCTTCTGTGTTGGCTGCTTTGCCGCTAAGTCCTGATTCTCACCTTCCTGCTCCAAGAAACCTGACAGGTTCTATACGGTTCCTGAGGATTGTCAATTCTTATTTAAGTGTCCTTCTGCTGACCCTGCTGTGGTGTCGGTTAACTCTGACAAGCCTTCTAAGCCTTTGCCCTCTTTCAAACTTTCTGTCTTTGAAGAAGGATGGTAGAGAAATGGAGAGGATTGTTAAGAAGGTCTATACTTCTTCTACTTTGGTCTTTTGGGCCATCAGTTACCAGACCCACATGACCAAATATGCTCTGGCCATAATTGCCAAGGCTTGTCAGGTTATTTTTGACCTCCACGATTTTGAAGGAAAGCCTACTGCTTTATCTGTTTTAGGTTCTGCCACTCAGTTGGCTTGCCACTCTATCAAGGACAACTATGGTGCCGCTGATGCCTCCTCTAGGTCTGCTGCCTTTGGGTGTGTCATAAGGTGTTACTCTTGGCTTTGTCTACAGTCATCATCTGAAGACATTAAGGTCAAGTTGCCAGATGCTCCTTTGGATAATAAAAATCTCTTTGAGACTGCTGCTGCTGCTATGTTTGTCTGTTCAAGAAAAAGGTAAATCATTGTAGGACCTTAAATTTATTTTTGTATCTCCTATCATGAAGTTCCAGAGGAACTATCTTACTGGGTCTGCTTTCGTTCGCAGGCAGCCTCATCAGGCCAGTATAGGCAGGAAGGGGTTGTAGGTGAGCTCCACCTGCAAAGTCTTCTCAGGCTCCTGTGGCCCAGAAGCCTCCTTTACTTGACAAGCCGGCTTCTCTTTGACATTTTGCCCCTCAACCCTCGGCCAGGTTCTCTTGTCCCTTCGTCTTTCTGCCATCCAAACTGACATCTCTTCACCTTAAATACTTGGGTCCTCTCCATTTTCCATTAGGGTTATTTCATCATGTCGAAGTCTCTCTCTCTCTCCTTTATCAGGGATTCCTCAACCTCGTCTAGAGTAGCTTCCTCATTTCTCAGAGGTTCTTGGGTCCGTGATGGACCAGGGTCTAGTCAACCTGTCTCTCGTTCCCAAGTAGGAAAGAGATTTTACTCCAGAATGTTCATGGTTCCTCAGGAGGAGAGTACTTGGAGGCATATTCTGGACTTCTCCTTACTCAACACCTTTCTCAAGGTTCCTTCATTTTGGATGCTTACTCTTCAAACCCTGCTTCCTCTGTTGCTACCCCAGGCTTTTCTGATGTCCCTGGATCTGATGGATGCTTACCTTCATATTCACCCTCTTTTCTGGAAGTTTTTGCACTTCTCTGCTTCTGCTTCTTCTCATTTTAATTTCTCTGATTTGCCCTTTGGCATTTCTGCTGCCTCAGGGGTATTCACAGAATGCAGAGCTTGTGTGACTGCCTTTTGCATGATTCAAGACATTCGTATTTTGCCTTACCTAGATGACCTTGCTGTGTCAGGTGCCTTCTCCCGTTTGCCTGTTACTAGATGTGGAGTTTACCAGATCTCTCCTTCTAAGTCTGGGGTTCACTATCCACTTTCAAAAGTCTGTCCTGACTCTCTCTCAGGATCTTATGTATCTGTGCTGCAAGATTCAGACAGTACCACTGTTGACCTCTTGACCACCTCCAAAGGTTTTGTCCTCAACAGTTTTTTTTTCTCTTCTTCCTCTGCCTGCCATTCTAACCAGAGAGTTTCTTTGGGTCCTGGGATTCATGACCTCTTCTGTTCCAATGCACCCTCATGCCAGACTGCATATGCGGAAACTTCAGTGGCACCTCAAGTCAGTTTGGCTTCAGCATTGCACCCTCTGGGTTTCAGGGTGCCTCTCCTTCCTTGCCTCAAGTGGGAATTCAAGTATTGGATTCATCATCTTACACTCAATTCAGGCCTGCCCTTTCAGCTTCCAGTTCTTTCTTAAGAACTGTTTGTCAACGCCTCAGACATGGGGTGAGGGGGCTTCCTGTGGTCACCTGAAAGTTCAAGGTCTCTACCCCCCCCCCCCCCCATCAGAAGTCAGACAGTGTCAATATCAAAGAGATGAGATCTCTGATTCTGGCCTTTCAGGCTTTTCACCCCGTGCTTTCTCCAGGCCCCTTGAAGGCTTGCACAGACAACACTACAGTGATGTCGTATGTCAAAAGTAGGGAGGTACAAAGGCTTACCTTCTCTGCAGGCTGGCTCTTCAGGGCTGGGATCTGGCTACCAGTTATCAGTTAATTCTTCAGGCAGTGTATATTCCTTCAGAGCACAATCTACTGACAGGCACTTTGAGCAGGTCCAAAACACAAGCTCACGAATGGATGCTTCCACGGAGACTTGTTTCTAGACATAGTCCATCAATGGGGCATTCCTCAGGTAGATCTTTTTGCCTCCTCTCTGAACAGGCAGTTCCTTCTTTTCTGTTGACATGCCATCTGGTGTGGAAGACGGGTGCCCTTTCTTTTCTTTGGAAGGGGGATAGTTCTGTATGCCTTCCCTCCCCTTCCCCTACTTCCAAGAGTCCTTCGGATGATTCATCTGGACTCCCCAAAAATCTTGCTAGTGACTCATTTTTGGCCAAGACAGCACTGGTTCCCCCTCTTAATGCATCTGGCCAGGGGTGATTATCAGAAATTACCTCACTAGTTGGACCCACTCACACTGGACAACTGATCACTCATTTGTTCTCACTTGTCCATTCTTCAACTGATACTGTGGGTGATAGGGTTTTGATCCCTTATAGGTGCCTTTTTTCTGAGGAGATGCTCAGGGTTTTACAGAAGACAAGAAAGTCTTATATGTACAAATGGAAGAGATTTTTTTTGTCTGGTGCCATGCTCGGGTGTATATCACCAAATCGAAAAGTCATTTAATCGAACAGCATTGACATCAAAAATACCGTTCATTGAAGTCGCTCTTGTGGAGGGCTTTTCCCCCCACTAATTATATACACCAACTCCGAGATTGCACTACAGTGAGGAAAGGGCAAATTTTCCAATCTTCACGCAATCTCACTATAAACACCTCGATGAACGGCAGTTCGATGTGAAATGCTGATCGATTGCATGACCTTTCGATTTGGTGATATAGACACTCATGCTCATAGCCAGGACCCTTTATCAGTGGGTGTCCCTCTGGTCTTTTCCTGTTTGTGTGAGTTGCTCCAGTCTGGCTTCATCTGTTCATTTGTAAAGGCCCATTTGTCAGCTATTTCTTTCTCTCTGCCCTTGAATCCTCTTTTGGCTCTTGACTTTGAGGTCAAACAGTTTCTGAAAGCCATCCTGAGTCTTAGGCCCCCAAGGAAGCCTATTCCATCTTACTGGAGCCTTAACTGTGTTTTGGAAAAATTGACCCAGGCTCGTGTTGATTATGCAGTTTCAGCTTCTCTGCAACACTGTACCTGGAAGACTGTCTTATTGCTTGCACTTCTGCTCAGAGGTTTTCTGAGCTTCGGGCCCTTATGGCTGTTTTGGTTTTTCACAGGGACAAGGTGTCTGTTCGTACCAATCCTTCTTTTATGCCCAAGGATGTCAATGAGTCGTTCTTGAATCAGGCAGTACAATTCCCTTTTTTTCCTTTCTCAGTCTGTTAGTGCGAAGGTTCTGCATACCTTGAATTTCAACAGGAAGCTCAAGTTTTATTTGGATAAAACTAAGGCTATTCGTAAGTCTAACCAGCTTTTTGTTTCCCTTCATCCCAGGACATTGGGTTTGGCTGTCTCTAAGCAAACCATCAACTCCTAGATTTCTAAGGCCATTTCCTTTTGTTATTCTTTTCAGAGCAAGTATCTGTCTACTTCTGTTAGGGCTCATTCTACTAGAGATGTTGCCTCTTCTGGTGCTTTCATGAAAGGTTTGGACACCAATTCCATCCTTGAAGCTGCTACTTGGTCTTCAATCCATACCTTTACTAAGCATTATAAATTGGATATGATTTCTAGGGCCAGAGCAGAATTTGCTAGGGCCATCCTGCATAGGTTTGTTGAGGGCTCTTCCCAGCTTTCCTTGAGCTTTTGTACTCCCCTAAGGTGAAGAATACTGCAACAGTGATGTAGGAGGACACTACAGTTGTGTAAACTCTTAGTAACAGTTGATGTTCTTCTTTTCACTGTTGCAGTATTTGGTCCCTCCCTCCATTCTCCTTTTTTCTTTTAGGTTTTGGTTACCCTTCTGGCTGAGGTCTCCCCTTTTCCATCTGCATTTTTTTCGCTTCTGGATGTGCTTGGTCTCTTTTGTCCTATGGAGACTGCTCTCTACTGGGGCAATTTAGTTCTGGATAACTGTGCCTGTACATCACCTTTATGCCCTACAGGGAGCATACGTGTGACATGTGGTGCATACAAGATCTTAAGGCTTTGGTATACTGGCTGGATGTTGGTCTATCCTTAGCAGGAGATCCCTAAGGTAAAGAATACTGCAACAGTGAAGAGAAGAGCATCTAGTGTAATGAATAAGATTTTGCACAACTCTACTTTCTTATGCCCTATTGTCTTTCAGCATTGGATTTTAAACAAGCACTC
The DNA here is from genome assembly GCF_019279795.1 of Protopterus annectens. Classification (NCBI taxonomy): domain Eukaryota; kingdom Metazoa; phylum Chordata; order Ceratodontiformes; family Protopteridae; genus Protopterus; species Protopterus annectens. Next base: position 605,315,570 of record NC_056751.1, on the reverse strand, counting down.
ATTTAGGTGAGTATTACCAGAATTAAGTTATGTTAAAGCAGCAAGTAGCCTGCTTCAACTTGAAGTCTTCTTGCTGTTTTTGCCATTTCATCTCAATGTCACACTTAAATGTCCCCATCTTCTTTCACTGTTATACTGTAGTCAGATGTTTGTGGTTTTCTTCTTCCTGCATCATGATGCCTTTAGACATCTGCCTAGGATTATATCGCACTCAGCCAACCAGATATTAATTTCTACAATTGTTATTGCTAATTTAAGTCATATAGTTGAGGCAGGAAAGTTGGTGCCATTGTTTGTAATGTCTCAGCTCCACACCCTCAAATGAAGTTTTACGTCAAGTACTGCACATCTTTGGGGAAACGTCTTACTCTGCCATTATGTTATGGTAGCTTTTTGATGCTTTAAGATCTTAGCCCAGGGACCTTTTTGCTTTGGGTGACAGTCAGGATATCCTGTTTTTCCTAAAAGCCCTCTTCCAATAATTATTTTTCGAGCTGTAACTGCTGTGCCTGCTTCCTGTCAAATGCTTTGTTTTTCTTACACATCACTAAGAAAGTGCACCTTACCCTATGCTACCCTGTTCTTTTTAGCCACTGGCTTAGCTTTCAGATTGTTCTGATATGTGTCAGTGGGTTCATCTAATTTTTAAATTCTCAAAATTCATGTGGTCAAGACCAAATGATCAACAGTTTAAAACACCGAAAGCCAAATATGGAAAAGAAACAGCATTTCACGGAGATCGTGGTACACTGGGGATTGGGGAATGTGCACTTTTCCCCACTGTAGTGCAATCTCAGAGTAAACATACATATATGTATATGTGTGTGTGTGTGTGTGTGTGTGTATGTGTGTATATATATATATATATGTACACACACCTATACATATAGATTTATAAATTTAGCAGAGGGAGTTGTGCTTGCCCTCTGCAAAAATGCTGTTTCTTTTCTGTAGTTTTTCGATATTTTAAATTGTCAATCATATGGTTTTGACTTTATGAATTTCAACAAAGTAAAATAGATCCATGTTAATAGAAAGATGTTCTTCGTGTTTCACTGTTGCAGTCATCACCTCTGGGTTATCCCTACTGTGGTAGCCCTTGGCCTGCATGAATACCAGAGTCAATGTTTTTCTGCATCGGCTGCTGTTGCCTGTAGTCTGACATCAGGTCATCAGTGCTATAAAGCAAGGCAGACGATGCCATTATATCAGACTTTCTTGCCGTGGAGCCCGTAGTAGAAGCAGTTTGCAAATGTGCTGGTCGGTTGCTACCACAGTTTGAATTACAGCTGAAAACATCTAAAGCTAAGTATCCCGTTGGGGATCCTTTTTTCTTGCACTAACCGATGTCTGAAAAAGTTAACAATTGTCTTACCTGTGGAAAGCAGATCCCACACCGAGACTTCCATTCATACTGCATCACTTGTTTTAGCCCAGACCATGATGCCCCCCGTTGCCGGTTCTGTGCCCTCTTTAATGCGAGAACCATTCGCTGTAGAGCTTTTATTGTAGACAGGTATTTTTGTCTTTCGTCTTCGCATTCCGAAATGGTGTCCCATCAGCCAACAATCAGTGGACATCCCGAAAGAAACGCAGAGATAAAGATAGAGACAGACCACACAAGGCCAAACCCTCCGACGACTCTACCGCTGAATTGGTCGTCAGTTCTCCGGAATTCATTGAGGTGCTTTCGCAGCCCCTGATGCCCGATTTGATATCTATGCTTTCGGCTGTCTCTGTCTCGGTTGGGTCCAGAGCCGCGACGCAGACACAGGCTTCTGAGGAGGCCTCTTGCACTACGAAATCTAGACAAAAAACAACATCTTCTCATCCAACTACTGTTTCTCTCAGACCGATGGATACTCTTATGCCTAGAAGCCAGGCCACTCCTAGAAAATCTGCCTCTAGCCACAATTTTGCTCCTGCTCCACCACCCCAAATGCTTAAAATGGCAGTGGATCTCATCTCCTTTATCAGGGCTTGTCAGGTCACAACTTCTAAAAGGAAAAGACACCCTTCTCCTGAAATTATGACAGAACAGGATTCTGAGGAATCTGATTATTCAGATTTTGAAGAGGAACAACCTCTTGACTGTATATGAGGATTCAGATGCAGAGGAATCCATTCCTTCTGCCTCCCCACCAGACGACCTTTCCTTTGGGGAAACCCTTCACACCCTCAGGGAACATTTCCAATGGGAATCTCAGGATTTCCCCCAGTCTAAGAAACGACTTGGAGAGATGTTCTTCGTGTTTCACTGTTGCAGTCATTACATTTGGGTAATCTGCTGGCAGGTTGCCCTCAGTCGGCTTGAATTCCAAAGTCTTGGGTCCTGCATCGGTTGCTGTCTTCTCTTCCATGACGTCAGGTCGTCAGGGGTATAAAACATGCAGCCGACACCATTTTCTTTAGTCTTTCTTGCCGTGCGGTGCCCGAAGCAGAAGCCTTTCGCAAGTATCAGTCGGCCGACTACTGAAACATTCGAGTTTGAGTTTCAGAACCGAAGTCTTCAATAAAGCTAAGTACCCCGTTGGGGAAACTTTTTTCTTGCTTTTTACCGATGTCAGAAAAAGTTAATAATTGTATTACTTGTGGGAAGCAAATACCTCATAAGTATTTCCATTTATACTGTATTCCTTGCCTAGGCCCTGATCACAACGTGCCTGGCTGTCAGTTTTGTGCTAGATTTAACCAACGCACTGTTAAGCGTCTGTTTATTTTTGGTATTTTGGAAACATTTAACTACCCAGAAATGTCGTCGGATAGCAATCCGACTACCGGAGTACATAAAAAACGCAAAGAAAAGGACAGAGAAAGGCAGTCGAGATCCAAAACTGACGACAAAGCTTCTCCTAAGCGAGTCACCGGTTTGCCGGTACTCAGTGAGGCTCTTTCGCAGCCTCTGATACCAGCTACCTTCGAGTCGCAGGCCTCTACCGATACCCATGTGGAGTCCGGCATGCCGCTAGATACTCGAGGTATTGGACTGACAGATGTATCTCCCTCGGATGGGTCAGGAGCCGCTGAGCAGGCACCAGCTTCTGAGGGTGTATTCAGACCTCAACATTTGTATATCAAACCGATGACAGCCGCAAAACCAAAGACAAAAGCAACTTCTAAAACTAAAAAAATGACGCATGAGCCATGTGCACAGGCCTCTATGCCTAAAAAACAGATGATCAAAATGGCTGAAGACCTTATTACCTTGATCAGGATTACCCATTCCCCTCCAGATAAGATGCCTAGGCAAGACACTAATTATGAATCTTCAGATCAGGTTTCTATTTCTTCTGATTCCTTTTCTGATCAGGAATTATCTGTACCTCCCTATGAGGATTCTGATGCTGAGGAGTCTGTTCCATCTGCCTCTCCTCCTGAGGATTATTCATTTGGAGAAACCTTGCATACTTTGAGGGAGCATTTTCACTGGGAGAGTCAAGATTTCTCAGAATCAAAAAAGAGCCTCAGGGATTCCTTCTTCTCCCCCCTCAGCACAAGCCTTTAGCCATTCCCCCTGTTTTAGACATTGTGGATGATGTGTTTTCGGAGTCAAGCTTGACCCCTGACCCCTTACCTCAGGCCCCCAGTAAGCCTGACAGATATTACAGGGTCCCTGACTCACATAAATTTTTATTTATAAACCCTGCTGCTGATCCTGAAACTATTTCACAGGGTCCAAAGGGAGGTAAGGCCTCAACAGCAAAAAATCCTACACCCTCTGACGGAGATTCAGGGGCACTAAACAGATGGGAAAAAAAGGTTTATACATCTACAACCTTGGCAATCAGGGCCTTAAACTGTCAATTTCATATGCTTAAGTACCAACAACATGTTATGGGATTGCTGAAACAGAAAATTATGTTGATTTCAGAATGTGCAGAAAATAAAGAATTGCAGGAATTATTGCATGCAGCTGAACAAGTTGGAAAGCATATTTTGCAATGTGGTTTTGATTCTTTAGAGGCCTCCTGCAGGGCTGCAGTTACTGGATCTGTGATTAGGAGGCATGCCTGGTTAAAGGAACAAAATTGGCCAGATCATGTTAAAGCTAAATTGCTAGATGCACCTTTACAGCATGATTCTCTATTTGGTATTAAGGCAGAAGAGGTTTTAAAGAAAATGGAAGACAAAGCTAAATCTATGCAAACTGTTAGACTTCTTACAAGTGCAGCCACCAAGATTCAGTAAACACTGGCCTACAAAAAATAGGTTCTTTCCTGTGTCAGACAGAGCTCAAAGGGGCAAATCCAGATGCCCTAAGGGTTCCAGATACCAGGCGCAAGATTCATACAGGTCAAAGCAATGGGGCGCTTCCACCTCCAAATCTGGAGGAGATAAAGCGCAAACCTACAGAAAGCAATCCCAATGACTTCCCTCTGCCTACACCAACCACTTATCTTTTGGCAGCACCCATTGGGGAAAATTAGCAGTTTTTTGCTCAAAATTGGCAGTTAATAACCCAAGACAAGTGGGTACTAAACATCGTATCACAGGGATACAGATTCCATTTCCACACTCTGCCAATGGCAAATGGTTGGCCAGATCTGCCAAAAAATCAATGGGCAGAGGCACAGAAACAGGTTACGTCCATCATGGATATGGGGACCATTCAGGCAGTACCAGAATAGGAAAAAGGACAAGGTTTTTACTCAAGACTGATGTTCATTGTGTTTCACTGTTGCAGTCATTACACTTGGGTTATCCTGCTGGCAGGCTACCCGCAGTCGGCCTGAATTCCAATGTCCTGGTCTGGCGTCGGTTGCTTTCTCCTCTTCCTGACGTCAGTGCGCCAGGGGTATATAAGATGCAGCTGATGCCATTTTCTTCAGTCTTTCTTGGCGCGCGGTGCCCGAAGCAAAAGCAGATGTTCATCGTGTTACCCTGCTGCATTCATCACACTCGGGTTATCCTGCCGTCAGGCGATCCCACAGTCTGCCGGAGTTCCAAAGTTTTGGTCCGGCATCGGTTGCTGTCGCTTCTTCCCTGACGTCAGTGCGCCAGGGGTATATAAGAGGCATCCAACGCCATTTTCTTCAGTCTTTCTTGCCGCGGGGTGCCTGAAGCAGAAGCAGTTCGCAAGTGCTGCTCGGCTGACACCTGAGATTTTCGAATCGAATTTCAGTCCGAAGTCTTCAATAAAGCTAAGTACCCCGTTGGGGAACCTTTTCTTGCCTCGGTCCGATGTCAGAAAAAGTTAACAATTGCATTTCTTGTGGGAAGCAAATACCTCATAAGGACTTCCATTCTTATTGTATTCCTTGCCTAGGCCCAGACCACAACGTCACAGGTTGTCGGTTTTGTGCTAGGTTTAATAAACGAACTATCAAACGCCGTTTTGACTTCGCACGACATTACTTTGGTAGGAAATTTAATTATATCATGCCGTCGGAGCAGCCGACGACCGGCATGCATAAAAAACGCAAGGATAAGGACAGGCAGCCTAGGAACAAGCCAGACTCCGAGGCCTCTGCTGGGCCTGTCGCTGGTTTTCCGGTTTTCAGTGAGGCGCCTGCGCAGCCCCTGACGGCCGCAAAATTGGAACCCCAGACAGCTGCGGATTCTCAAGCGGAGTGTACTAGGCCGATGCAGCCATCTTCATTAGGCCCTTCCATCACTGGAGCAGGATGAGACCCCGGTGCAGTGGAAACACCTTTGGTTGCAGACGGTGCCTTCAGACTGACTACACTCACCATTAAGTCTTATGCTAAGCTTAAAACTCCATTAAAACCAAAAAAGGCTGTACATCAGTCTACAGTTCAAGGCCCCATGCCTAAAACACAGATGCTTAAGATGGCTGAAGATTTAATTACCCTAATCAGGGGTTCCCATCCCCCTCCAGATAAAAGACCAAGACAAGAGGAGGATTATGCTTCCTCTGACCAGGTTTCAGTTTCCTCAGATTCTTCTGAGGAACAGGATTACATTTTTCCCCCTTATGAAGACTCTGATGCTGAAGACTCGATCCTCTCAGCATCTCCCCCTGAAGACTACTCCTTTGGGGAAACTTGACATACCATGAGGGAACATTTCCACTGGGAAGGCCAGGACTACACTGATTCTAAGAAAAGGCTCAGAGAGTTCCTTTTACTACCCCAGCACAGACCACTTGCTATCCCTCCAGTTTTAGATATTGTGGATTATGTTTACTTGGAGTCTAGTCTAAATCCAGACTCTCTACCTCCTGCTCCAGCCAAACCAGACAGATACTACAGAGTACTTGATTCACACAAATTCCTTTATAAAAGCCCTGTGGCTGACCCAGAAACAATTTCCCAGGGTCCCAAGGGGGCTAAAGCTTCTATGGCTAAAAATCCTGTGCCCTCTGAAAGGGACTCCAGAGCCCTAGCTAGATGGGGAAAGAAAATATACACCTCAGCAACTCTGGCTATGAGAGCATTAAATTGTCAGTTTCACATGCTGAAATATCAGCAATTCCTAATGTCTCAATTAAAGCAAAAAATGAGCACACATTTTGAACAGTCTGAATTCAAGGAAATGCAGGATCTGTTTCATGCAGCTGAGCAGGTGGGCAAACATACTTTACAATGTGGATTTGATTCATCGGAAGCTTCCTATAGAGCAGCTGTTACTGGGTCTGTCATACGTAGACATGCTTGGTTAAAAGAACAAACCCTGCCTGATCATGTTAAAGCAAAATTATTGGATGCACCTTTACAGCAGGATGTATTATTTGGTGTCAGAGCAGAAGAGGTCTTAAAGAAAATGGAGGATAAGGCAAAGTCTATGCAGACGGTCAAGGATTTCTTACAGGTACAACCCCCTCATTTCAGCAGAAATTGGCCAACAAAAAACTGGTCCTTTCCAGCTTCTGACAGATCACAGAGGGGCAAATACAGACACTCAAGGGACAGAGGTCAGTCACAAGGCCCTTAAACCTCGCCAATGGGGTACTGCTACCCAGAAAGGAGGAGAAGACAGGCCCAAAGCTAGCAGAAGACAAACACAATGACTCAATCCTCAAACTACCAAGCAAATCTCTCCTGGCAGCTCCCTTGAGAGGAAAATTAGCATTTTTTGCAGACAACTGGCACATCATCACAAAAGACAAATGGGTACTAAACATTGTCTCACAAGGATACAGATTCCACTTTCATACCTTGCCAAGGAAAAAAGGAATACCAAACCTGCCACCAAATCAATGGGCAGAGGCACAAAAACAAATTACAGCTCTCATGGACATGAGAGCCATTCAACAGGTACCTACACAGGAGCAAGGGCAAGGATTTTACTCAAGACTCTTTCTAGTCCCAAGAAAAGACAAAGCATGGAGACTCATTCTGGATCTTTCAATTCTGAACACCTATCTGCAAGTACCAAAATTCAAGATGCTAACACTGCAGCAGCTTCTTCCTATGCTGGGCAAGAATGCTTGGCTAGTAACGTTGGACCTCAAGGAGGCATACCTGCATGTCCCTATCAGACAAAATTGCAGAAGATACCTCCGCTTCATTGCAGGTTCAACACATTATCAATTCTCTGCACTGCCCTTTGGCTTATCTACTGCGCCCAGGGTCTTCACAAAATGCCTGGCACCAGTAATTGCATACTGCAGACAAAGAGGAATTCAAATATACCCATACCTGGATGACTGCCTTATTCAAGCAGAAAGCAAGGGCATTCTTTTAAAGCATCTGGCGTTTGTCAAACGCCTTCTAAGTTGCCTAGGGTACACAGTAAACGAAAAGAAATCAAAACTAGTGCCCTCACAAAACATAATATTCCTGGGTGCCAGTTTGAATACAACGGCCCAGATGGCGTATCTCATGCCAGACAAGCAACAACAGCTGACTCAGTATTTAAAAATAATGGCAACAAAGACCTAACTCCCTGCAAGAAAAATTCTGCAGGCCTTGGGATTCATGGCATCTTGCATACTACTAATACCATTTGCAAAACTGCATATGAGGAAATTACAATGGTACCTGAAAAGCGTATGGACTCAGCACAGCCACAGCTTGGAAACGATGATACCACTGATTCCCTGCCTTCAACAGGAGTTTCTATGGTGGGCACAGGCATGTCACCTCAACAAGGGTCAGCCTTTCACCTTACCCACAGCCAGGCAAACTATGACAACCGATGCATCGGACTATGCCTGGGGAGCACACATGGCAGGACAGTGCATTCAGGCCAAATGGACTACAGATCAAAGGCATCTGCATATCAATCAAAAAGAAATGCTAGCAGTACAGAATGCCCTAACAGCTTTCAAGGACCTCTTACACCCAGGACAACTAATAATAAAGACGGACAACACCACAGGTATGAGGTACACAAACAAGCAAGGGGGCACACATTCCTACCCTCTATGCAGGTAAGCATTGACCGTGTGGAATACAGCACTGTCTTACCAGGTTCAATTACAAGCACAATTCTTGCCAGGAAAGAAAAACACTTTGGCAGACGACCTAAGCAGAAACATCATGGATCCACACGAGTGGAAACAAGCCCAAACACCCTAGCCCAAAAGTTCCTGGAATTCATAAACTCAAATGCCATGGAACAACTAGTCACCATCCCCACAAGAGGAGAAAACATACTTGATCTCATCATCACGAACATGAGAGCACAATGTTCAACACCGGAAGTATACCCCTCACTGGTGAGATCAGATCACAAACTAATCTCGCTGGAGGTCCTCATCCCACCCCCACCTGAAATAAAAAAGACCACAGTAAAGAACTTCTCGAAAGCCGACTTCACACTTCTAAAGACTAGTGTGGTCTCCTTTAAGGCCCCGAGGCGGAAAACAGTACTCAAGCTGCTGAATCACTTACAAATGCCTTCTACCAGCACCTGCAGGACTGTATGGATAAGGCAATCCCAAGCAAAACAAAGACTCTTTGTACCAGAGGCAAGCGTCCAGTCTGGTGGACCCCAGCCATAAACAAACTCTACAACAAAAGGAGGAAGCTACTACAAGATAGAGCAAAATCCTTAAAAGGTAAGACACCCTTGATCACTATAAGTAAAAAACTAAGAGCTCTCATAAAATCATCCAAAGCAAATTTTGAGAGAAAAATAGCTAAAGACTCAAAAGACAATCATAAGGCCTTCTTTAGCTATGTTAGAAACCTGGGAAGAAACTCCCAGATATGCTCAGAACTAGTTCAAAATGATGTGAAGATTACTGATCCTACAGACATTGCCAACATACTGGCTGACAGGTTCAGTGCAAACTTCTCCCCAAAAGGAGATATCTATACCAGCGATTGCAGCCCCCAAACATCTCCAGCCCAAGTGAGAACTGCTCTCTCCAAAGCAAAAACACAGCATCCATGGGACCTGATGGTGTCCCGGCTGTGTGCTCCACGAACTCAACGAGGAATTAAACCCACAGCTAGGACAGCTGTTTAATCATAGTCTTACCTCTGGATACTCCAGGAGTGGCACTGCAACTGTGGTCCCACTTCACAAAGGCGGTGCCTCCACCGACCCTGGAAATTACCGGCCCATTAGCTTGACAAGCCTTATCTGCAAAGCCATGGAGAGGATCATAATGGACCTCATAAATAAAGACATGGGGAATTTGCAGACTTTGGATCCATCCCAGTTTGGCTTTGTCAAAGGCAGATCATGCCTTCTAAACTTGGTTGATTTTTTCGAAACAGTCACCAAAGCCATTGATGAGGGAAAGGCAGTCCATACAGCCTACCTCGATCTGGCGAAGGCCTTCGATACAATACCCCACTCTGGTATCATTGAAAAACTCATCAGCTTAAATGTTAACCCATACATCACAAGATGGGTTGCAAACTGGCTGAGTGACAGAACCCACAGGGTCAGAGTTGCTGGCGCCATGTCAGACTCAAAGCCTGTCACAAGTGGTGTACCACAGGGCTCAGTCCTGGGCCCACTCTTGTTTGGCATCTACTTTTCCAAGTACAAGCAAACACAGGAGGGTTATGGCTGACAAAGTTTGCAGATGACTGCAAACTGGCCATAGTAGAAAACACATCTGACACAGATATCCTTCAGAAGGGTCTCACAGAAACGGATAACTGGTGCCAGAGCCATGGCCTAAAGTTAAATGCCAAAAATGCATAGTCATACCCTTCGGGAAAAACAAGGTTACCCCTAGCTACCAAATAGGTGGCAATCCACTGAGCACAGAAGAAGTTATCAGGGACCTGGGGACCCAGGTTGATAGTAGTCTGTCATTCGACACCCATGTAGCTAAAGTAGTTAGGAAGACCTTCTTCATTGCCCACCTTATCATGAAGGGATTCTCATCTAGATCAAGGGAGGTCATAGTCTCCCTATACTCATCACTCATCAGACCAGTGATTGAGTACAATGCCCCATTCGAATGTATCTGACCCGACACTTGCAGCAGCTGGAGAGGCCACAAAGTTCCTCACCAAAAGGATAAAGGGTCTCAAACATCTGTCCTATGCTGCCCGACTGAAAGAACTCCAGCTCTATTCAGTCGCTTACTTGCTCAGAGGTGACCTTTGCCTAACATACAAGGCCATGTCAAACCCAGATTTGATGAATATGCTTCACCTCAAAAACTCTAGATCCGTCAGAGCCACAAGGGCGGGAGACTTAAACCTCGACACGGCTATTAATAGGACGTGCTGGAGGGATAGATTCATCACCCAAAGACTCCCTATGCTGTGGAATAAAATCCCGGTATATGTGAGGCAGAGCACCTCGCTGGCCTTGTTCAAGAGAAATCTTGACCAATGGATGGGAGATCGCAGATATACCCCAGGGATTACCTCAGTGTCACTGCTCGACAGAGGCACAGCAAAATAATGGGTATAGTTCCCCATACTAAAGGGGTGGCTTAAGCCACAAAACTATGGGCTAGGCTTGTAAATGCCCTCGGGCAGATAGCCTAGTATGAACCTATAGCTCAAAAATGGGGACACCCACACATAGATCTGTTTGCCAGCCCCCAAAACTACCAACTTCAAAAATTTTGCACAAGGACATTCCATCCACAAGCTTGGAAAGTGGATGCCCTCTCATTTGGTTGGAAAACATTAACAGTGTATGCCTTTCCTCCACTGCCTCTTCTAACAAAGGTACTGCTGAAAGTCAGATTAGGCAGGCCACAAATGATACTCATTGCACCAGACTGGCCACGCCAGCATTGGTATCCGATTCTAAGGAACATAGCCCACGGCCCACCATTGATTTTACCACAAATTCCTCACCTGCTTACCCAGCGAGACAATCAGATTCTACACAGCCAACTCAAGACTTTAAACCTGGCTGCATGGCAAATTACCTAAACAACCAGCCAACTCCTCTATCCAAAGCTGTTATGGATGTCATTCTGGAGGCCAGGAGGCCCAGCACCAGAAAAACCTATTCAGACAAATGGAAAAGATTTTGCGCCTGGAACCAGGCTAAAGGCCAAAATCCCCTTGAACCAAACATTCCTTAGATTCTACAATATTTAACTGAGATGTTGCACAAAGGACTTTCTTTTTCATCTATTAAGATCCACGCCTCAGCAATTTCAGCTCATTGCAATACGGATCCTCCTTTTATTCTCACATCTACTCCTAAGACAGTACCTCAGAGGGACTAAGAACATAAGACCGCCCAGGAGAGCACGAACACCTACTTGGGATCTCAACTTTGTTCTGGAAAAGCTTACACTGCCACCCTTTGAACAAGCATTTTCAGCTGATTTAAAATTTCTTTCATGGAAAACTGCCCTGCTACTAGCAATAACCTCAGCTAGAAGAGTCTCAGAGCTACTGGCACTAATGGCAGTGGAGCCTTTCCTCATTTTTCATCAAGACAGAGTCTCTCTACGAACTAACCCTACCTTTATGCCAAAGGTGGTATCCAGTGTGGCCCTCAACCAAACCATTCATTTGCCCACCTTTTTCCCAAATCCCCAGAACAAAGGAGGAAGACTCCTGCACTCTTTGGACATTCACAGACAATTACGTTACTACTTGGATAAAACTAAGGCATTCAGAAAATCTGAACAGCTCTTTGTAGCCTATGCTGCAGGATCACAAGGAAAAGCTATCTCAAAACAGACCATTTCTAAATGGATAGGGCATTGCATACGTTTCTGCTACTCGCATCATGGGAAACCGGTACCTGCTAACATTAGGCCCCACTCCACCAGGGCTACAGCTACATCAGCAGCCTTTCTCAAGGGAGTGCCAACCAAGGATATTCTGGAAGCTGCAACTTTGAGTTCAGTGCACACCTTCACCAAACACTATCACTTACCCCTATATTCTAAGACTAGAACTGGTTTTGCCACTGCAGTTTTGCAGGGCGTACTAGTTTCTTCTAACCCTGTTTAACTCAACCACCCATCCTTAGCTTTGGGATTCAACTCAAGTGTGATGACTGCAGCAGGGTAACACGATGAACATAGTACAGTTTTGTACCTACCATAAATGTAGATGTTCGACTGTTCACCCTGCTGCAGTCCAGGTTACCCTCCCTCCATCCCCTCTGAATTAGCTGAACTTATCTTTGCCACTCTATCCTATACAACCTCTGTGGTGCATTTGCTTGTGCCTGAAGGTATTGTTTTATTTTTATATAGCTATGTGTGTATATGTATATATGTATATGTATATATATATATATATATATATATATATATATATGTGTGTGTGTGTGTGTGTGTGTATATATATATATATATATATATATATATATAGCCTACCTGTTGGGGGCACCTGACATCTGGGGCAAGAAAAACTGAAGAAAATGGCGTCGGATGCCTCTTATATACCCCTGGTGCACTGACATCAGGGAAGAAGCGACAGCAACCGACGCCGGACCAAGACTTTGGAACTCAGGCCGACTGCGGGACCGCCTGACGGCAGGATAACCCGAGTGTGATGACTGCAGCAGGGTGAACACTGGAACATCTACATTTATGGTAGGTACAAAACTGTACTTTCGCAAGTGCTGGTCGGCCGACTCCTGAGATTTTCGAAATTGAATTTCAGATTCCGTTGGGGAAACTTTTTCTTGCTCCAGACCGATGTCAGTAAAAGTTAACAATTGTATTTCTTCTGGGAAGGAAATACCTCATAAGGATTTTCATTCTTACTGTGTTCCTTGCCTAGGCCCTGACCACGACGTTGCTAGTTGTCAGTTTTGTGCTAGATTCAACCAACGCACTGTTAAGCATCTGTTCGATTTTGCTTTACATTACTTTGGCCGGAGGTTTAACTATATAATGCTGTCGGAACAACCGACGACTGGAGTTCATAAAAAGCTCAAGGACAAAGAAAAAGACAGGCATCCGAGGTCCAAAACTGACGACGAAGCCTCTTCTAGGCCAGTCGCCGGTTCGCCGGTTTTCAGTGAGGCACTTTCACAGCCCCTGACACCCGCTACCTCAGAGCCACAAGCCGCCTACGACTCCCACGTGGAGACAGCTAGGCCTCTGGAAACTCAAGGTATTGGGCCTACAGAAACAATTCCCTCAGATGGGTCCAGAGCCGCTGAGCAGGCATCGGCTTTTGAGGGTGTTTTCAGACCTACACAGCTTACTATCAAGACCACTTCAGCAGCTAAGGCAAAGTCTAAAACTCCTTTAAAGACAAAGAAACAAGTACAGCATTCTCCTGGATAGTAATCTATGCCAAAGAAACAGATGCTCAAAATGGCTGAGGACCTTATTACTTTGATCAGGGTTTCCCATCCCCCTCCTGATAAAAGGCCTAGGCAAGACACTGACTATGATTCCTCTGACCAGGTTTCTGTTTCTTCTGATTCCTTTTCAGAACAGGAATATTCTCTTCTTCCCTATGAGGACTATGATGCTGAAGAATCTATCCCTTCAGCCTCTCCTCCTGAGGACTACTCTTTTGGGGAATCCTGCACACCATGAGGGAACATTTCCATTGGGAGAGCCAGGATTATTCAGAATCCAAGAAAAGGCTCAGAGACTTTCTTTTATTGCCTCAGCACAGGCCTCTTGCTATCCCCCCTGTACTAGATATTGTTGATGATGTTTTTTTTTTAATCCAGTTTGACTCCTGATTCTTTACCCCCCTGCATCAGTTAAGCCAGATAGGTACTACAGGGTTCCAGATTCTCATAAATTTCTTTATAAAAACCCTGCTACTGATCCTGAAACTATTTGACAGGGTCCCAAAGGGGTCAAGGCTTCCACTGCAAAAAAACTGTTCCCACTGATAGGGATTCTAGAGCTGTAGACAGATGGGGGAAGAAAGTTTACACCTGTGCTACTTTAGCTGTAAGGGCTTTAAACTGCCAGTTTCACATGCTTAAATATCAACAATACCTAATGTATTTGCTAAAACAGAAAATGCTTACAAGCCCTTAATGTCCTGAGAACAAGGAAATGCAGGATTTATTGCATGCAGCTGAACAAGCGGGAAAGCATACTTTGCAATGTGGTTTTGATTCATTAGAGGCATCTTGCAGAGCCGCAGTTACAGGCTCTGTCATTTGAAGGCATGCTTGGTTAAAAGTACAGAGTTTACCTGATCATGTTAAAGCAAAATTATTGGATGCTCCATTACAGCATGATACTTTGTTTGGTGTTAAGGCAGAGAGGTGTTAAAGAAAATGGAGGATAAAGAAAAAAAAATGCAGACAGTAAAGGATTTCTTACAGGTTCAGCCACCTAGATTTAGCAGGAACTGGCCTTCAAAAAATTGGTCCTTTCCAGTGTCAGACAGGCCACAAAGAGGCATTTAACAGACGCTCAAGAGTCAGATCTCGGCCCCAAGGCTCATACAGACCTAAACAATAGAGTGCTTCAGCCCCCAAAGGCAGAGAAGACAAATCACAACCTTATAGGAAACAGTCCCAATGACTTTCCTCTACAAATGTCAAGCACTTACCTTTTGGCAGCACCCTTAGGGGGAAAACTAGCGCTTTTCTCACAAAATTGGCACATGATCACCCAGGACAAATGGGTACTGAATATTGTTTCTCAGGATTACAGGTTCCACTTTCACACCCTACCAAGGTCAAAAGGTATGCCAGACCTGCCACAAAATCAATGGGCAGAGGCACAAAAACAAATTTCTGCTCTCATGGACATGAGGGCTATTCAGAAAGTACCACAGCAAGAACAGGGGCAAGGATTTTACTCAAGACTTTTCTTAGTACCCAGAAACCAATACTGGACCGGTCTATTCTAAATACTTTCCTGGATGTTCCAAAATTCAAAATGTTGACATTGCAGCAACTTCTACCCATGCTGGGCAGGAAGGCTTGGCTAGTTACTTTGGACCTCAAAGAGGCATACCTGCATGTCCCAGTCAGACAGTCTTGCAGAAGATACCTCAGATTCATAGCTGGCTCAATGCATTACCAATTCTCTGCACTGCCCTTTGGCTTATCTACTGCACCCAGGGTCTTCACAAAATGCCTGGCACCAGTAATTGCATTTTGCAGACAAAAAGGAATTCAAATATATCCCTACTTGGAAGACTGCCTTATTCAAGCAGAGGGCAAGGACATTCTACTAAAGCATTTGGCGTTTGTAAAAAGATTACTAATTTGCCTAGAGTACACAGTAAACAAAAAGAAATCAAAACTAGTGCCCTCTCATGAAATAATATTCCTGGGTGCAAGCTTAAATACAACTGCCCAGATGGCTTATCTCACGCCAGACAAGCAAAGGTAACGGACTCATTACTTTCAAATGATGGCAACAAAGACCCAGCTACCTGCAAGAAAAAATTCTGCAGGCTTTGGGCTTCATGGCATCCTGCTAATTCCATATGCAAGACTGCATATGAGGAAGCTACAATGGTGTCTAAAAAGTGTTTGGACTCAACATTGCCACAGCCTGGAAACAATAATAACTCTTATTCCCTGCCTGCAACAGGAGTTTTGATGGTGGGCACTGGCCTGTCACCACAACAAGTGACAGCCTTTCACTTTACCCACAGCCAGGCAGACACTAACAACAGATGCATCAGATTATGCCTGGGGGGGCACACATGGCAGGAAAATGTATTCAGGGCACGTGGTCCACGGACCAAATGCATCTTCATATTAATGAAAAAGAGATGCTAGCTGTACAGAATGCCCTGACAGTCTTCAAGGATCTACTACATCCAGGACAACTGTTGCTAAAGACGGACAATACTACAGTTATGTGGTACATAAACAAGCAAGGGGGCACACATTCCTACCCCCTCTGCAGGCAAGCCATGACTTTGTGCAACACAGCACTGACCTATCAAGTACATCTGCAGGCACAATTCCTGCCAGGAAAGAAGAATACTCTGGCAGATGAACTAAGCAGAAATCTCATGGACCCTCAAGAGTGGAAACTAGATCCACAGGTCTTCAGCATGATAACAAGGAAATGGGGGATGCCCAGACATAGATCTTTTTGCCTCCCCTCACAACTGCCAACTACAGAGATTCTGCACAAGGACTTATCACTCACAAGCATGGAAAGTGGATGCTCTATCATTCAGCTGGAAAACCCTAACAGTTTATGCTTTTCCACCACTGCCTCTTCTTCCCAAGCTACTCCTAAAAGTCAGACAAGAGAAGCCAAAAATGATTCTGATTGCCCCAGACTGGCCACGCCAGCACTGGTACCCAATCTTAAAGAGCTTGTCTCAAGGCCCAGCCTGGACTTTACCTCAAATTCCTCATCTTCTGACTCAACAAAACAATCAGATCCTGCACAGCCAACTCAGAACCTTTAATCTGGCTGCATGGCAAATAATATAGCCACTCAGAACACACCCCTCTCTAAAGCTGTTATGGATGTCATTTTGGAAGCCAGGAGGCCCAGCACCAGGAAATCTTATGCAGAAAAATGGAAGAGATTCTGTGCTTGGAACCAGGCACAAGGACTTGAACCACTTGTTCCAAATATTCCTCAGATTTTACAATACCTAACTGAGATGCTGGACAAAGGCCTATCCTTCTCATCAATTAAGATCCATGCTTGTGCCATTTCAGCTCATTACAATACGGAACCTCCTATTTTCTCACATCCACTGCTAAGACAGTACCTCAGAGGGGCAAAAAACATAAGACCCCAAGGAGAGCACCGATACCTACATGGGACCTCAACTTTGTCTTGGAAAAGCTCACACTGCCTCCTTTTGAGCCAGCCAATGCAGCTGATATAAAATTCTTATCATGGAAAACTGCTCTGCTCCTAGCAATAACTTCAGCAGGAAGAGTCTCAGAGTTACAGGCGTTAATGGCAGTGGAACCTTTTATCATTTTTCATCCGGACAGGGTTTCTTTAAGGACAAACCCAACATTTATGCCAAAGGTAGTATCCAGTGTGGCTCTTAACCAAACCATTTATTTGCCAACTTTTTATCCAAATCCCCAGAATAAAGGGAAGAGACTCCTGCACTCTCTGGACATACACAGGCAGCTACGCTTCTACTTGGACAAAACAAAAGCTTTCAGAAAAACTGAGCAACTGTTTGTAGCATATGCTGCAGGATCACAAGGAAAGACTATCTCAAAGCAGACTATTTCAAAATGGATAGGACACTGCATTCGTTTCTGCTATGCACAGCATGGCAAGTCAGTGCCTAAGAGTATTAGGCCACATTCCACCAGGGCAGCTGCTACCTCAGCAGCCTTTCTCAGAGGAGTACCAACCAAGGAAATTTTGGAGGCTGCAACTTGGAGTTCATTGCACACTTTTACCAAGCATTATCACTTACCTCTGTACTCTTAAATCCAGAGCAGGCTTTGCCACTGCAGTCCTGCAGGGCCTCATAGCCACTCCTAATCCTATTTAGACCCAGCCGCCCTACCTCAGCTTTGGGATTCAACCCAAGTATAATGACTGCAACAGTGAAACACGATGAACATAGTACAGATGTCCTTCAAGAATGCAACTGCAGTCATAACATATGGGTTGTCCTGCCTCAGGCAGCCCTCGGTCGGCCGGATTCCAAAGTCTGGGTTCGACGTCGTCTGATGTCGCATTTCTCTCCGACGTCAGAGCGGCTGGAGTATATAAGCATCAGCCGACGCCATCTTCTCCAGTCTTTCTTGCCGCGCGGTGCCCGAAGCAGAAGCAGTTCGCAAGTGCCGGTCGGTCAGCTCCTGTATTCTTCGTAACCGAAGTCATCAAAAAAGCTAAGTACCCCGTTGGGGGCCTTTTCTTGCCTCAGCCGATGTCAGAAATTACTGAAAAAGTAAATAATTGTTTGTCTTGTGGTAAACAAATACCTCATAAGGATTTCCACTCTTACTGCCTTCCTTGCCTTGGCCCAGACCACAACGTCTCGGCCTGTGCCGCCTGTGCTCGCTTCAACAAGCACACTCTCAGGCGCCGGGCGGAGTTCGCTTTAGAGTTTTTCGGCGAAAAATTTGATTATACAATGCCGTCAGAACAACCGACAACACAGACTCCTAAGAAACGAAAAGACCAGGACCGACATCCTCGGCCCGCGTCTTGCACCGACACCACGCCAAAACTAACCGCGAGTGCCCCGGTTCCCTCTGAGGCGGTTATTCCACCGCTCCGAACCGAAGACACCGCATTACCGATACCGGAGGCCACTCCGACGCCAGTTATTGATTTTCCTCCGGATACCGAAACCGAGGAAATGCCCGAGACCATTGCTGTTGATAAGGTCACCCCTGCACGTGGAGTGGCTAGGCCTCCCATGTCCATGTCTATCAAGGCCTACACACGTGCCAAGGCAGCCAGCAAGTCCAAGCATCTTACTGCTAAAACATTACCTCAGCCTACTCCTGAAACTCAAATCATGTCCATGGCCGCAGATTTAATTTCCCTGATCAGAGGTTCCCAGGCCCATCCTGAGAGAGGATCCCAGCCTCCTCCTGATAAGAGGCCCAGGGTTGAACCCTCTGACCCTCTGCCTTCAGATGAAGATTCTGAGGACTCTGATCACTCCGAAAGCCAGCAAGAGCCCTTCCAGACCTATGAGGATTCAGATGCAGAGGACTCCATTCCCTCGGCCTCTCCTCCTGAGGATATTTCTTTTGGGGAAGTACTGCATTCCATGAGGGAGCATTTTAAGTGGCAAGGCCAGGAATTTTCTGATTCCAGAAAGCCTTGAACCTTCCTCAAAAAGCCTCAACACAGACCCTTAGCTATACCTCCTGTGCTTGATGTTTTGGATGACCTATACTCTGACTCCAGTGTTACCCCTGATGCTCTTCCTCCTGCTCCTGTCAAGCCTGACAGATACTATAGGGTCCCAGAAACCCATTCTCATTTATTTAGGGCCCATGCTGTTGATTTAGAAACAATTTCCCAGGGGCCTAAAGGGGTTTCAGCTACCACCTCCAAAAATCCGTTGCCTTCCGACAGGGAAGCAAGGTCCTTAGAGAGATGGGGGAAGAAGGTCTACACCTCTACTACTTTATCTATGAGAGCTCTCAATTGTCTCTTTCACATGTTTCAATATCAGGATTTCCTGTTAGATGATTTACAGAAAAGTTTGGCCTCTCCTGAACCTTTAGATAGGAAGTCTTTGCAGGAGGCTGTGCATAACTCTCAGCAGGTTAGCAATCATTTTTTACAGTGTGGATATGATGCATTGGAGGCTTCATGTAGGGCAGCTATGACAGGGGCGGTCATTCGTAGACATGCATGGCTAAAAGAACAACCTTTACCAGATCATGTTAAGTCAAAACTTCTTGATGCACCCTTGGAAAAGAACAAGCTTTTTGGTGCTAATGCTAAAGATGTGTTAAAGTCCATTGAGGAAAAAGCCAAGTCAGTTCAGACAGTCAAGGATTTCCTCCAGGTTCAGCCGCCCAGATTCAGCAGGAACTGGCCTTCAAAAAACTGGTCCTTTCCTAATCCTGAAAGATTTCAAAGGGGCAAAAACAGGCATGCCCGAGGAAGAGGACAATACAGAGGATCCTACAGGGGACGACAATGGCAACCAGCAAACCAAAGAAGTGACACAGGGGTTTCTCCTGCACCGCAGGGACAATCTCAATGACTTTCCTCTACTTCCACTGACCAAGGAGCAAACAGAAGCTCCTTTGGGCGGAAAGTTATCTCTGTTTTCAAAAAATTGGCACAAACTGACAAAAGACAAATGGATTTTGGACATTATAGACCACGGTTACAGGTTCCACTTTCATACATTGCCAAGAAAACAAGGCATGCCAAACCTTCCACAAAATCAGAGGGCAGAGGCTATCAAGCAAATTTCTCTGCTTGCTCAGATCAAAGCAATAGAAAAGTTCCACAACAAGAACAAGGTCAGGGGTTTTATTCAAGACTGTTCCTTGTTCCAAGAAAAGAATATCAATGGAGACCAATACTGGACTTGTCCGCTCTAAACACTTTTCTCATAGTAACAAAGTTCAAAATGCTGACTTTACAGCAACTCCTTCCCATGCTGGGCAAGGGGTCTTGGCTGATTACTCTGGACCTCAAGGAGGCATACCTGCATGTCCCCATCAGACACCGCTGCAGAAGATACCTCAGATTTCTTGCAGGGCCAGAGCACTATCAATACTCAGCATTGCCATTTGGCTTATCTACTGCGCCCAGAGTATTCACAAAATGCCTGGCATCAGTAATTGCTCATTGCAGGCTCCAGGGGATTCAAATCTACCCGTACCTGGACGATTGCCTCATACAAGCGGACAACAAACTAACTTTGACAAAAAACTTGAATTATGTCATACACTTGCTACAGGCTCTGGGATAGTCAACTTTCAAAAGTCAAGACTTCAGCCATCCCAGCAAATAACCTTCTTAGGAGCCAAACTAGACACAGCCTCTCAAATGGCTTACCTGACAGAAGACAAGCAAAAGAAGTTAACTCATTACTTCAAAAGTTTAGCAAAGCTCACCCAGATGACTGCAAGGAGTTTCCTACAGGCCCTGGGTTACATGGCATCCTGCATTCTCTTGGTCCCACTAGAAAGACTACACATGAGAAAGCTTCAATGGTACTTAAAAAGCTTATGGTCTCAACACAGCCACAACCTAGAAGCAACTATCCCACTCATTCCATGTCTTCAAAAGGAATTTCTATGGTGGGCCACAGTAAGTCAGTCAAACACAGGCATGTCGTTCAAAAAACCTCAGATAACACAGACAATGACCACAGACGCCTCAGACCTTGGATGGGGGGCGCACATGGAGGGCAGATGTATACAAGGGCAATGGTCCCCAAAGGAAACACATCTGCATATCAACCAAAAAGAAATGCTAGCAGTAATGCATGCCATCGAGGCCTTTGGACACCAACTTCAACAAGGCCACCTACTAATACGGACAGACAACACCACTGTGATGTGGTACATAAACAAGCAGGGGGGCACTCATTCTTACCCCCTTTGCAGACTGACAATGAATCTTTGGGAAAAATCACTGGGTCTAAACATACAGCTACAATCCCAGTTTGTTCCAGGCAAAGACAATGTTCTGGCGGACAGTCTAAGCAGGAATTTCCTAGACCCCCCGAATGGAGGCTACATCCAGACATCTTTATACGACTCACCTCGACATGGGGCAGGCCGGACGTGGACCTATTTGCCTCCCACCTCAATCATCACTTACAAAAGTTCTGCTCAAGGACATATCATCCACAAGCATGGAAAGTAGATGCCCTCTCATTCAACTGGAGCTCCCTAATAATTGATGCATTTCCACCCCTGCCACTGATGACCACAGTGTTATTAAAGATCAAGGCAGAGCAACCGAAGGGGATCCTAATAGCTCCAGACTGGCCAAGACAACACTGGTACCCACTACTACAGAGCATATGTCACAACAAAACGTGGGCCCTTCCACAATGGCCCCAGCTTTTGACTCAACACAACTTCAGGACTGTTCATCCCAACATCCAGACTCTACAGCTAACAGCTTGGGAAATCCCATAAATAACCTCAATTTACCTCTCTCCAAGGAAGTTCAGCGGATACTAACAGAAGCCCGCAGACCATCCACCAGAAAGCCTTATTCAGCCAAATGGAAGAGATTCAGCATTTGGAATACCAACAAGGGTCATGATGCATCACTTTTGAGCATCCCACTCATTCTGGAATACTTGGCAGATATGTTACATAACTGACTCTCATACTCTTCCATAAAAATACATGCTTCAGCTATCTCAGCTAGATACAACACTGATCCACCTGTGTTTTCACATCCTTTGCTAAGGCAATTTCTTAGAGGAATCAAGAATATAAAGCCCCCAAGAAAGGCACCAGTACCAGCTTGGGACCTCAATTTTGTCCTAGAAAAATTGACTCTACCTCCCTTCGAGCCAGCAGCTTCTGTGGATTTACAATTTCTTTCCTGGAAGACAGCTTTCCTGCTGGCCATAACCTCAGCAAGAAGGGTTTCGGAATTACAGGCCTTAATGGCAATACCACCGTTCATAACTTTTCACAGAGACAGGGTCTCCCTATGAACCAACCCTACCTTTCTGCCAAAAGTGGTATCCAGGGTTTCTTTAAATCAAGCAATTCACCTGCCTACTTTCTTTTCCAATCCTGAGAACAAAGGGGAAAGACTGTTACATACCTTGGACATACACAGACAACTTTGCTACTACCTAGACAGAACCAAGACCAGTAGGAAGTCTGATCAACTTTTTGTAGCTTACGCCCCTGGAGTACAAGGAAAAGCAATTTCCAAACAGACAATTTCAAAATGGATTGGACATTGCATCAGATTCTGTTATTCCTTCCATGGAAAGAGTGTGCCAGCCAATGTCAGACCACACTCCACCAGAGCTTCAGCCACCTCTACAGCTTTTTTAAGAGGGGTGCCTACAAAGAACATTCTAGAAGCTGCTACATGGAGCTCTGTGCATACATTTTCCAAACACTACAACCTCCCTTTATATTCCAGATCCAGAGCAGGCTTTGCTTCGGCAGTCCTGCAGGGATTGATAGCTACACTATCCTTTTCATAGAGCATACCACCTCCCCCAGCTAAGCTATGGTATTCAACCCATATGTTATGACTGCAGTTGCATTCTTGAAGGACATAGTACAGTTTTGTACCTACCATAAATGTAGATGTCCGATAGATATGCAACTGCAGTCGGGTTTTCCTCCTCCTTCCCTCTATGCCTTGGGTCCACTCCTCTCCCTATTATCCTTAGCTGGGGATATCTGTTATGGTGTATCTGTTTATTGCTTATTTATTGTCTGGAAACCTATTTTTGTCTTCCAGTTTGATTACAGCCTTCATTGGAGGGCACCTGGCATCTGGGGCAAGAAACACTGAAGAAGATGGCGTCGGCTGATGCTTATATACTCCAGCCGCTCTGACGTCGGAGAGAAATGCGACATCAGCCGCCGGACCCAGACTTTGGAATCCGGCCGACCGAGGGCTGCCTGAGGCAGGACAACCCATATGTTATGACTGCAGTTGCATATCTATCGGACATCTACATTTATGGTAGTTACAAAACTGTACTTTGTGTACCTACCATAAATGTAGATGTTCGAGTGTATTCACTGTTATAGTCCAGGTTACCCACCCTCCATCCCCCTTTCTTTGCTGGGACTTATCTATACGTCTCTATCCTATACAACCTATGTGGTGTATTTGCTTGTAGATGAAGGTATTGTTTTATTTTACTGCATGTTTTTATAAGCAATATGTATTGCCTACCTTCTTGGGGGCACCTGACATCTGGGGCAAGAAAACCTGAAGAAAATGGCGTCGGCTGCATCTTATATACCCCTGGCGCACTGACGTCAGGAAAGAGGCGACAGCAACCAACGCCGGACCAGGACTTTGGAATTCAGGCCGACTGCGGGTAGCCTGCCAGCAGGATAACCCAAGTGTAATGACTGCAACAGTGAATACACTCGAACATCTACATTTATGGTAGGTACACAACTGTACTTTCTTGGTACGCAGAAAGGACAAGGCCTGGCAGCCAATACTGGATTTATCGATTTTGAACACATACCTGGACATTCCAAAATTCAAAATGTTGACTTTGCAGCAGCTTCTGCCCATGCTGGGCAAGAATGCTTGGCTGGTGACTTTAGACCTAAAAGAGGCATACCTGCATGTCCCAATAAGACAGTCGTGCAGAAGATACCTCTGATTTAAGGCTGGCTTAATGCATTACCAATTCTCTGCACTGCCCTTTGGTTATCTACTGCACCCAGGGTCTTTACAAAGTGCCTGGCAGCAGTAATTGCATTTTGCAGACAAAGAAGTATACAAATATATCCTTACTCTGATGACTGTCTCATTCACGCAGAGAACAAGGACACTGTTCTTCAACACCTGGCGTTTGTGAAATGGCTTCTAACATGCCTAGGGTACACAATAAACAAAAAGAAATCACAACTGGTACCCTCTCAAAAGATAACATTCTTGGGTGCAAGCCTGGATACAACTGCCCAGATGGGTTACCTCACGCCAGACAAGCAAAGGCAACTGACTACTTACTTCAAAGTGATGGCAACAAAAACCCAGTCTTCTGCAAGACAAATTCTGCAGGCTCTGGGCTTCATGGCATCCTGCATCCTACTAATTCCATATGCAAGACTGCATGTGAGGAAACTTCAGTGGTACCTAAAAAGTTTATGGAGTCAGCATTCACACAGTCTGGAAACAATGATTCCTCTCATTCCCTGCCTGCGACAGGAGTTTCTATGGTGGACAAAGGCATGTCACCAAAACATGGAACTGCCCTTCACTCTACCCCCTGACAGCCAAGCCTTAACAACAGATGCATCAGATTATGCCTGGGGGGCCAACATGACAGGAAGATGCATTCACGGCTTATGGACACCAAAACAAATGCATCTACATGTCAACCAGAAAGAGATGCTAGTTGTTGAAAATGCCCTAATGGCCTTCAAGGACTTACTTCATCCAGGACAACTACTGATGAAGACAGACAACACCACAGTCATGTGGTATATAAACAAGCAAAAGGGGCACACACTCATACCTCCTTTGCAGATTAGCCATGGCACTGTGGGACACAGCTTTGACCTACCAAATACATCTTCAAGCTCAATTCCTGCTAGGAAAACAAAACACTCTGGCAGACGATTTAAACAGAAACCTTATGGATCCTCACGAGTGAAAACTAAATCCACAAGTCTTCAGCATGTTAACAGAGAAATTGGGGAGTCCAGACATAGATCTATTTGCTTCTCCTCAAAATTATCAATTGAAAAGATTCTGCACAAGGACTTATCACAGGCAAGCATGGAAAGTGGATGGCCCTATCCTTCAGTTGGAAAAACCTATCTGTTTACGCCTTTCCTCCTCTGCCTGTTCTACCCAAGGTCCTCCTAAAAGTCAGACAAGAGAAGCCAAGGATGATATTAATTGCCCTGGACTGGCCCCGCCAGTACTGGTACCCAATCCTAAGGAACTTGTCTCAATACCCAGTTTGGACCTTGTCTCAAACACCACAACTACTGTCCCAGTGAAACAATCGGATCCTGCACAATCAACTACAGACTCTGTACCTGGCAGCATGGCTGATCATGTAGTCATACAAACAACACCTCTCAGTAAAGCTGTGATGGTTGTCATTTTGGAAGCCAGAAGGTCTACTACTAGAAAATCTTATGCTGACAAATGGAAGAGATTCTGTTCTTGGAATCAAGCACAAGGAACTGATACAGCAGAACCAAATATTCCTCAGATATTATAATACTTAACTGAGATGCTTGACAAAGGCCTATCTTTCTCATCAATCAAAATCCATGCCTCTGCCATTTCAGCTCATTACAATACAGAGCCACCAATCTTTTCTCATCCTTTACTAAAGCAGTATCTTAGAGGAGCCAAAAATTTAAGGCCTCCTAGAAGACCACCATTACCTGCATGGGACCTCAATTATGTGTTGGAAGAGCTCACCCTGCCTCCATTTGAACCAGCTGCTACCACTGATCTGAAGTTCTTATCATGGAAATTAGGTCTGTAACAAGCAATCACTTCAGCAAGAAGAGTTTCAGAGCTACAGGCCCTCGTGGCTGTCGAGCCTTTTATCATATTTTACCCAGACAAGGTGTCTCTGAGGACAAATCCTACTTTTATGTCTAAGGTGATTTCCATTGCGGCTCTTAACCAAACAGTTCATCTGCCAACTTTCTATCCAAATCCACAGAACAAGGGGGAGAGAATTCTGCATTCCTTGGATGTACACAGACAGCTAAGATTCTACTTCAGCAGGACTAAAGCTCTAAGAAAGACTGAGCAATTACTAGTGTCATATGCTGTAGGATCAGAAGGAAAGGCTATTACAAAGCAGACACTTTCAAAGTGGATAAGCCACTGCATCCGTTTCTGCTACTTACACCATGGTAAACCTGTGCCCAAGGGCATTAGGTCTCATTCCACCAGAGCTGCAGCTACTTCAGCAGCCTTTCTCAGAGTACCACCAACCAAAGACATTCTAGAGGCTGCTACTTGGAGTTCTGTTCACACCTTTACAAAGCATTAGCATTTGCCTCTCTACTCTAAGTCCAGGGCAGGCTTAGCCACTGCAGTGCTGCGGGCTTTATAGCTGCACCTAATGCTGTTTAGCTCCAGCCTCCCAACCATAGCGTTGGGATTCTACCCAAATGTAATGACTGCAACAGTGAAACATGAAGAACATAGTACAGTTGTGTACACTTACCATAAATGTAGATGTTCGAGTGTATTCATTGTTACCCCCCCCCCCCCGCCATCCCCCTGTCATTCTGAAATTTATCTTTCCTTCTCTATCTTCTACAGTCTATGTGGTGTATTTGCTTGTAGATGAAGGTAAATACACACACACACACACACATATATATATATATATATATATATATATATATATAACATTTTGCTACCTTTTTCGGGGCACCTGACATCGGGGGCAAGAAAAACTAAAGAAAATGGCGTCGGCTGCATGTTTTATACCCATGATGATCTGACGTCATGGAAGACTTTGGAATTCAGGCCGACTGAGGGCAACCTGCCAGCAGATTACCCAAATGTAATGACTGCAACAGTGAATACACTCGAACATCTACATTTATGATAAGTGCACACAACTGTACTTTTCTGAACCTGCCCCAGCACAGACCCCTGGCCAGCCCCCCTATTTTAGAAGTGGATGATGTTTTCCATGAATCCAGCTTAGCCTTGACACCCTCCACCCTGCTCCCAGTAAACCTGACAGGTATTACAGAGTATCGGATTCTCACAAATTCCTGCACAGAAATCCTGCTGCAGACCCAGAAGTCATTACACAGGGACCTAAAGGAGCTAAGGCTAGTTCTGCCAAGTATCCTATTCCTTCTGACAAGGATTCCAGAACTTCGGACAGATGGGGTAAAAAGTATACACCTCTGCAACCTTAGCTATCAGAGCACTCAACTGTCAGTTCCATATGTTAAAATATCAACAAGATATATTAAAACAAAAGATTTCAACCTTTCCTGACTGTGCCAATTCAAGAGAGTTAGCAGATTTACTGCACTCTATTTGTCAAGTGGCCAAACACTCATTACACTGTGGATATGATGCCCTAGAAGCCTCAAGCAGGGCAGCAGTGTCAGGATCTGTCATCAGGAGACATGTATGGTTGAAGGAACAACCTCTCCCTGATCATGTCAAGTCTAAATTAATTGATGCGCCCCTGGATAAGGACCGCTTGTTTGAAGTAAAAGCAGAACAGGTGCTTAAAAAGATGGAAGACAAAGCAAAATCTATGCAAACAGTAAAAGATTTCTTTCAGGTTCAACCTCCCAGGTTCAGCAGGAACTTTCCCCTCTAGACACTGATCCTTCCCTGCACCTAGCCGACAGGGCCAAGGTAAGCCCCTATCCCAGGGACAGCAGAGAACCAAACAGTGGACCACGTCCGCCCCAAAGGCAGGGAGCTCTAAGCCACCCTTCTATGACACAAACTCTCAATGACTCCATCTCCCTCCTCTGCCCTCTTTTCACTCACCTAAAGCTAGGAGGCAGGGTCTTCCTCTGCAAAGAAAATTGGCTTTCTGTAACAAAGGACCAGTGGGTCATAAAGATCATTTTTCAGGGATACAAATTCTCTTTCAACGAACTCCCAATTCCAAGAGGGTACCCATACTTGCCTCCAAATCAGTGGGCAGAGGCATTGAAACAGGTCCAAACTCTCATATCGCAGGGGGCAGTAGAACCTGTCCCCTCAGATGAATCTGGCAAAGGTTTTTATTCCAGACTTCTTTGTTCCCAGAAAAGATGGCACTTGGCACCCCATCCTGGCTCTGTCCATTCTGAACACCTCCCTGGTGATCCCCAAATTCAAAATGCTAACTTTGGAGCACCTGTTGCTTATGCTGACAAAAATGCCTGGCTAGTGACCCTAGACCTAAAAGATGCCTAACTCCACATCCCCATAAGGGGAATCCTGCAGGAAATTACTGTGCTTCAGAGCAGGCTCACAAACCTTTCAGTTCTCTGAGGTACCCTTTGGCTTATCTACTGCACCCAGAGTATTCGCCAAATGCTTAGCCCCGGCCATTGCATTTTGCAGACAGAGAAGAAAAGCTGCTCCAGGACCTTCTCTTTGACAAACCCTCCTTACTTCCCTGGGGTTCACCATCAACGAGAAGAAATCAAAGCAAACACCCTCCAGGAAGATCATTTTCTTGGGAGCACTGCTGTACACAGCATCCAAAATGGCCTTTTTATCCCCAGAAAAGCAGAGGTTCCTGCCTCTCTACTTTACCAAGTTGGCTTCCAGAACTTACCTCACTACGAAGATGTTCCTGCAAGCCTTGAGGTACATGGCGTCTTGCATCCTTCTAATTCCTCTGGCCAGGCTTCACATGTGGAAACATCAGTGGTATCTGAAGAAACTTTGGTGTCTGCATTGTCAGTCTCTAGAGATCTCTCTCCCTCTGATCCCCTGTATAAGGACCGAGTTTCTCTGGTGGGCAGGGGCCTGTGCCAAGAACAGGGGTCTTACCTTCATCCTCTGCCCTACCAGGCAGACCATCACCACCGACACTTCAGACATTGCTTGGGGCGCTCACCTAGCAGGCAGGTGCACTCAAGGTCTTTGGGATGCCCAGCACCTTCCCTTGCACATCAGTCAGAAGGAAATGATGGCAGTACAAAAGGCTCTGACATCCTCCAAACCCCGTCGCAGGCCAGGGGTTCTTATCAAAACAGACAACACCACAGTAATGTGGTGTATCAACAAAGAGGGAGGGACCCCAGTCTTACCCCCGTGCAGGCTAGCCATGAACCTGTGGCTGGCAGCCTCCTCCATTGGATTACACCTAATTGCCCAATACCTACCAGGGATCAACAACAACCTGGCAGTCCACCTAAGCAGAAACTTGCTGGACCCACACGAATGGCAGCTCCACAGAAAAGTCTTTTTGCAAGTAATTCATGAGTGGGGAACTCTGGAGGTGGATCTCTTTGCTTCGCACCTCAACCACCAGCTGAAAAAATTCTGTACCAGGGAGTATCGCCACCTAGCATGGAAGGTGAATGCCTTGACCTTCCCCTGGAACTCCCTCTTTGTGTATGCATTCCCTCCTCTGCCTCTTATTCCCAAGGTACTGATCAAGATAAGGGAGGAGAGACCAAAGGCCATCCTCTTTGCTCCAGATTGGCCCAGACAGCAGTGGTACTCCTTACTGCGCAGCCTGACATTACAGCTTCCCAGGCAGCTTCCTCTGATCTCAGACCTCTTTACCCGGGGGGGGGGGGGATGCAGCACCCAGACTTGCAGACTCTCAAACTGTCAGCATGGCTAATACTTTAAAAGCAAACAAGGGGCCCCCGTTAAGCAAAAAGGTCCTAGACATTATCACAGAGGCCAGAAGACCCAGCACCAGAAAATCTTGCGCAGGGAAATGGAAAAGATTCATCTCCTGGAGCCAGTCCAGAGGGGGCAGTACCTCACAACCTTCCATCCCTCTTATCCTGGACTACCTAGCCAAGTTACTCAATAGTGGCCTCTCCTTCTCTTCTATTAAAATCCATGCCTCAGCCATTTCAGCTCATTTCGATGCAGACCAGACCCTCTTCTCACATCCTCTGATTAAACAATTCCTCAGAGGAGCTTCTAATATCAGACCTCCGAGAAGGCCACCCACACCAGCCTGGGACCTGAATTATGTTTTAGAAAAGTTAACCTTGCTACCATTCGAATATGCTGCTTCAACAGAATTGATATACCTCTCCTGGAAGACTGCTTTCCTACTAGCTATCACCTCAGCCAGAAGGGTTTCAGAACTTCAGGCGCTCATGGCCGTTGAGCCTTTCATCATTTTCCATGCAGACAGGGTTTCCCTGAGGAATAACCCCTCCTTTATGCCCAAGGTGGTATCTGATGTGACTCTCAACCAGGCCATACATCCGCCCACCTTCTTTCATAATCCTCAAAACAAGGGGGAAAGAATTCTGCACTAACTATACGTGCACAGACAGCTCAGGTACTACCAGGACCATACTAAATCCTTCAGAAAAACAGACCAGCTTCTTGTCAGCTTTGCCTCAGGGGCAGAGGGGAAGCCCATTTCCAAGCAAACCATATCCAAATGGATATCACAGTATGTCCCTTTTTGCTACGGACTACATGGGAAACCTCCTCCTAAGTCTATTCATACCCATTCCACTAGGGCAGCCTCCACTTCCACGGCATTCCTCAGAGGAGTTCCCACCAGGGACTTCTTGGAAGCTGCCACCTGGACCTCTGTCCATACCTTTACAAAGCATTACCACCTACCTCTTTATTCTAAGGCTAGGGCAGACATGGTCTCTGTAGTCCTGCAGGGCATGCTGACTCATGCCTAGGTCTCTAACTAATCCTTCCACCCCTCTCCTCAGCTTTGGGAATCCTCCCACAGGTGATGTCTGCAACAGTGAAACATGAAGAACATAGTACAGTTGTGTACACTTACCATGTAGATGTTCGAGTGTATTCACTGTTGCAGTCCTGGTTTCCCTCCCTCCTTCCCCCTTATATCTTCTTTCCTTAGGGGGACATAAGCTTCTCACAGTCACTTTTAGCCACCAGGACCAGTTTACCATATTTCCTTGGGCTTCTGACAGCTTAGGACAAGAAAAACTGATGTAATGTCGTCGGCTGCCTTGCTTTATAGCAGTGACAACCTGACGTCAGACCACATGTGACAACAGCCAACACAGAAAAACATTGACTCTGGTATTCAGGCTGGCCGAGGGCTACCACAGCAGGGATAATCCACAGGTGATGACTGCAACAGTGAATACACTCGAATATCTACATTTATGGTATGTGTACACAGCTGTACTTTCTTACATTTACTTTTTAAAACTTTCTAACTAGTCCTGAGGTTGCCATATCACAAATTGGAATTTACCTAAGCTGTGAAGGTCTTTCTTTGTGTGTTCTTGATGAAGGCCACCAGGACTTGGACTTAGCCCAGCATCTAAATTTTTGCAAACTCTTAGACCCTCACTCTTACTCAAAATTCCTAGTAAGGCAGGATACCTTTTCAGACCTCCCTTGCCATACAGTAGAGAGAATTGCCTTTTTTTTTAAGGAAAACCGAGCCCTGATGAATTACCTGATAATGATTCCTCTGGATTTAACTCCTACCTGTCCCTTCTGCATCAAGGGACATGATTAGTTTTATTTCTTTGTGACTTCTGCTGTGCAGATTACTGCTTACAGCTGATTTTACTTTTATTTTTTTCTACCTTTGCTAATTTGAACACTAGTAATTTGCCAAATGTTTGTGAGCCTTTAGAACATAGCTGTGGTAATTATCTTGTGAGATAAGATAGAATTACTGCTATACTGGATGCTTAAATTGCTGCTGCTTGCATTGTTTTAAAGTCATTGATCAGTTGGCTACAGTGCTTGTCTTGTCTGTTCTAAATTGCTTGGATGTGTGCGCCATCCTGCCGGTGTGCTGTGAAATGTGCAACTGATCTCTGCTGAACTACCTTATCCCTCCTAACTTATCACAGACCTTCTCCCAAACTCCTCCCGCCCTGCATATCTAAAGCACAGGTCTTTAAAGCCTTGT
The DNA here is from genome assembly GCF_019279795.1 of Protopterus annectens. NCBI lineage: Eukaryota > Metazoa > Chordata > Ceratodontiformes > Protopteridae > Protopterus > Protopterus annectens. The sequence continues at coordinate 605,283,645 of NC_056751.1, read as the reverse complement.
CCAAGGCAAAAAACACAGCCTCTATGGGACCACATGACATCCCAGGCTGTCTTCTAAACAGGCTAAAACATGAACTATAGCATCACCATTAAGTACCTTTTTCAATCATAGGCTTAACCACAGGCTTTGTTCCTGTGGAATGGCAAACAGCTGCAGTTATTCCCCTCCACAAAGGTGGCCTAGCTAGAGACTTGGGGAATTGCAGACCCATAAGCCTGATCAGCCTCATCTGTAAGGCCATGGAACGTATCATTAGGGACCTCATATATAAAGACCCTGGATGCTGCCCAGTTCAGCTTCATCAAGGGCAGATCCTGTCTGTTAAATCTGTTGGACTTCTTTGAAAATGTGACCAGACCCATTGATGAGGGCATATCTATACACACAGCAAAGGCTTTCAACACAGTCCCACACTCAGGCATTACCAATAAGCTTAGCAAACTGAATGTAAATCCTTTCAGTGTAAGATGGGTTTCCAACTGGTCCAAAAAATGAACACATACTGTCAAAGTGGGTGACTCCACATCAACCACCAGGCCTGTTACCAGTGGGGTGCCATAGGGATCAATGCTCGGCCCTCTACTGTTTGGTATATACTTCTCAGAAGTTCAGGTCAAAACTAAGGGGTTGTGGCTAACCAGGTTTGCAGATGACTGCAAACTAGGTGCAATCATTGAATCCCCAATTGATGTCAAGTTTACTCCAGGAGGGTCTCATGCAGACCAACAACTGGTGTATTAGTCACAGTCTCAAACTGAATGAAAAGAAATGCATCATTATTCCCTTTGGCAAAAACAGTGTCCCTTCACACTATCAAATCAACAATACCCTAAGTACCCACAAACTGGTAAGCTACCTGGGCTCACAAGTTGACTCCAACCTTAACTTCAACCGCTGTGTGTCTACTATAATAAAGAAGGCTTTCTGTATAGCATACTTGATTACTAAATGCATCGTTTCGAGAGCAAAAGAGGTTATAACTTCTCTATACTCTGCACTAATCTGGCCCATAATTGACTATAACACCCTGTTTGGCATGTACTGTACAAAGTGCCTGCAACAACTGGAGAGACCTCAAAGGTTTCTAACAAAGAAGATCAAGGGGCTCCAGCATCTGTCTTACACAGATCGATTTAAGTCCCTGTCACTATACTCTGTGTCGTATAGACTTCTTAGGGGAGATTGTGCCTGGCCTACAGAGCAATCGAAGATCCAAACCTAATGAACTTGTTGCATATCAGTAAATCATACAGGACTAGGGCTACCTGTTCCTCAGACCTAAATATGGCCTTTAACTCAAATAGGACATGCTGGAGGGACAGATTTATCTCCCAGTGAGTGCCATGTCTTAGAACAGGCTACCAGTTCATGTGAAGCAGAGCACCTGCATGACAGTTTTCAAGAGGAACCTGGGCAAGTGGATGGGGCAACATAAATTTTTACTGGGGATAGTGCCCACAATCCTCCTGGACATGGGTAGTCATCACTAAATGCAGTCTTGGGTATCGACTAACATTTTCATGGTATTACGTTGGGATGAAACAACTAGGCTTAAAATGACATCCAGGTCAACAGCCCAGTAATCTCCTATGACCTGATCTTGACTTGTTCTACCAGGTCCCTGGTACATAAAGATAAATGACTGTTTTGTTATCTTTGCTGTTTTTTTTAAACCTTTGCTAACTTAGGCACTTCTAACTTGCTAAATGTTTGGGAGCCTTTAGAACTTGGCTGTGGTAGTTAACTTTGAGGTCATACATTTGCTGTTCTGTGCATTCATACTGCTGCTGTTATTCATTTAAATTTTTTATCCAAGTTGCTATTGTGCTTACCTTGTGTGCTTTACATTGCTCAGCTGTGCCTACCTTTGCTCTCCATTTAGCTAAGCTGCACTTTGTGCATAGGCAGAGCACAGTGCACTTTGTAGTTGCAAGTCTCTGCAATTGAATTGTGCATGTAGCCATAACCTTAATTTTCCCCATTCTCGGTACTGTAGGCCAAGGTCATCCTTAGCTACCAAAGGGGGCAGTTTGAGACATTTTGGGGGCCCCCTAAGCCACAACACTATCATCTGCCAGTGCACACCCCTTACCCTGTGCCACACCTCTATCCTCCTCTCCCAGCCCTAACCCCCCTCCCTCACAACATACTGATTTCCTTTATTCAAGAAAATTTGATTCTGTGTACGTCTTTGGTGAAAAGGTGCAAATGCTGTCTATTAAAAAAAAATAATATATATATATATATATATATATATATATATATATATATATATATATATATATATATATACATACATACATATATGTGTGTGTGTGTGTGTCTAAATGTATACATATCTATCCATATATAGAAAATATAAATATTTGTGGGTAATATGAGCATGTGTACATATAAGTAACTATCTTGATTTATATACAGAGAGATATGTATGCATGGATAATTTGAACAACTCGAAGAAAATGCAGTAGTGAAAGGAAAACAACATTTTTAACAAGCAGTTTTAGTTTAAACGCTGGTTTAACATATGATCTGAGGTTGTTCTCTTCATTTGCTCACAGTCTGAAAGATATTAAATGTTTTTTAAAATTATGTTGAAGTTACTTATACCTGCTATCACCACAAATATACTAGTTAACACACATCACAGAATATTAAACTTTTAGCTTTTCTAGATCATTGTGAATTTTCTGAAGGTGAAACAGAGCTGTATAAGTGAATGAGTACACTTCCTCCTTGAAAGCTCCAAACTAGTGAATTTTTTGAAAACTCATTTGGGCTTAATGCCGTGGGTAATTATTTGCATACCTGTCACTATCTTAGCATTGGAATCGGACAAAGGCAAAAATAGTTGGGAGAAAAGATCCACGATTAAGGACAGATTTTCAATATTGCTCTCATCAATTATTAGGCCTGGGTTTGATTCCTTTAGTGCTTGGTTGCACAGTGGGTGGCTCCAAGCAAGTCTTTCTCTCTTGATCACAAGTGAAGTGAAAATTTGTATCTAATGGGTCTTGTGAAGTTATAGTGAATGGAAGCTCCGGTTCTTTTCCTTGCTGGATCAATAGTGGCGCAATATTTTGATGGGGACACTTCCAGATATATGACATAAACAAATAAATAAAATGTAGCTATCCATAACCCTGTCTACTCAAAGTTGAAGTTCAAAAAACAGGTCTTCCACATATACTGTAAATGTAATAAACTGTTTGTTACAACTGCAACATGAGAGCTTACACAGACAGGGCAACATATATATCACTGGCAGTACCAGCACTGCAGTAGAACTCCCTGACTGCTTGTCAACAGGGCAGCATTCCCCTTTGCCCCACCCCGATTACAGCTCTGCAATAAAATGCACAATACATGTTTAAAACAATTTTAATGCTACATACTGTACTATAAACATTGTTAAGAAATACATTGTATTACATTTTCTGCACTAGTCAAGTGGGTCTTCCTTCTTCCTGGAACTAAACAGTATCATAATCTGAATAATAGAGCAATCTTTACAGTAAGTAATGGGGCCCGGCTAAGTACAAGTTTGTTGTAAATGTCAGTGTTTAGTCTGTTTTACCTTGTTAGTTTATGCAGAGGTCCTCTGTGACGGTCACAGAGTGATCTACTTTGTGAAGAATACATTGAGTTAATTTATATTTATTCGGAAGTATGACAAGTGCAAAAATCATAGATGCCAGTGAGTTTGTCTGGATAGTGATGAAGCACACTATGTGCCCAAATCAAAGATGACAATGTTTGTCTGGATTGTGAAGTACGCCATGTGCAGAATTCAAAGATGCCAGTGAGCTTATCTGGATTATGATGGAACAGGCCATGTGCAGAAATTGAATATGCCAGTGAGCTTGCTTGGATTGTGAAGCACACCATGTGCAGAAATCAAAGAAGTCCGCGGGCTTGTCTGAATTGTGATGATGATGGAGCACGCCATGGACAGACATTGAAGATGCCATTGAGCTTGTCTGGATTCTGAAGTATTTCTAGAGCACTGTGTGTGGTGGGTCCATCTCTTGTCTGTATCTTGAAATTGCACCATGCTGTATAACATACTTTATGGATTTCGGACCCACTGTGAACAGTTACTGATCTCTCTCTCTCTCACACTGAAGCACTTCATGTGCAGAAGTCAAAAATGCTAGTAAGCTTACCTTGATTGTGATGAAGTATACATTGTACAGAAATTGAAGATGCCAATGAGCTTGCTTGAATTGTGAATTGCACCATGTGGAGAAATCGAAGATGTCAGTGAGCTTGTCTGTATTGTGATGAAGCACACCATATATGCAGAAATCGAAGATAGCAATGAGCTTGCTGCTTGATTTGGACAGAACCCTTGATGCTCTCTTCAGAATGGAGGGTAATCAGTGTGCTTGCTGGCTAACAACATAGCTATAAACAACATGGCGTACTTCATCAAGTTGCTGCTTACACTGAAGAGTTCATTCCAGCTTTGCATTGTTCATAAAGATCAAAATTTTTGGTTTACCATTACCAGCTTTCTTGATTGCAGAAGAAAGAACAAGCAACTTTCTTGCTAGAACTGAGCAAAATCATGTTATTTACTTCAGGAAATGTCAGAAATACAGTTTCTCAACATTTTACAAATACACTAAGATGATTTCATTACAGTTTTACTAAGGCATTTCTTTCATTACCATGAATTTTTGCAACTATGTCTACAGTTTGTCCATGTCCAATTCCTGTGTCCTTTGGTTATTTATGGAAATAATGGATAATGTGCTTAACCTTTCATTTGTCATTCTTAGCTTACTGAAAGAATGCTAAAATCCAGCAGATGTATCAATCATTCAAGTATATAGCTCTGTTTCACCATCAGAGAATTTATGATCTGTTTAATTTATTTATTTTATTTAACATTTGCTTACCAGGAAAGTCTGACTTGGAACAAAGCCAGTTTTCAGCGGGGGCCCTGGGAGAAATGCTCCAGGTGTGCATGTCTTTGATCTAGAACTGCTAAAGGTTTGATATTCTGTGATGTGTTACATAGTATATTTGGGGTGCATCAGGTATAAGAAACTTCAACATAATTTAAAAAAAGGATTTAATAAGCTTTCAGAAAGACTGTGAGCAGTGGTTCTAAGTGATAGAAGACATGCTGAAGAAAAGAATAAAAGAAACATATTTGCTTAAAGCTAGAAAGCATATGTTAAACCAGCTTTTAAACTAAAACTGTTAAAAGTTTTGTTTTCCTTTTGCTACTGTACTTTTTTGAGTTGTTCAAAGTGCACATACATGCATATCTATTTCTCTGTATATAAACAGAGATAGCTGTTTATATGTACGCATGTTCATATTACTCATAAATATTTTTATATATGGATAGATATGTATACATGTTTATAGACACACTTGCAGACATATATTTGTTTATATATATATATATATATATATATATATATATATATATATATATATATATATATATGTAGGTTTACTATCATATGTTCGGATTCACTGCGTTCGAATGTTCAGATTTCCAAACGTTCGAAAATCCGAACACCGAACACAGTAAATTCTGAACTAAGCATTTCAGTAAAGTCGAATGTCGAACATGTCGACTTTACTGAAATGCTCACATCCACTCAGCATTAAAACACTATTTTTGCAGGGGAGGCTGCGTCCCTGTGCACAGCCCCCCTACTTATATATGCAAACTCTGAGATCTCACTACAGTGAAGGAAGGGGTACATTTCCTGATCCCCACTTTAGTGCAGTCTGCACCACAATGTCAAACCTTGTAATAGCTAACGTTCGCTATTACAAGGTTTGACATTGTGGTGCTCTCGTTTTCGGATATGCAAATGAGATTTATCACATATGTCAATCGCACAAAGTGCGATAGATTATGTGATTGTAAATCTATCTATATATGGGTCTACTTTGAATGAGTGAAAGCTCATATAACCGAAACCCATATTGCCGAGACAAGTTTGACGAAATTCCATATATTCGAAAACTGAAAACAAGAAATGACAGAAAACCGAACAGCAATTATTGACATATAGTCAGTCAGAGCATTAGTAATATGGATGTAAAGATGCCCTTTTCCCTAAGGTAGTGCAATGTCAGAGTTGATGTATTTAATTTGTCGGGTGGGGGGATGGAGCTCCCTCCATTGGGGGGATGAAGGGGGGCTTGCCCCCCCTGCAAAAATGATGTTAAAAAACAATTCTAGTGACTTGTTTAGGACGAGACTTTTATTTTACCTGTGAATTAATTAGGGTATGTGTACTGTAGTGCAGACTGGTTTGCGATGTATGTTTTTCATAGAAGAAGTGGAGTGCAGGAACAGAACACATTGTATTTTTTTTTTATAGTAATGTTTCTTTAATGTGTTGTGGACTTATGGGAAGTGTCTGTAGTGGGAGTTTGTGTTTCCGTTGTAGTTATTTGAAAATGTAGCTAACTGGAAGATTGCTGTTTAAGAACACCGTACAAACTGGTCAGTGTTATCGTGGGAGCTGTTTTCGTTTTTTTGTTCTTTGTTTTCAGTTTTCGAATATATGGAATTTCGGCAAACTTGTCTTAGCATATGGGTTTCGGTTATATGAGCTTTCACTCAAAGTAGACCCCATATCTTACCATAACAGTAGATCTCCTTCTCTTCTATATTGTGCAGAATTCATAACCTAAGGGAGTCCGCCACCATCTAAGGTCTGAGGTGGTATTCATGACTCAGGCTCCAACCTTTGCCTAATGACATTAAAGCAAAGATCATGGATAGTCATTTGGACGACAGTGCTTTGTTTGGTACCTTGACTGCAGAACTATTTAAATCTCTTCAGGAGAAGGACAAGGAGCTGCAAGATCTTAAACATATTTTTGTTTCCCCATTCCCTGGGTTTCAGAAAAACTACCCTACCAAAACCACCTTTGTCAGAAAGCCTGCTAGGCCCCAATCTTCCATAGGTAAGAGAGATCCTAGGAAACAATTTCCATCAAAGTCTGTCTCCTCTACTCCCACTCAGAAATAGCCCTTTCAGGCTAAGCTTGGTAGTCTGTGACTACCCACCTCCAGGCTCATTAACTCTTCTGTCTGTCTCTCTCTCTCTCTCTCTCCCTGCTTGGAGACAGATAACCCAGGACTCTTGGGTCCTGTCCATCATCCAACAAGGAGTCTTTATGGTGTGGAAAACTCCACCTCCATTCAGGGTATTCCACAGCCCCCAAAAGAGAAACTGGAACTTTCCCCAGGTCATTTCTAGCCTTATTTCCCAAGGCACTATTCAGGAAGTGCCACGTGCCCAAATTGGAAAAGGATTTTACTCCGGGATGTTCCTGCTACCCAGGAAGGATGGTCACTGGAGACCCATTCTAGACCTATCGCATCTAAATACCTTTCTGAAGGTCCCCACTTTTCGTATGCTAACATTACCCACTTTTCTTCCTGTCATACTTCCTTAGTCCTTTATGGTGTCTTTGGGCATCAAAGATGCCTATCTTCATTTGCTTCCTCACATTTTAAGTTCTGTGCCTTGCCCTTTGGACTGACTACGACCCTGAAGGTCTTCCCAAAGTATTTAGCTCCTGTTATAGCTTACTGCAGGCTACAGGGCATACAGATCTTCCCTTAGCTCCTGTTATAGTTTACTGCAGGCTACAGGGCATACAGATCTTCCCTTACCTAGACAACCTACTCCTCCAGACCTAAATTTCAGACATCCTTCAGGAGAACCTCTTCTTCACAGGGTCACTCCTGGGGAGTCTAGGGTTCATGATCGACTACCAGAAATCTGCCCTGATCCATTCCCAAGACCACATTTTTCTTGGCTGCAAGATCCAGTCAGACAGGATGCTAGCATTTTTACCTTCAGAAAAAGTCCTGTCCCTAACCACTTACTTCCAGGACCTTCTGCATCTCCAATCCCTGATTGGCAGGGAGTTTCTTCGCCTCCTGGGGTTCATGGCCTCCACTGTCCCCATGCTCCCTTTAGTTAAGTTATGCATGAGGAAATTCCAGTGGTTCTTGAGGACAGTTTGAATACAACACTCCCAGCCTCTGGAGTTTATTCCAGTCCTTCCTTGCTTGAAAAGGGAGTTAGACTGGTGGATCCTATGGGTTGCACGGAAGCCAGGTCTGCCCTTACAACCAACTCCCCCCATGCAGGAGCTGTACACGGATGCTTCAGCCATGGGAGGGGGAGCAGCACTGGAATCCAGGAGGGTCAGCGATGTCTAGTCTCCAGGCCAAAGGAAAGAGCGCATCGATATAAAGATGATGAGGTCCTTGATTTTCGCACTCCAAATTTTCAAGCCTCTACATTCCCCAGGGGTTTTGAAGTGGTTTACAGACAATAATGGTCCTCTGTTATGTCAATAAACAGGGGGAAAAAAATCTTACTTCATGTGCAGATTGGCGTTACAGGCCTGTGAGTTGGCTTCAGAGAGTTAACTCTCCCTTCGGGGTGTTTACATTCCCTGGATGCAGAATGTTGTGGCAGACACACTCAGCAGTCCATGACTCAATCCCACAAATGGATGTTACACAGGGATATGTTTCTGGACATGGTCCATCGATGGGGTATACCTCAGGTAGACCTCTTTGCCTTCCCAATCCCCATGAACAGACATCTTCCCAGGTTTTGTGCCAGAGTTCCAAATCCCCTGGCATGGAAGGTGGACACACTTGTCTTTCTGTTGGAAGGGGATGTTTGTTTATGCATTCCCCCTTCCCACTTCTCCAAAAGGTCCTGTTGAAAATCCAGCAAGGCCAACTAAAAATCTTGCTGGTGACCCCCCCCCCCCTTTTGGCTAAGACAGCATTAGTTCCCCGTTCTTCTGCATTTAGCCAAGGGCAGTCACCACAAGTTACCCCAAAGAATTGACCTACTCACACAGGACAAGGGAACTCTAGTACATCCACAGATGTCAACTCTAAATCTGTCTCTGCGGGTGATAGGGTTTTGATTCCCTTCAGACACCTATTTTCTGAGAATGTGCTTCAAGTTCTGCAGGAGGTCAGAAAATCCACAACTATGAAATCCTATGTTTCCAAATGGAAGAGGTTTTCAGTCTGGTGTCTCAAAAAGGATTTACAACCACTGCTAGTGGATGTCCCAGTGGTCTTGTCCTACCTGTGTGAATTAATGAAGAGTAGGCTGTCTTACTCTTCAGTAAGAGCCCATCTTTCTGCTATCTCTGCATGTCTGCCTGTGTCTCCCCCTTTAGCTTCCAGATGTGAAGGATGCCTTTTAAGAAAAGTTTACCTTCCAATCAGATCACCAAGGAAACCAGTTCCTCCTCCTCTGGATCTCAATTTTGTCTTGGAGAAACTTACCCTGGCCCCCTTCGAGCCAGCAAGTTTTTCCTGTGTACAGCATTGCACCCGGAAAACAGTCCCCCTCATGGCCATTACTTCTGCCAGAAGGGTATCTGAGTTCAGGCTCTAATGTCTTCTTCTCCCTTCACAGTTTTCTATAGAGATGGGGTTTTCTTATGAACTAACCCCTCCTTTATGCCCTAAGTGGTAAATGAGTTATCACTTAATCAGTCCATTTACCTTCCAGCCTTTTCCTTTCTCTTTAATCCACCAGTGAGAGGATCCTACACACTTTAGATGTGCATAGGCAATTCAGATACTCTTTGGACAAAACCAAACCAATCCACAAGTCTGAGTGTCTATTTGTTTCTTATCACCCAAGGCCCCTGAGCCAACCAAGCAGACTATCCCCTCTTGGATTTCTAAGGCTTTTTCTTTCTGTTATGTGGCCCATCTCTCCTGTTAGGGCACATTCCACTAGAGCAGTGTCTTCCTCTGGGGCTTTCTTTAAAGGCTTGGACACTTGCTCTATCTGGTCTTCTGTTCATACCTTTACTAAACATTATAAATTAGATGGCATTTCCAGGTCCAGGGCTGGTTTTGCTAGAGCTATTCTGCATGGATTTGTGGAGAATGCTTCTGTTCCTCCACCCATTTCGTTATTTGCATGAGCTTTGGTACTCTCCCTCAGGTTATGAATACTGAAGCATATTTACAGAAGGACATAGAATAGTTCTGTAAAACCTTACTATAACCATAGATGTCCTTCTCTTCTATATGCTGCAGTATTGTATTATCCCCCCACCTGCCCCCTGATGCTTGCCTGGCTCCTGGTGGCATGCTTTCCTATCCTTAGATCAGGCTGATGCTTTCTGTGACATGGAGTTCTGAGGTTGGCATGTGATGATGTCTGCCTTATGCCTGACGTACATTTGCTGATGTGTGGCATCGCATGTACCTTACAGTAGCACTAGACTTTTGTATACTGGCCGGACGTACTAGTCAACCAATGGCAGACTCCCTCAGGTTATGAGTACTGCAGCATATAGAAGAGGAGGACATCTATGGTTATGGTAAGATTTTACACAACTATTTTATACATATATATATATATATATATATATATATATATATATATATATATATAAAATATATGTGTGTGTGTGTGTGTGCACATGTTTGTCTACAAACATGTATACATATCTATCCATATATAAAAAATGTTTGTGGGTAATATGAACATATGTGCATATAAATAGCCATCTCTTATGTATGCATGCATACTTTGAACAACTCGAAAAAATGCAATAGCAAAAGGAAAACACATTTTTTAACAAGCAGTTTTAGTTTAAAAGATGGTTTAACGTATGATCTGAAGTAGTTTACTTCATTTGGTCTTCAACCTGTGGGAATACGGATCCGTATTGGATCCGAGCCGGCAAATATTACTAGCATCAGCTCCGAGCTCCAGACTCCTCCCCTTACCCATAATACACCTCCACTGCCTTCCATCCCCAGATCTCGTTTGCCGCGATTTGCTTATACATTGTGTCTTCTGAGCTCCAGCTAGCAGTGGGTTATTTAACTACTGTAAGTTAAAAAAACTTTCATTCTTTTTCGTCGATCTAGATTAGTTTAGGTACCCTTTCTCCCCTCCCATTGCTTTGGCGTCGAGTGTTAGTCTGATTAGGTAAATAGTTAGAGTAGTTTATTCTGTGGTCCCCCCCCCCCAGTGTTGTCTATAGACTAGCGTGGTGAGTGGGTGTGTGTGTGTTTGAGTTAAGAACGTTTTTTGCCTGTCTTTTTTAAGGCTTTCTTTCTTTCTCTCAGGATGGCTGAAAAGCTTGTCTTTAAGCACTGCACAGAGTGTGGCTATAAGCTCTCCCGAGCGGATGGCCACACTCTGTGTGTGTGTGTGTTGTGCTTGGGTGTGGCCCACCTTAGTGTGCTGGGTTCAACTCCCGAGCTTTAAAGGCTAGGAAGGCCAAGTTGGCCCTCAAAGTTCTTCTTCCTTCTACCAACCCTCCTTCCTTGCCTTCGGCTTCAGTCACAGTGGCTGCTGTGACTGCCTCTCCCTCTTCTCTTCCTCTGGCCTCTCTTCCCTCCCAGGCAGGGACTCAAACTCCTGCATCTAAAGCTGTGGTAGTGGAGCAGAAGCGAGGTAGAGAAAGGGAGAGAGAGAGTCGAAGATGAAAGAAAAGAGGAAGAGGTCCCCGTACCTTGCTTCTTCGAGCAAGTCAGCTCTGACCCGTGACTCCCCTCGGCTCTGGTCCCTGAGGTTCTCCCCAGAGCCAGAGGAGGCACGTCCAGGCTCTTGGGCCTCGGTTCCCTGACCCGCCAGGTCGGAGTTAGTGGCCTCGTCATGGTCAATCCACTCCGTATCGGATATGGATCTGGATAAGATGAGGTGCTTTATCCATACATAGATCCAGATGGGGGTCTTGCCAGCCCCCTCTCCCTCTGGAGGGGGTAGCTCACTTTCTTTCTTTTAACCCATTTCTCCTTCCCCGATCCGACCTTCGGCTTCAGTATACTCTGATCCGAGGTTGGCCTTGGTCAGGGGGTCGGCACCAACTGTACTTGTTTCCTTGACACAACAGCTGCCTGGAGCATTTTGGATCCGACCAGTTCGGATCCGAGCCGCTCATGGAGCCGGTGCTTGGGTGTCAGATCCAAGAGAGTGGACCCTTTTCCATCGGTTCTGACTTTGTTGGGCCAGGTCCCCTCCCTCGAAGTTCCGTCCACTTTTGGACTGGCTCCGATTTTTGCATCGGACCCGGGGGGACTGGCCTCCTTATTTACATTCCCAGGAGGTCCGCTCTCCTTTGGCATTCGATGTGGTAGAAAGGGTCATCTCCATCAGATTGAGACCCCTGACCGCCCCCCTCGGACTCCTCCCAGACACCCTCGGCTCTGTCTACAGTCCCCGTTGTCTTACCAGAGGGACAGCCCGTGCGCGAAGAGCCCCAGACGGTTCCCCCAGAGGAACAGATGACTTGCAAGCGCTCCCCGGAGAGCCCCACTGGGGATGTACCTCACAAGCATATGGGCAAGAGGAGGCACTTGGACCCCCCTGAGTCCCTCACCGAGGACACAGATTTAGATGATGGAGAGGGTTCCCCAAGATCACCTCCCCAGGATGTCTCCTTTGGAGACATCATGGAGATCCTGCGCCAGCGGGGAGGCTGGTCTTCCCCAAGCCCTCTTCTGATGAGTCTGTGTTCCTGGAGGCTTTCGGCATGGGCACGTCTACTTCCTGGGTTTCCCCTCCCGCGGATCCTTTAGTAGATTTGGTCACCTCACGGGCGTGGAAGGAACCGGACACTATGGAGCCTATCCCCAAGCAACCCGATAAAATTTTAAGTCTCCCCCCCCCCCTCAATTGACGAGCCATCCTGGAATAAGGGCCCCCCTGTGGACGCCATGGTGGTAGCAGCAGCCACTAAGAAGGAACATGCTCAGGAGAGTTCCTCGGTCCACCCTCCTAACCGGGAGTCACGGACGATGGACCGCCTAGGGAAGCGGGTGTATGCTTCAGCTACCTTTTCAATCAGGGTGCTGAATTACTTGGCCCATGTTACTAGACTCCAGTGTGACCTAGTAAAGGAGCTGGAGGAGTCTCCCCCCAAGTCCATGTTGCAGGAGGACAAGGCTTCGTTCTCCGCGAAAATTGCCACTCTAAAAGTGGTATCAAATACGTCCATGCGACTCCTCTCCCATGCTACGGAAGGAGCGGCTAGGGTGGCTGAGTAACGCCTGGCTCAGGTTGTCAATTTTCCGAACCCTTTAAGACATCTTTTGCCAATGCACCTTATGACGGCTCTACACTCTTCAATAAGACCAGCAAGGCGACACTAGTCCAGAGTGAGAAGGATGGGAAGACACTGTCTGCCATCGGAATCCACTTCAGTAACCCTCAAAGGTCTTTTTCCCGGAACCAGAGAGGGCAAAAGAAGGTGTGGTTCCGGAAGTCTCAGTATTCCTGGGATACTCAGGGCTCTTCTTCCCCTAGAGACAGAGGGGGACAGAATGGACGCCGGCCCAGAGGCAAAGGGGGTCCATGGAACTTTGGGTCTCGAGAACCGTTCTCAGAAAGACCCAGGCAACAACCCTGAGGGGTTGCCCGACTGCTCTACTCTGAAGGCAGTCAGGGGCGATTGTCCTTGCGCCCAGCGGCATGGGAGTTCATAACACTGGACCGCCGGGTGCTTCAAATTGTATCCAGAGGATATTATATCCCCTTCGTGGGTTACCCCATATCTTCCAGACACCTCCTGGACGTTCCACCCACGCAAAGGGAGGCAGCAGCACAGGAAATTTCCAAGCTGCTAGTAAAATGAGCCATCGAAACCGTCCCCCCAGATCAGTCCGGATCGGGCTTCTACTCCAGGTTCTTTTTGGTGCCAAAGAAAACGGGGGACTTAAGGCCCATTCTGGACCTCTCTACCCTGAACCTGTCTGTTGTCAAAGAGAAGTTCCGGATGGTCATGGTGCAGTCCATCATGCCGTTCCTGCAAGACAGTGACTGGATGTGCTCGTTAGACCACCAGAATGCTTACTATCACATAAAAATGCACAGAAGCTCCAGGAGTTTCCCCTGCTTCTGGCTGGGAGCCAATCATTATCAATTTCGAGCCCTACCCTTTGGCCTCACCACAGCCCCAGGGAGTTTACCAGAGTGATGTCAGTTATAGCGGATCCCCTCAGGCTTCAGGGGATTCAGGTCTATCCGTACCTGGACAATTGGCTCCTCACTGCTTCCACCATGCATCTACTCTCCCAAACCAGGGATTACTTTCTGACACTTGCCCTGAGTTTGGGCATCACAATCAACACTTCCAAATCTTTCCTAGATCCTGTACAGATGATGGACTATATTGGGGCCAGGATAGATGCTCTTCTTTGCAAAATATTCCTGACCTCGGAGAGTGTTCAAACCCTCCGAATGCATGTCTCCCTGATCTACCGTTGTCACCTTCCAATGGCAGAATTAGCGTTGAGAGCCCTAGGTTCGATGGCGGCGACCATAACTCTTTTTCTGTGTGCTCTGCTACACATGCAGATTCTTCAGTGGACTCTAGCGGTTCAATGGTCCCTGTTGGAACTGCCATTGACTTATCCTATCCACCTAAGTGTATCGGTCATCCCTCATATGGTGGATGAGCTCTCCAGACATTTTGGAGGGACGACCCTTTGTTCCAGCCCTGGCCCAAACCACAGTGGCCACGGATGCCTCCCAGCTTGGGTGGGGGGGCATTGTTCGGGCAAGACAGTCCAAGGCCTGTGGTCCCCCATAGAGACCAGCTTGCATATCAGTGTCCTAGATATGAAGGCGGTCTTTCTAGCATTGCAGGCCCTTCATGCCTTTCTTCCTCTGGGGTCAATTGCCATTCAGTCAGACAACATGTCAGTAATCTGGTATATCATCAAACAGGGAGGGACCAGATCTTACCCCCTTTGACGCGAGGCCATGAGAGTGTGGGAATGGGTGATCTCCATCGGCCGCTTTCTCATCACAACGCACCTTCCAGGACAATCCAACATCTTAGCGGACAGGCTAAGTCGGACCATTCTGATGCCTTAAGAGTGGTCTCTGAATCCATCAGTAGTGGAACAGATCTTCAGCGAGTGGGGTCAACCTTGCTGCAGTCTCTTTGCATCTCCTTCCGACGCGAAGTGCAGCAAGTTTTTCACTCTGAACCCCCTGCCAGAGGATTCCCCCAGAGATGCTCTAGTTCATGCTTGGCCTCCTGGTCTTCTGTATGCTTACCCGCCAGTACCTCCCATTTCGAGGTTCCTGCAGAAAGCATGTCGACTGGGGAGCAAGATGATCCTCATCGCCCCATTCTGGCCTCGCCAGGTATGGTTTCCCTTCCTTTGGTCTCACCTTCTGGCTCCACTTTGGATCCTAGGTCCCATTCATGATTTGATTTCTCACCCGTCGGGGGTGCCTCATCTGAATCTGGACAGCCTGAAGCTCACAGCTTGGCTGCTGCAGTTCACGTAATTGCTAGGACTCCCTGACTGTCTTCCTCAGTTAGATCTATTTTGGTAGCTGCTCATAAGTCTTCGACCAGAAAGGTTTATCGCAGCAAGTGGAAACATTTTTCTTTCTGGGCCTCTCAGAGGAGTTTAGAACCTTTCATGGCTCCTATTTCCACTACTCTTGATTTTCTAGCTGATATTTTCCAGCACTACTATCAAAGTTCAGTTGGCTGCCATTTCCATGTGGGAGAGAATTCTGCATCCTTAGCATCTTCTAGACTGTGTAAAGCCTTTATCAAAGGCACATTTTTGCTACACCCCCCCCCCCCCGGTCAAAGATCCTGTTCCCCCGTGGGACCTAACTATGATTTTCCAAGCTCTGGTCACTCCACCTTTTGAGCCTGCTGCAACTGCAGATCTAAATTTTTTTTTTGTGGAAAACAGCTTTTCTGGTAGCTATCACCTCTGCTAGAAGGGTTTCAGATTTACAGGCCTTGTCCATCAAACTTCGTACGTGATTTTTCATAAAGACAGAGTTTCCCTTCAGACCAATCCATCTTTTCTTCCTAAGATGGCATCGCTAGTCAATATCAATCAGATTATAAATTTGCCTTTGTTCTTTCCCAATTTTACGAACAAGATGGCATACAAATTACACATGTTGGATGTTCATAGACAGTTACGATTCTATTTACACTGGACAGAAAATTTCTATAAATCTGATCAATTGTTTGTTTCCTTCTGTAAACCCTTTTTGGAGAAACCTGTCTCCAAGGTCACTATAGCTAGATGGATTTCATCATGCATCCTGCAGCTCTATAAGGACGGAGGCATGTCTCCTCCAGGTCAGGTAAAAGCTCATTCCACTAGGTCCATGACTACGTCTGCTGCTTTCTGGTCTAGATTGTCTTTGGATGACATTTGCTCTGCAGCTACTTGGTCCTCATCTCATACATTTATTTCTCATTACAAATTGGATTTGATTTCCAGAAGGAGAGCTTCCTTTGGTTCCGTGGTGCTCCGGAATATCCTTCCATGAGGACCTCCCAGGATTTTTAGTAGCTCAGGGCTCTGTCCCACAGGTTGAAGACCAAATGACGTAAACTACTTCAAATAAAGAAGTTCTGTACTCACCATAACGTTTCATCTGAGTAGTTGTACTTCATTTGTCTTCAGCCATCCTTCCTTCCTTCCCCCAGACCTTGGCGCATGATCAGCCTACGGGCTGCAGTATAGGTCACAAGTATATTATCAAGTCGGCTTCTCAGTATAAGTTCAGCAAACTCGATCTGGGGATGGAAGGCAATGGAGGTGTATTATGGGTAAGGAGAGGAGTCTGGAGCTCGGAGCTGATGCTAGTAATATTTGCTGGCTCGGATCCGATACGGATCTGTATTCCCAAGGTTGAAGACAAATGAAGTACAACTACTCAGGTGGAAAGTTATGGTGAGTACATAACTTCTTTTTTTCTACCTTTAAACAATCAGTTTCTTTCATTATTTTTCTTCAGCATGTCTTCCATCATTTAGAACCGCTGCTCACAGTCTGAAAGTTTATTAAATGCTTTTTTAAATTATGTTGAGGTTTATACCTGATATCACCCCAAATATACTAGTTAACACACATCACAGAATATCAAACTTTTAGCAGTTCTAAATCATTGTGAATTCTCTGATGGTGAAACAGAGCTATTTAATTGATTGAGTAGTACACTTTTTCCTTGAAAGCTCCAAACTAATGAATTTTTTTAAAATTCATTTGTGCTTGATGCTAGGGGTAATTATCTGCATACCTGTCAATATCTTAGCATTAGAGTCAGGCGCAAATGCCAAACATAGTAGAGAGAAAAGATCCACAGTTAAGGACAGATTTTCAATATTCTTCTTCTTTTTCATTCGGCTGCTCCCATTAGGGGTCGCCACAGCAGATCAACTGTTTCCATTTCTTCCTGTCCTCTGCATCTTGCTCTGTCACACCAACCACATGCATGTCCTCTCTCACCACATCCGTAAACCGTATCTTAGGCCTCCCTCTTTTCCTGTTACCTGGCAGCTTTATCCTTAGCATCTTTTTCCCAATATACTCTACATCCCTCCTCAGCACATGTCCAGACCAACGTAATCTTGCCTCTCTGGCTTTGTCTCCAAACCTTCCAACCTGGGCTGACCCTCTGATATACTTATTCGTAATCCTGTCCATCCTCGTCACATCCAGTGCAAATCTTAACATCTTCAACTCTGCCACGTCAAGCTCTGACTTCTGCCTTTTTGTCAATGCCACGGTCTCCAACCCATATAACGTAGCTAGTCTCACTACCCTCTTGTAGACCTTCCCTTTCACTCTTACTGGTACTCATCTGTCACAAATCACTCCTGACACTCTTCTCCAACCACTCCATCCTGCCTGTACTCTCTTCTTCACCTCTCTTCCACACTCACCATTACTCTGAACTGTTGATCCCAAGTACTTAAACTCATCCACCTTCCCCACCTCTCCTCCCTGCATCCTCACCATTCCTCTATCCTCCCTCTCATTCACACACACATATTCTGTCTTAGTCCTGCTGACCTTCATTCCTCTTCTCTCTAGAGCATATCTCCACCTCTCCAGGGTCTCCTCCACCTGTTCCCTACTCTCACTACAGATCACAGTGTCATCTGCAAATATCAAAGTCCACGGGGTCTCCTGTCTGTGTCGTCTGTCAACCTGTCCATCACCATTGCAAATAAGAAAGGGCTCAGAGCTGATCCTTGATGTAATCCCACCTCCACCTTAAACGTATCCGTCACTCCCACCGCAGTCACACTAACCTCGTACATATCCTGTACCACTCTTACATACTTCTCTGACACTCCTGACGTCCTCATACAATACTACAACTCCTCTCTAGGCACCCTGTCATATGCTTTCTCTAAATCCACAAAGACACAATGCAACTCCTTCTGACCTTCGCTGTACTTCTCCATCAACACTCTCAGAGCAAACATTGCATCTGTAGTGATCTTTCCTGGCATGAAACCATACTGCTGATCACTTATCATCACCTCCCTTTTTAACCTAGCTTCCACTACTCTTTCCCATAACTTCATGCTGTGACTGATCAGTTTAATCCCTCTGTAGTTACTACAGCTCTGCACATCACCCTTATTCTTAAAAATCGGTACCAAAACACTTTTTCTCCATTCCTCAGGCATCCTCTCACTTTCCAATATTTCATTAAACGATCTAGTTAAAAACTCCACTGCCATTTCACCTAAACACCTCCATGCTTCCACAGGTATTTCATCTGGACCAGCAGCCTTTCCTTTATTCATCCTCTTCATAGCTATCCTTACTTCCTCCTTGCTAATCCACTGCACTTCATGATTCACTATCCGCACATCATCCAACCTCCTCTCATCCTCTTCATTCATCAAACCCTCAAAGTACTCTTTCCATCTGCTCAACACACTCTCCTCGCTTGGGAGTACGTTTCCCTCATTATCCTTTATCACCCTTACCTGCTGCACATCTTTACTAGTTCGGTCCCTCTGTCTAGCCAATCAGTACAGGTCCTTTTCTCCATCTTAGTGTCCAACCTTTTATACAACTCTTCATACGCCTTATCCTTAGCCTTCGCCATCTCTCTCTTTGCCATGCACCTCATCTCCTTATACTCTTGTCTACTTTCTTCATCTCTTTGACAACCCCACTTCTTCTTCGCCAACCTCTTTCTCTGTATACTCTCCTGTACTTCTTCTTTCCACCACCAGGTCTCCTTGTCCTCCTTCCTCTTTCCAGGTGTCACACCAAGCTCCTTTCTAGCCATCTCTCTTACTAGCTCTGCTGTAGTTACCCAGCTATTCGGTAACTCTTCACTGCCACCCAGTGCCTGTCTTAACTCTTCCCTGAACATCACCTCACAATTACCCTTTTTCATTTTCCACCATTTGATCCTTGGTGCTGCCCTTACACTCATCTTCCTCTTTTTGATCACCAGTATCATCCTACAAACCACCATCCTATGCTGCCTAACTACACTTTCCCCTTCCACCACTTTACAGTCTCCAATCTCCTTCAGACTGGCCCTTCTACATAAGATATAATCCATCTGTGTGCATCTTCCTCCACTCTTGTATGTCATCCTATGCTCCTCCCTCTTGTTAAAATACGTATTCATCACAGCCATGTCCATCCTTTTCGCAAAAATCAACTACCATCTGAACTTCTGCATTCCTTTACTTAACACCATACCTACCCATCACTTCCTCATCCCCTCTGTTCCCTTCACCAACATGCCCATTAAAATCGTCTCCAATCACCAGTCTCTCACCCTTGGGTACAGTCTTCACCACTTCATCCAACTCACTCCAAAATTTTTCTTTCTCATCCATCGCACACCCAACTTGTGGAGCATATGCACTAACAACATTCATCATTACACCATCAATTTCCAGCTTCATAAACATCACTCGATCTGACACTCTTTTCACCTCCAAAACACACTTAGCATACTGTTCCTTCAGGATAATGCCTACGCCATTTCTCCTTCCAGCCACATCATGATAAAACAATTTGAAACCGCCTCCGATACACCTAGCCTTGCTCCCCTTCCATCTGGTCTCTTGCACACACAATATACCAATCTTCCTTTGGTCCATCATATCAGCTAGCTCTCTCCCTATACCAGTCATACTGCCAACATTCAAAGTTCCGACCCTCACTATCACAGTCCTAGCCTTTACCTGCCTTCGGGCATGCCGTCCCCCTCTTCTCCTCCTTTGGCCAAATCAATTATTAGGCCTGGGTTTGATTCCTTTAGTGCCTGGTTGCACATTGGGTGCCTCCAAGCAAGTGTTTCTCTCTTGATCACAAGTGAAGTGATACATTTGTATCTAATGGGTCTTGTGAAGTTACAGTCAGTGGCAGCTCCAGGTTCCTTTCCTTGCTGGGTCAATAGTGGCACAATATTTTGATGGAGGTTGGGGGCACTTCCAGGTATATGACATAAAAAATAAATAAAATGTAGCTATGTATAACCCTGTCTACTCAAAGATGAAGTTCAAAACACAGGTCTTCCACATATACTGTAAATGTAGCAAACTGTTTGTTTCAAATGGAACATGAGAGCTTACACAGACAGGGCAACATATATATATCACTGGCAGTACCAACACTGCAGTAGAACTCCCTGACTGCTTGTCAACAGGGCAGTATCCCATTTTGCCCCACCTTGATTACAACTCTGCAATAAAATACACAATACATGTTTAAAAATTCTTATGCAACATACTGTACTATAAACATTATTAAGAAATATGCATTGTGCGCATTTTCTGCACTAGTCAAGTGGGTCTTTTGTCCTCCTGGAACTGATCAATATCATAGTCTGTATAATAGAGTGTATTGTAGTCTGTATAATGCAACAATCTGTACAGTAAGTAGAGGGGCCAGGCTAAGTACAAGATTTGTGTGTATTTGTTGTAAATGTCAGTGTTTAGTTTATCTTATCTTGTTAGTTTCTGCAGACGTCCTCTGTGACAGTCACAATGTGACCTCCTGTGTGAAGAATACAGTGAGTCAATTTATATTTATTCGAAAGTATGCCTAGTGCAGAAATCAAAGATGCCAGTGTGCTTGTCTGGATAGTGATGAAGCACACCATGTGCCCAATTCGAAGATGACCATGAGCTTGTCTGGACTGTGAAGCACGCCATGTACAGAATTCAAAGATGCCAGTGAGCTTATCTGGATTATGATGGAACATGCCATGTGCAGAAATCGAAGATGTCATTGAGCTTGCTTGGATTGTGAAGCACACCGTGTGCAGAAATCAAAGAAGTCCGTGGGTTTGTCTGAATTGTGATGCTGATGAAGCTCACCATGGGCAGAAATTGAAGATGCCAGTAGGCGTGTTTGGATTCTGAAGGTTTTCTAGAGTACTGTGTGTGGTAAGTCCATCTCTTGTCTGTATCTTGAAATTGCACCATGCTGTACAACATGTTTTATGGCTTCGGACCCATTATGAACAGTTAGTTATCTCTCTCTTTCACACTGAAGCACTTCATGTGCAGAAAAACAAAGATACCAGTAGGCTTGCCTGGATTGTGATGAAGTATGCAATATGCAAAAATCGAAGATGCCATTGATCTTGCTTGGATTGTGAAGTGCACCATGTGCAGAAGTCTAAGATGTCAGTGAGCTTTGTCTGTATTGTGATGAAGCACACCATATGCAGAAATTGAAGATAGCAGTGAGCTTGTCGGTTTGATTTGAACAGAACCCTTGATGCAATCTTCAGAATGCAGGTAATCAGTGTGCTTACTGGCTAACAACATGGCGTACTTCATAAAGTTGCTGCTTACACCCTGAAGAGTTCATTCCAACTTTGTATTCTTCATAAAGATAAAAATTTTTATTTTACCATTACCAGCTTTCTTGATTGCACAAGAAAGAACAAACAACTGTCTTGCTGGAACCGAGCAAAATCATGATGTTCTTCATCTCACATTGCTGCAGTCCTTACACTTGGGTATAGCGCTGTCCTTGGTCGGCCCGAATACCAAAGTATATGGCTGACGCCGGTCATGGCGCATTAAACTGACGCCAGGACGTCAGGGTATAAATGCGCATGACCGACGTCATATCCTCAGTCTTTTTTGCCGCGTGGTCCGATGCAGAAGCAAATTTGCGAGTGCAGGTTGGCGTCCTGAGATTTTCCGAAACCGGAGTTTCAGACCGAATCCAAGTTGGCTAAGTACCCCGTTGGGGAATATTTTGGTTTTTTCTTGCCTCAGTATTTTACCGGATGTCAGAAAAAGTAAATAACTGTATTTCTTGCGGGAACAGATACCACATAGGGACTACCACAGCTTGTGTATACCGTGTTTAGGGCCTGAGCACGACGTTGTTGGGTGTTCCTCTTGCGCTAGATTTAACAAACGTACCATAAAGAGGAGATTTGACTGCGCTAGGTTAGTCTTCGAAGCGGTGCAATTACAAAATGCCGCCGGATGTTCCGCCCGCCACCTCAAGAAGCGCAAGGACAAAACACCTAGGCCTAGGTTAGAGGCACCACCCGACCTGGACGCCGGTTCTTTAGAGGGCACGGTTGTGCCAGAGGCCCAAACAGAAGTTTCCTAGAGTCCCAGGGGGAGACTTTGTTGTTACAGGATGTGTCTTCACAGGAGGTAGGCCAGGCTGAAGGGGCTTCTCAGGTAGCTGTTCTCCCCTCTCTGCCTAAGGTGGTTAGGCCTTCCCTACTGTTACAAAGGCTTCTTCCAAGAGTAGGCCAGGTTCAGCTGTAGCAGGTGCTCCTCCTCGTACTTCAGGCCCTGTGCCCAAGAGACATATGCTTAAGATGGCTGAAGATTTAATTACTATGATTAGGGGTTCTATGCCCCCTCCTGACAAAAGGCCTAGGGTGGATCCTGAATTTGGGAATTTTGAACAGGATTCTGATATTTCTGAGTCTTCGGCTGAGGATTTACAGGAGTTTTCTCATTATTCTGATTCTGATGTGGATGACTCCAGCCCTTCTGCTTCTCCTCCTGAGGATTTTTCATTCTCAGAGACTCTCCATGCCATGAGGGAGCATTTTAAATGGGAAGGTCAGGATTTCTCTGATTCCAGGAAAAGACTTAGGGAATTTTTGTTTTCACCTCATCTTAGACCTTGAGCTATACCCCTGTTCTTTCTGTGGTGGAAGATGTTTTGCAGAGGCTTCCCTTAACCCTGATTCTTTACCTCCGCTCCTGTTAAACCGGACAGATACTATAGGGTGCCTGAAGCTCACAAGTATCTTTTTAAAAGCCCTAGGGCAGATCCAGAGACAGTTACTCAGGGGCCTAAAGGGGTTAAGGCTTCTGTGGCTAAAAATCCAGTTCCGCAGGACAAAGAAGCAAGAGCTTTAGACAGATGGGGTAAGAAAGTGTATACTTCTTCAGCTTTAGCCATGAGGGCTTTAAATTGTCAATTCCACATGCTGAGATATCAAATCTATCTCCTTTCACAGTTAAAGTCTAAGGTAGATGCTCTGGCAGAAGGTATTGAATGTAAGGAGTTACAAGATCTGGTACATGTGTCTGAACAGGTGGGTAAGCATTCCTTACAATGTGGTTTTGATGCTGTACAGGCCTCTTCCAGGGTGGCTGCCACTGGTACTGTCCTTCGCAGGCACGCCTGGTTACGGGATCAGAATTTAGCTGAGCATGTTAAGTCAAAGATCTTGGATGCCCCTTTACAATCTGATGTGTTGTTTGGTTCGCCTGTTGAAGCAGTTTTAAAGAAAATGGAGGACAAAGCTAAATCTATGCACACTGTTAAAGACTTTTTACAGGTTCAACCACCAAAGTTTAGCAGAAACTGGCCAAGCAAGGCGTGGACATACCCTTCTTATGATTCCCAGTTTAGGGGTAGGTCTAGGCGTGCTAGGGGCAGAGCTCAGGGTTCCTTTAGATCCAGGACAGGGGGCTCACCTGCACAGTCTTCAGGGGAGGGCAGGGGTCAGCCCTTTCGTAGACAGACCCAATGACCTACCTTTTCAACTGCCAGAACCTTCACGTCTAGCAGCACCTTTAGGAGGAAGACTGACACTTTTCAAAGAGAACTGGAGTTTAATTACCCAAGACAGATGGGTCTTGGATATCATTCACCACGGTTACAGGTTTTATTTCCATACCTTACCACCGTTCAAGGGCATGCCGGATATTCCGCCCCAACACAAATTGGAAGCTCACAGACAAATATCCATATTGACACAGATAGGGGCTATACAACCGGTGCCTATGGCAGAAAGGGGCCTAGGATTTTACTCTCGCCTATTCCTAGTACCAAAAAAGGGGAACACGTGGAGACCAATTCTGGATTTGTCTATCCTCAACACCTTTCTGGACATCCCCAAGTTCAAGATGCTGACATTGCAACAGCTTTTACCCCTCCTGAGCAAGGATCACTGGATGGTAACTTTGGATCTCCAAGAGGCTTACCTTCATGTCCCAATCACTCTAGGCTGCAGGAAGTATCTGCGTTTCCGAGCTGGAGATTCACACTATCAATTCTCTGCATTGCCCTTTGGCTTATCCACTGCACCCAGAGTATTCACAAAGGTCCTGGCTCCAGTGATACCTTTCTTCAGACGGAAAGGAATACAGATCTACCCTTATTTGGACGATTGCCTGATTCTGGCTCAGGGCAAGGACTAACTTCTACAGCATTTAAAGTATGTGATAACAGTGCTAAGATGCCTAGGGTATTCTGTGAACGAAACAAAGTCCAGTCTAGTACCCTCTCAGGACATGTGCTTTCTGGGTGTGAGACTGAATACAGCAGCCCAGATGGCCTTCTTAACCCCGGACAAACAAAAGAATCTTTCCCTTTACTTCCAACAACTATCACATCAGTCCGGGCTGACTGCAAGGACAGTCCTTCAAGCCTTAGGGTTCATGGCATCTTGTATTCTGGTGCTTCCCAATGCCAAACTGCATATGAGGAAGCTACAATGGTATCTCAAGAATCTATGGACACAGCACTGCCACGATCTGGACACTGTCATTCCAATAATACCTTGCATCCAAAAGGAATTCTTGTGGTGGGCTCAGCAATGTCACCTAAACAAGGGACTTTCTGTGACCCGCCGGAGGCAAGTCAGATTCTAACAACAGATGCCTTAGACAACGCTTGGGGGCTCATCTCAATGGAAAATGGATACAGGACAAGTGGCCTGCCAGACTACAGCATCTACATATCAACCTAAAGGAGATGTTAGCAGTCCAGTTTGCATTAACAGCTTTCAAGGAATTACTTCTTCCGGGACAGGTGTTGATTCTAACAGACAACACAACTGTCATGTGCTACATCAACAAGCAAGGGGTACACATTCTTACCCTCTATGCAGACAAGCAATGATTCTATGGGAAACGGCTCTCAGTCTACAACTGGATCTTCAGGCAAGGTTTCTGCCGGGGTGCAGAACTCCTTAGCAGATGTGTTAAGCAGGCAAATCATGGATCCCCACGCGTGGAAACTGGATCCTCAGGTATTTCAGCAATTAACAGTGTCATGGGGCACACCAGACATAGATCTGTTCGCTTCTCCTCTAAACCACCAGCTGCCAAAGTTTTGCACAAAAGGATACACCAGGCAGCTTGGAAAACGGATGCTCTTTCTTTCAGTTGGAAAACCTTCATGTATATGCCTTTCCACCACTTCCTCTACTTCTAAAGGTTCTGCTAAAGGTAAGCCAGGACAAACCAAGAATGATCCTGATAGCTCCAGATTGGCCCCGACAGCATTGGTACCCACTACTGAGAAATTTAATAAGGAAACCACCGTGGCCCTGCCTTTGAGTCCTCAACTGTTGTCTCAAAAGGACGGTCATTTACTCAATGTCAAGCTTCACTCTCTTCATCTCACAGCATGGCATATCCTGTTTTAGCTCATAGCAGGGCTCAACTTCCTCAACAAGTTTTGAATGTGATTATGGAAGCTAGGAGACCTAGTACAAGGAAAGTGTATGGACAAGTGGAAGAGATTTTTGCTTTGGAGTGCAGCAAGGTGTGGATGTTTCTGAGCCTGATTTAAGTGTGGCTCTTCTATATCTTACTGAACTATTGGACAAGGGTTTGTCCTTCTCTTCCATTAAAATTCATGCTGCAGCAATTTCAGCTCACTATGACTGTGATCCACCTTTGTTTTCTCATTCCTTGTTCAAGCAATTCCTCAGAGGGGCAAAGAACATAAGACCTCCACGAAGAGCTCCTACTCCAGCTTGGGACCTCAATTATGTGTTGGAAAAGCTCACTCTGCCACCTTTTGAGCCTGCAGCTACGGCTGAGTTAAAATATTTGTCATGGAAGACTGCTTTTTTGTTGGCCATTACCTCTGCAAGAAGGGTTTCTGAATTGCAGGCCCTTATGGCTGTTGAGCCTTTCTTGATCTTCCATAAGGATAGGGTATCTTTACGCACTAACCCTTCCTTTATGCCTAAGGTGGTCTCAAGTGTGTCTTTAAACCAGTCTATTCATTTACCTACCTTTTATGCAGACCCCAAAACAAGGGAAAAAGATCTTGCATACTTTGGACGTGCACAGACAGTTACGCTACTACTTAGATAGGACTAAGGGTTTCAGGCAGTCGCAACAGTTGTTTGTTTCTTTTGCTTTAGGTACTCAGGGCAAGCCTGTGTCAAAGCAAACTCTTTCTAAATGGATTGGATTTTGCATTTCTTTTTGTTATTCTCAGCATGGCAAGCAGATCCCAACAGGGATCAGACCTCATTCCACTAGGGCTACTGCCACCTCTACAGCCTTTCTAAGGAGTGTCAACGAAGGACATTTTGGAAGCAGCTACTTGGAGTTCAGTACATACTTTCTCTAAGCACTACCACCTTCCTCTCTACTCTAAATCTAGGGCTGGGTTTGCCACTGCTATTCTACAGGGCATTTTGACAGCTCCTGCTTCTATTTGATTTGCCATCCTCCCTTACCTCTGCTTTGGGAATCTACCCAAGTGTAAGGACTGCAGCAATGTGAGATGAAGAACATAGTACAGTTTTGTACCTACCATAAATGTAGATGTTCAAGATCCACATTGCTGCAGTCCAATTTACTCCGTCCCCTCTGTGTTTAGGGGTGGTTGTGTGGTTAGGTTAGTACTTTATTAGACAATTGTTAGAAGTTGTACATAGTTTGGGTGTGGGGGTGTTTAGTGTTTGGTAATTTTTTGATTTTACCCTGTTTAGGGTCTTCTGACATCTGGGGCAAGAAAAGACTGAGGATATGACGTCGGTCATGCGCATTTATACCCTGACGTCCTGGCGTCAGTTTAATGCGCCATGACCGGCGTCAGCCATATACTTTGGTATTCGGGCCGACCAAGGACAGCGCTATACCCAAGTGTAAGGACTGCAGCAATGTGGATCTTCGAACATCTACATTTATGGTAGGTACAAAACTGTACTTTATTGACTTCAGGAGCTATTGGAAATGCAGTTTATCAACATTTTACAAATATACTAAGATGATTTCATTACAACTGAACTAAGGCAGTTCTTTGATTACCATGAATTTTTGCAGTTATCTCTACAGTTTGTCCATGTCCAATTCCTGTGTCCTTTGGTTATTTATGGAAAGAATGGATAATGTGCTTAACCTTTCATTTGCCATTCTGTCACAAAGGTATGTTTTAATAATTCTTAGCTTACTGAAAGAATGCTGACATCCAGCAGACATATCTGGAAGAATAAGGGCAATGATGACTAGCTTATTTACTTCAAAGAAAGCATCTTTGTATGGAGTCAAGTAATTTAAGAGGGCATGTATTTTGTTAATTTCCTCATAAAGATTTCTTTCCAGAAATGCTTTTGTAGCCTGTAGTTGTGCTGACATATCTCTTAAATCTGAGTCATAGTGGAGTGCCAATCTGAGTCATAGTGGAGTGCCAGTGGAAAGATTGTTACCTTTTAAGAAGTTGTCTGTTCCTGGAGTTACTGCTTGCTTCAACAGATACTAATATTGCACAGTTGTCATTGTCCAACCATCTGTTTAGCTCGACAAAGATCCTATCAAGAGTTGGCAAAAAAATGGTACTTTTGAAAATGATCTTTTGTTTGTAGAACTTAACACTGTCCTGCTGTAATCATTGCAATATGATCCTCCTGTGTAACTGGTCTTCCTCCTATATGAGGCCTGTGAAGGGGTTGAGGCAAACTGTTATTATGGACTGCCTTTTCTGCCTCTATCCAGAAGGCAGACCACATGCCAGATTCAGACTCAGTCTGATTCCTTGCATCATATAACTCTTCTTTCAAGCTGAACAGCACATGTGAGTTGGGGATATGACACCTGCAGTGTCTTAGCAACAGTGCTGTTTTTTAAGGATGATAAGATTAATGGCAAGTGTGCCATCTAGTACATTTAAAGGTACTTTAGCTTGAAGTATACGAGAAGCACTTGTTTTATCATCTTCATAGTGCTGGAGGATCTCCAGAATAGCTACCATTGTCTTATATACACTGGGACAAGCTGCAAAACTGGCAGATCCATCTGGTATCAGATATATGCTTCAGTTCTACTGGTACTCACCAGGCATAATTTCTTTCTGCTTTTATATGAAGTAGGCATGCACAGCTGACCCACTAATGAAATTGTATAAATTCTGGAGTAACAAGAAGAACTTATCAACCATTTCAATATTTCTGAGACTGTCCATAATGACAAAGTTCAACCTGTGACTGTAACTGTGTATGTAAATAGCTTTTGGAACTTTCTCATTAAACTTTGTTTGAACTCTAGCTGCATCCCCACACATAACAGTGGCACCATCATAGCACTTGTGAAGATTTGGTGAAGAAATGTGAAGGCTGCCAGCCTAGCCAGATAGAATTTTATAGATAATTTTGTCATTTGTAAATATTAATGTAAACCACAGGCTTGTTGTCTTAAATGGTAAAAACAGAGTTACATGTGGAACTGAAAAAAATGTAACAGCAGTGCAGTCTGCTGTAAGGAAACTAGGTCAAGCATTTTATGACTTTCTTTGATCTTTAAGTTGGCTTTGGTCGGTCTAGGTGAAGACATTCTTTCTATTGTTTTAACCAAGAGTTAAATTGCTAGATTTAAACATGCAAATGTATTTTTATTGCTCTGCTTCCTGACCAGCTGCAAAATAACACAAGGAGATGTTAAGAATGTAAATGTAGTTTCTGTTAGCCTGGGATCCCAGGGAAGTGTGAAGAATGATGTAATGGGAACCAGGAATGTGATTTAAAAAACAGAGAGAATCGGAGATTATTAAGCAGTTTTGTCTTGACCATCCAACTCATCAGCACTCTGTCTGTGTTCTATATGTAAGTTTATCTTAGACTTGTGTTTTCTCTTAGAAATAACTAGAAACTAGAAAGATTAGACTGTGTTTTTCTGTGATGTCAGAAATGTACTACTGAATTATTTTAAGTATTTTTCTGTGCTCTTGACTAGCACTGTGTAGTAAGAAGTATTGTCTTGTGTTTTTATTATTTATTATTAAATATTTTAAAACCTTTCAACTGTGGCTGTTTTGTGTAGAGATAATTTAGGCTCGTAAGAGTACTTGCATGTCTTTGGTAAAATTGTACAAAGCCACTCCTATAGCTTTAGCTCTCGGCAATACTACCAATCGGATAATAATATTGCACAGTAATAATTGGACACCCTTTTAAGGGCCTTTGGGTAGCTGATAAATATTAGCTGGGTGGTGGCAGTGATTACTACCATGTAGTCTGGATTAGAGGGCCACAGCTGGAGAACCTGTGCCAGTCTTCCCCAGAAGTGTCTGTGTGGTTGTATAAACTCTTATCTCAAAGTGTTTGTGTGTATGTCAGCTACTTGGGCAGGTACACGAAGCACTGGTTGGACAGAGAGGGTGCTCGAGATTTTAGCTTGCCCAGCTGGCTGAGATCTGGACCCTATAGCTGTGCCAGTGGGGAGTCTTGTTGGGGACCTGGAGAGCAAGGGAGCGACCAGCCCCAGACTGACTGTGATCTCTGTGTGCTCTTAAGGGGAAATTGCACTTTACTGTGTGTATTTGTTATTCTTTCCTCCTATATGAGACACCCCTCACTGGTGAGGATTGAGGCTCCTTGATTGCTGGGCCAGGGCACGGGTGTCACAGCACTGAACCATAGACACACATTTATGTTCATGCTGTCTGCCAGCACTTGCACGATTGTATCTGTCAAAGATGCTGTATCCAGGCCTTGTGCTTGTTGAAAGCATAGGAATTCTTCATGGATTTTACCATTTTTATATATACATACATATATATATATATATATATATATGTATATATATATATATATATATATATATATATATATACACACACACACACACACATATACATATATATAGACTGTATAGACAATAGACTGCATCTTCACATTGAAAGTATTCAGTCCATGGAAAACTGCTGCACCATTTGTGATTAAGTGCCTTCCACATTTGTCCAACTTTCTTTGCAGGGAATGAGACAATCTTTGGGTGTGTACTGTGTAGGGATACAGTCTGTACTCTGACTTATATCAGCAGGACCAGGAGGGTATTTCATCTGTATTTCACTTCTTCATGTCTCAGTAATGTTTTTATTTGTCCCAACATATTCTGCATCTTATACTTCACTGTTTGATTCCACAGAGGCAATGCTGTCATTATCATTATGTTTCCATTCTGGTGGGGTAACTATGCCCAATATAATACTGGTGTCAAAAGTCCCATTATGCAACACTTGAGTCTGAGGAGCAGTGCCGCCTTCAGCCTCCACTTCCACATCAACTTGTCTTGGAGAATCCAGGGTTATCCATACCGGCGATATAAATCATGGTTTCCTTTCAGTAAAATGCATTGACACCTTTTAAAAACTTGTCTTAAGTGCTGTCTTGGGAGGTGGGCTGTCATCCGCTGCAGCATCATTGACAGTATGCTCAAAAGATACATGAATGTCTGTGAAAAGTGTTTGTGAGTCAAGAACAGAGACTAAGCTCAGCATCACCAGCAACCCATCCTTCGGCACACATGCACATGCCAGTACACATAATGAGGTTCCAAAGAGCATAAACCAGTACCGGTCTAACCTGTACTGAAAATGCCATAAAGTAAACAAAACCAGGTACATTGCACAGTCTGGCATCCCACTAACTGCAATATTTAATATGTAATCATTGTACAGCGACAATTAAAGAGCACATAACAAAATACCTAGGGTTAATGTCATCAGTTTAAATAAGGCTTTCTTAGTATGTGTTTGTTTTATTTGCTTATTTATTTTCATTTGTTTTTCCAAGGTACTATTTAGTTCTGCAGTTCATCCTGAGAAACCCACCCTATTGAAACATAGAAACCCACCCTATTGAAACATCTACAAACCAAGACATCAGATAAGCCCTGCTTAATACTTTTTTTAAACACTGGCAGTTTTCTAAAATAATGGAAACTAGTCTAATAATCAAATGTCTCATAGTCTATAACAACACTGATTAAATTACTGCATTTGCAAAAAATGTGTACCCTGAAACATCACATATTTAATCTCTGATTAAAAAAAAAAAGATTAAAATAAACAATCCACAGGGGATTCTTCTTCTGGGAAACGTCTTCCACTCCATATAAAGCAAAGCACATCTGTTAGTCTGTTTCAAATGTAATTTGGACAAATGGATGTATAACTGTAAATTTGCATCCTGGTTTAGCAGCCTTGTCCCTTCTGGATGGGGCAACGTAAATCTCCCAGCATATCCTTGTTCTGTCCATGTCTGGGTTATTTGTAAACAAAATATAAGAGGTCCCTTAAACTTACCATGAGAATGGAAGGCTTGGTTTATTAAGGTCTTTACATAGCCTAATAATCACCATTCAACAAGACTTCAAAGGCAGATGCCAGCAGCGTTTGAATGAAGAAAACCCCACAGAAGTGGTACTTCCATATACAGCCCACCACAATTATAGATGGAAAAGAGCCACCATATGAAAAAGTAAGAATAGCACTAAGGAAAATGAAGTCAGGGGAAAGTTGCACTCTCAGATGAAGTCTCAGTAGAAGTCCTGAGGGTATTCTTATCAGTAGAGAGCTAAAGGAGTATCACAGATGAGTAAGGAGTAAACATTCTCACACCATTGTGTACAGGAACAAAGGGGATATTCGCATCAATGGGCAGGATAGAAGTTTTAAACTCCTTTCATAGTACATAAAAGTGTTGGAGAGAGTGACTAAATATGCAGTGTAGTGGGAAGTAAAATGGGAGATGAGCAGTTCAGATTAAGATTAGGATGCAGGTTTGCAGGCAGCATAATTAACCCAAAGTTTGCAGATAGCGAAGATGAAGCTTGAGAAGTTAAGATGAGGAAAGAGTCCAAGTATTCCTAGACTTGAAGAAAACATATGGCAGTATTCCATGAAAGCTTATGTGATTCTCAGACGTCTAGAAGACTGGTAGGGAATACTGGAGATATCCCTGTTGTGTTTAAAATTTAAACATGAAATAAAAAAGAACATTTCATATTAAAACACCTTGTAAAATATCAGTTGTTGTTGTGTCTTTCGGCTTTTCCCGATGAGGGGTCGCCACAGCGTAACTCCGGTCCGCTAATGATTGGCAGTTGAATTTTTACGTGTCGAGTTGCCAGCCCTGACGCACAACCTTCAACGAAGGTACGCACATTCACGCATGTCTCCACGCAGAAGACGCTCTAGCTGAGAGTTGAACCGGACAGCGTCTTACTGTGAGGCGACAACGTTACCGCAGCACCACCACTGCGGATTTTTACCTTGTAAAATATCAGTAAAAAGAATTAAAAATCCCAATAAATATCGTAATGCAAATTATTTTGTAAATTACAGAGAGTCTTCTTAGAAGATGTTAATTCAAATGAAAAGAAATCGCATCAGTATCAACTTACATAAAACTTTATAATATAATATAAACATCATCAAATGTATCTTTAAAAAAAAAAAGACTTCAACTTTTATAGAACAGTAGTGGTGCTGTTGTTCTTTAAACCAAGCAGCTGACATATGCAATTAAGAAAAAGATTGCTTGTCCAGAAGCTAATGCAAAGCTCAAGCACAGCTGCTTGCTGCCATTGTTAACTCCTTGTAAAAAGGTGACATTTAAGGAAGGCACTGCCAATATGTTTAGAGTATTCCTTTTGTTTAGTGACTTTTTGTTTGGATTTGACCTAGGTAAAATACAGAATTCATCTACATATGTCTCTTGCATTGCAGTTTGTATATGACACCTGATCTTAAAGTTAAAACAAAGAGGGCCCAACATAGAGTGAGTGAATATACCTTATTAACCTATGTTTCTTTTCTAAATAATGTAAGTGCCAGCCATCACATAGGATCATAGGAAATTACTAGGCTATTGGCCCTGAGGCCCTTATAACCCTAGCTAAGAGTTTAGCCCATGTTTAGCCAAGTCAGCACCCAATGCCCCTGTCCAGCAAGGACATGGGTGGAATCCCAGGGATGTAATTTCTGTTTCCCATCCCGTTATCCATGTTGCACTTAATGAGGCTTAAAGAGGTACTTGCTTGTCTATTCCACAGATGAGGGAGTCTCTGGGACACAGATCTGTCTCTCCAAGTCCTATTGATGTCACAGACCAGGTTGAGGCCGCATGTGCG
Organism: Protopterus annectens; assembly: GCF_019279795.1. Taxonomy (NCBI): domain Eukaryota; kingdom Metazoa; phylum Chordata; order Ceratodontiformes; family Protopteridae; genus Protopterus; species Protopterus annectens. The sequence goes on along the minus strand of NC_056751.1, from coordinate 605,250,225 downwards.
GGTTGTTAGTAATGTGATAATTTGTGGGGATGTCACTCTCCCCAAAGCAGATGATGATGATGATGCGTTTTTTGGTATTCAGCTTGAGGTCATGTTTCTGGCACCAGTCATTTGTGTGGACGAGACCCTCATGGAGGATGTCCACATCACTAGTGGAATTGATGACAGTGCCCAGCTTGCAGTCATCTGCACACTTGGTCAGCCATAGCCCATTGGTTGTGATCTGTACCTCAGAAAAGTATATCCCAAACAACAGAGGCACCAAGGCCGAACCCTGAGGTACGCCGCTCATTACGGGTATAGTGCTTGAGGTGGCTTCCCCTATTTTGACTAGGTTGGTTCTATCAATGGGCCAGTTAGCTACCCATCTGGTAACATATGGATTGATGCGTATTTGAGAGAGTTTATCTATTATGCCCAAGTAGGGAATAGTGTTGAAGGCTTTGGCCAGGTCAAGGTAGGCAATGTGCACCATGTTCCCCTCGTCCATGGCTTTGGTGACTGTCTGAAAGAAGTTGACCAAATTTAACAGACACAACCTCCCCTTGACGAAGCCGAACTGCATGGGATTGAGTGTTTGGAGGTTGCCAATGTCCTTGTAAATGAGGTTTGTGATAATCCATGCCATGGCCTTGCAGATCAGGCTAGTTAGACGGATGGGTCTATAATTTCCCAGATTGGTGGACGATCCACCTTTGTGCTAAGGGATGACAGTGGCTGTGCTCCACTCAGCTGGGACGAAGCCTGTATTCAGACTTTGGTTGAACAGGGCACCTAATGGTGCTGCAAGTTCCTGCCTGAGTTCATGTAGAATGCAGCTTGGGATGTCATCGAGTCCCATGGAGGCTGTATTTTTTGCCTTTGAGAGATCAGTGATGACCTGATCCCAAGATATAAGGGGAAGGGGGCAGGTACTGGGGATGCCCTAATTTACTGATGGGGGGGGGGGGGGCAGAGGGGTGAAGTTTCTCTGAATCTGTCAGCCAGCAAGTTTGCTATATCTACGGCATTTGTATATATGGTGTCCTTGACCACTAGTTGTGAACAGATCTGGGTGCTTCCTTTGAGATTGCAGACATATGTGAAGAAAGTGTCTCTAGTAGATGTGGCCAATTTGGACTCGAAGTTTGCTTTGGAGGATTTTACTAGTGATCTTATTTGGTTGCTCAGGCTTAGGCGAGATTGCTTCCAGTTGGGCACCTGCTCCTCCTTGGTCCTGGAAAACAATTTTTTCCCTTTTCTTATAGAGTTTATTTATTGCAGATGTCCACCAGACAGGTTTACCCTTCCTTGCTGAGAATTATTTAGTCCTGTTGGGTATTCCTGATTCCATGCATCTATATAAATGCTCATATAGTGCTTTGGCGTAATTTAGGATACTGGTGCCAGTTCTAGAGAGGGCGAGGGGGTTGTGAAGCTGTTTATATCATCCCCTCAGGAGGTTGTAATCAGCTTTGGAGAATTTTTTTGTTTGAACCTAGCTGGGGGGGGGGGGGGGGGGGGGTCGGAGGAGATGGTGACTTTAAAAGTGATTGCTTTATGGTCGGATCTTAGCAGGGAGGATGATGCTGCAATGGTTACTCATGTTGGATAATACCAAGTCCAAGATATTATCACCTCTTGTGGGGTTATCGACTAGCTGTTCCAAGGCATTTGCATTGACAAAGTTGAAGAATCTCTTGACATTTGTGTTCTGGCATGAGTAATTCTTCAAGTCTATGTTTGGGTAGTCACCTGGTAGCTAGCTATGATTTGTATAGGGGGTCTTGTCATTGGTTAACTGCACCTGGAGTGTCTCCTGCGTGTCATACTGTTTGACCAGCCTTGGAGGTGTGTATGTCTTTAGTACGTAATTTAACATATTGAAACTCTACCCCCTTTGGCTTTACTGCCAACAGTTTGGAGTTTGAATGTATGATAGGATGAGTAACCAGGTAAGGCTGGGGTGCTCTCCGCAGCTTTGAACCAAGTTTCCGTGACTGTGCAGATGTCAGCATTTTCCAGTGAGAATGCTTGCAGTGAGTGCAGTTTCATATTTAGACTCCTAGCGTTTAACAGCATGACCTTTAATTTGCATCACAAAACTTTTGCTGATATGACAAGACAGTCTTTTGTTTACAAATTATACCCTGGTGCATTTAGACTTGCATTAACTATCCCCAAAAAAGTACTGAAGTCACTCACACACACACAAATGCGAACCCAGAGTGTACTTATGAAACTATGCACAAGTATTAATTTCAGACCTGCACATTAGTGACATGCATTCCACAAATGATTAATAACTCTTAGAACTCAGGCAGTCCTTTTCATGCAGGGCAGTTCTTCTTAACAGTCAGAGTGTTCCCTGTTCACAAAGGCAAAGAATAGTTTATCTTTTGTTTTAGCACAAAAATCTGGGCAAAGCCTATAATAATGGGGGGAGGGGGGACTAAGGCCCAGAAAATAGGGACATATTTTAAATATTATTCTTATAAACTTAGTTGTTAGAATAACAGGATTTGTGTTAGCGTACATTTTGTGAAGGATATGAAGTCTGAAGCTCAAATGTATTATTTAGTGACTTCATTCCTCCTCAGTGAATGGTTTGGTTGAGAACAATGACCCCTTCAGTAGTCTATCCAAGTTTGCACAAGCAGCAAAATAAAACATTTTCCCAGTTATCCCTTTAGCAGTTTGTCCAAGTTTGCACAAGCAGCAAAATGAAACATTTCACCCAACAACCCTTTCAAGCAGTCTGTCCAGGTTTGTACAAGCACCAAAATGAAATATTTCCCTCCAACAATCCCTTCTGCAGTCTGAGTTTGCACAAGCACCATAATGAAATGTTTCCTCCAGCAACCCCTTCAGCAGTCTGTCCAAATATGCACAAGCACCAAAATGAACCATTTTCCCTAATGACTCCTTCAGCAGTCTGTCCAAGTTTGCACAAGCAATAAAATTAAAATTTCCCCCAGTGACCCTTTCAGCAGTCTTGCACAAGCACCAAAATGAAGTGATGTTATGTAGTCCTATCTCGCCTCCATTATTACGTGTGGGTTCGGAGCTGATCCTCGGCTCCGACTCGCCCGCTTTTAGAAAGCCTGAAAACTTCTGATTGGCTTGTAGCTAGGAGGTATCCCATGGTGCATGAGCACACTCCCCAGATCTCGTTTGCTGCGTCTTCAGTCGGAAGATTTCTTGGTTGGCCGTGGCTAAGTGATACCTTTTTTACTACTATTGCTTCCTTTTTAGGAATTTATTGCTTATAGAGAGTTTTCTATTATAGCTTATTACTGACAGTCATTTTTTGTGACTTCTGATTTGTGACTTCAACCGGATTTGACTTAGTTATCGTATATTGTGATTTCTGGGCCTATTGCTTCTTTGCGTGTGGTATCCCTTGAGTGTGTGTTTTTTTTACTAGACCGTTTAAGTTACAGGTTCTAGTTTCGTCCCTATTTTGTTCTTCACACTAGGTCCGTTTAAGTTAGAGGACCTAGCCCCCCCTTTTTTTCTTAGAGTGTGATAGGACTAGATCTGTGTAAGTTAGAGGATCTAGTTCCTCTCTTGTTGTGTGTGTGTGTTGGCCTTCCTTTGCTATTAGTATGTCTAAGGAATCTAAGGAACACAAACCATCAGGCTTTAAGAAGTGCATTAAGTGTTCACAAAAAATGTCCATCACTGATGGACATAGCGTTTGTGTATATTGCTTAGGGGCCATACATCTGCAAGAAACCTGCCTTTTCTGCCATTCTTTTAGCCCTAGAGTGCTCCAGGAACAGAAGAATAAACTTATTTTAAAAGGTCTGTTGAAACCTTCCTTCGAAGAAGACCTAGCTAGTTCTTCTTCCTTTCCTAAGTCGTAGTCTTCTAGGAAGGATAAGGGCAAAACTTCATAACGGCCTTCTCCGGTTCCAACATCTACCTCTGAACCACCACAGAAGTTACAAAAAGCGGAGTTGGTATCTTTCTCTTCGGCTCCACAGTCTTTGGGGCCGATTAAGATTTTGGACATAGACCCTGCAGTATCAGTAGCAAGTGTTTCGGTGCCGATCACTAGCAGCCCTTTTCGGAGCCGGTCAACAGATATTCCACCGGTCTCCCCTACCCTTAAATCGATGATATTACAGAGAACAAGGTCACCCACGCTGTCCTCCAGATCCTCCAGGAGTCTATCTGAAGCAGACATCAAGAGAGTGGTGCTCAGACTCCTCAAGTCGTCGGCCTTGCGAAAATTTTTATTGGCTCCGACCCACTCAGTCTCGGAGCCGACCCCTTCTACCTATCTTGCTTTCATTCCTCCTCCAGCTCAGATTGGGCCTTCGGAGCCAATATTGCAGGTACCGACTACAGTGGAGTCTTCGGTTCCAGCACCTCATGTGGTTGTCTCGGAGCCGAATTATACTTCGACACTCTCAGTGCCATCTGAAGTGTCTAGGGTCTGAAGCTCTTTGGTCGGCCCCAATGGGGACACTTGGAACCGAACTTCTTCGGTGCCGAGTCTCCCTCTTGGTGCGGCGGCCCGAGTGAGCTCGGACCCTACATCTTTCTCAGAGGCGATCCTTCTGGGGCCATCGACACCTCCGGTTTCTTTGGAACCGAGTTGTCTTTCGGAGCTGGAGGAATCGGTCTTCGTGAAGATGAGGAGCATGCTGGATAGCTCATCCGCCCCACGTAGAAGTACCGATGCTATACTCCCTCAAGCACCAACTACAATCTCTGCATATTCTCTTCCCCTGGATGGCAGAGACCCACAGCCCCAGGACCCCCACTTGGGTGGCCCCCAATCTTCCGAGGCCTCCCCAGAAAACCCTGCTGAGGAGCACCCTCGGAAGAGGTCATGTAAGAGGAAGCATGTAAACTCCCCTGATGAGTCTCTCACATCTGACACTGACCTCGATGAGTTGGAGGGGTCCCCTAAGTCGTCCTCTGAAGATGTCTCCTTTGCAGACATCTTGGAGATCCTCAGGCAGAGAGGCGGCTGGCCCACTGTTACCCTGTCTGATGAGGAGTCAGTGTACCTGAAGGCTTTCGGGTCTCAACCCTCAGCTTTATGGGCGTCTCCCCCATTTGACGAGCTACTGGATCTTGTGAGTCAGAAAGCATGGCAGACTCCTGATGCCATGGAACCGGTCCCCAGGAGGCCGAACAAGTTTCTTTCCACCCCTAAAGACAAAGAATTTTTATCCAAGGGCTTACCTGTAGATGCCATGGTGGTAGCAGCTGCCACTAAGAAGGAGCTAGCAGAGACTTCTTCTTCTATTCATCTGCCCAATAAGTAATCCCGAACGATGGATAGATATGGGAAGCATATCTTCTCTTCAGCGGCTTTTACACTCTGATCGCTGAATTATCTGTCACACTTCAGAGAGATCTCCTGAAGGAGTTAGGAGATACTCTTCAAGGTATCTCTACTGAAGGAGTCCCATGTACAGTATCTACTCAGTTGACTACCTTAACATCCATTGTTAACTCCTCCATGAGGCTGATCTCATACGCAGCTGATGGTGAAAGTAGGGCGGCGGGTTCTGGAGTCTCCTTAAGGAGACACTCCTGAATGCGTCTATGCAATTTTGCTGAACCTTTCAAGTCTGCATTCACCAATACTTCCGTTGATGGATCCTCTTTTTGGACCCAAGGTGAAAGATACCCTCACCAGGTGTGAACAGGAAGGAAAGACTCTGTCTGCTGTGGGAGTCCATTTTACCGTCCCTTCTAGACCTTACCCTAAAGGTCAGAAGAGTGGTAAAATGTGATTCAAGAAATCACAGAGATCTTTCCAGGATACACAGGGTGATTACTCCTTCAGAGGCAGGGGAGGAGGAACAAATGGTAGACGTCGCCTTAGAGGCAGGGGAGATCCACAAAATCAGGTAGGCCATGATTCCTTTCATGACTGTCCCTATCAGCATTACTGATGTGGAACCCGACTGTCCGTCTCTGGAGCCGGTCGGGGTTTGTCTGTCTTTGTACCCAGAAGCCTGGCTAAATATCACCCGAGACAAGTGGGTACAAGACATTATCACCAGAGGTTACTCTATAACCTTTTCCCTTCCACCATGCCCTCCCAAAAGGATCCCAGATGTACCACCCAATCACAGGGATCAAGCAGCTATAGAGATAGAAAAGCTGCTGTTAAACAGAGTCATTCAAAAGGTGCCGGCAGACCAGACAGGATTCGGAACTTACTCCAGGTTCTTTTTAGTTCCAAAAAGAACAGGGGACTGGAGACCCATTTTAGACCTCTGCAGGTTAAACGAGTATGTAAAGAAGTCCAAGTTCCGAATGGTCACTCTACAATCCATACTCCCTCTGTTAGGGAAAGAAAATTGGATGTGCTCCATAAATCTCCAGGATGCCTACTACCACATCAAGATGGACAAAGCATCAAGGAGTTTTCTACGCTTCCATCTGGGAGCTAATCATTACCAGTTGTGGGAGCTGCCTTTTGGCCTCACCACAGCCCCCTGTTGTTTCACCAAATGCATGGCAGTAGTGACAGCCCATCTGAGGCGTCAAGGAATCCAAGTTTTCCCATACCTGGACGATTGGCTCCTGACCACCACAACGAGGCATCTTCTAGTTCAATCCAGAGACTCCACAATCAAGCTCTGTTCCCAGTTGGGAGTCTCTATAAATTGGGAAAAATCCTTAACTTTGCCCGCTCAATCTATAACCTTTATAGGAGCAAGCATAGACACGGTCTGTATGATAGCCAGACTACCAACAGACAGAATACAAAATCTTTCACAGCAGATTTGCAGGATACTTCCTCTTCGAAGAGTCAAAGGGAAGGTGGTGTTACAACTTCCTGGAACAATGGCGTCAACTATAACATTGGTACCATTAGCAAGACTACATATGAGAATATTCCAATGGCTCCTGTCATCCCATTGGTCTTTTCAGCAGTTGCCCCTTCATCACCAGATACTAATCACAGATTCTTGCAAAAAGGATCTACGTTGGTGGATTCAGCCAGGTCACCTTACCACAGGGACTCCCTTTGTACTGCACCACCCCATTGCCACTGTGATCATGGATGCCTCTCAGATAGGGGAGGCATTATCTAGGCAGGACTGTCCAAGGCACATCGCAAGATCATGAGGCCCATCTGCATATCAGTGTCCTAGAGATGAGAGCGGTGCTTCTAGCGATGTCCTTCAAGAATGCAACTGCAGTCCTTACATATGGGTTGTCCTGCCTCAGGCAGCCCTCGGTCGGCCGGATTCCAAAGTCTGGGTCCGGCGTCGGGAGACCATACCCGTGGACAAGGTGACTCCAGCACGTGGGGCAGCTAGGCCCCCTATGTCTATGTCTATCAAGGCCTACACACGTGCTAAGGCTGCCAGCCAGGCTAAGTCTCACCCTCCTAAAGCTTTGCCTCAGCCCACTACTGATAAACAAATCATGACTTTAGCTGCAGATTTAATTTCCTTAATCAGAGGCTCCCAGGCCTCCTTCCCGACGTCAGAGCGGCTGGGGTATAAAAGCATCAGCCGACGCCATCTTCCCCAGTCTTTCTTGCCGCGCGGTGCCCGAAGCAGAAGCAGTTCGCAAGTGCCGGTCGGTCACCTCCTGTGTTTTACGTATCCGAAGTCATCAAAAAGCTAAGTACCCCGTTGGGGAACCTTTTCTTGCCTCGGCCGATGTCAGAAAAAACTGAAAAAGTTAATAACTGTTTGTCTTGTGGTAAACAAATACCTCATAAGGACTTCCATTCTTACTGCCTCCCCTGCCTTGGTCCAGACCACGACGTCTCGGCCTGTGCCGCCTGTGCTTGCTTCAATAAGCGCACACTCAGGCGCTGGGCAGAGTTTGCTGAAGACTTTTTTGGCGATAAATATTCTTATAACATGCCATCGGAACAACCGACACCACATATTTCCAAAAAACGGAAAGACCGGGACCGACATTCTCGGCCCGCGACTTCCACCGACACCACGCCAAAAACTACCGCGAGTGCATCGGTCTCTTCTGAGGCGGTTGTTCCGCCGCTCCGGACCGACGACACCGCTTTACCGATCACTCCGGCCCCGGAGCCTGCGCCAGTGCCGGTTGTTGATTTTCCTCCAGAAACTGAAGCCCAGGATTTGCCTGAGACCATACCCGTGGACAAGGTGACTCCAGCACGTGGGGCAGCTAGGCCCCCTATGTCTATGTCTATCAAGGCCTACACACGTGCTAAGGCTGCCAGCCAGGCTAAGTCTCACCCTCCTAAAGCTTTGCCTCAGCCCACTACTGATAAACAAATCATGACTTTAGCTGCAGATTTAATTTCCTTAATCAGAGGCTCCCAGGCCCATCCTGACAGAGGTTCTCGGCCACCTTCTGACAAAAGGCCCAGGGTTGAGCATACAGACACCCTTTCTTTAGATGAAGTCTCTGGTTACTCTGATCACTCAGATACCCAGGAAGAGTCCTTCCAGGTCTACGAGGATTCTGATGCGGAGGAATCTATTCCTTCTTCCTCTCCTCCTGAGGATATTTCTTTTGGGGAAATTCTGCACTCCATGAGAGAGCATTTTCAGTGGCAAGGTCAGGATTTCTCCGACTCCAGGAAGCGGCTTTGTACCTTCCTTAAGCTTCCCCAACACAGGCCTTTAGCTATCCGTACAGTGTTAGATGTACTGGATGATGTGTACTCATAGACTCAAGTGCTTCTCCTGATTCTCTCCCCCCTGCTCCTGTCAAGCCGGACAGATACTACAGGGTTCCTGAGACTCACAAACATTTATTTAAGACCCATTCTGTTGATCTAGAAACAATTTCCCAGGGGCCCAAAGGGGTGGCCACATCCACAGCCAAAAATCCTTTGCCCTCAGACAGGGAAGCTAGGTCCCTGGAGAGGTGGGGCAAAAAAGTTTATACCTCAACCACACTTGCCATGAGAGCCCTTAATTGCCTTTTTCATATGTTTCAGTATCAGGATTTCTTGATGGATGATTTGCAGAAAAAGTTAACCTCTCCTGAGCCTTTAGATAGAAAGGACTTGCAGGATTTGGTCCATAACACTCAGCAGGTTAGCAATCATTTTCTTCAGGGTGGTTATGATGCATTGGAAGCTTCATGTAGGGCAGCTATGACAGGGGCAGTCATTCATAGACATGCATGGTTGAAAGAACAGGCATTGCCAGATCATGTTAAGGTAAAGCTTCTAGATGCACCTCTGGAAAAACACAAGCTATTTGGTGCTAATGCTCAGGATGTGTTGAAATCAATTGAGGAAAAGGCTAAATCAGTGCAGACAGTCAAGGATGTCCTCCAGGTTCAGCCACCAAGGTTCAGCAGGAATTGGCCTTCTAAGAATTGGTCCTTTCCAGACACTGACAAGTTTCAAAGGGGAAAAAACAGGCGTGCCCGAGGAAGAGGGCAATACAGAGGCTCCTACAGAGGACGCCAATGGCAACCGACTAATCAGAGAGGTGGCGCCCACAGGGACAATCACAATGACTTGACTTTGACACCGCCGACCAAGGCTCAAAGAGAAGCACCTTTAGGCGGAAAATTATCCTTATTTTCAAAAAATTGGCACATTTTAACAAAGGACAAATGGATTCTGGACATAATAGACCAAGGCTACAGGTTCCACTTCCATACTTTACCAACAAGACAAGGCATGCCAAACCTGCCACAAAATCAAAGGGGGGCAGAGGCATTCAAACAAGTTTCAAAGCTGATAAAAATCAAAGCAATAGAAAAGGTTCCTCCTCAGGAACAAGGCCAGGGATTTTACTCAAGACTGTTCCTTGTTCCAAGAAAAGAAAAGCAATGGAGACCTATACTGGACTTGTCCGCTCTAAACACTTTTCTCATTGTACCAAAATTCAAAATGCTGACGCTACAGCAACTCCTTCCCATGCTGGGCAAGGGGTCTTGGCTGGTTACTCTGGACCTCAAAGAGGCATACCTGCATGTCCCAATCAGACACAGTTGCAGAAGATACCTCAGATTTCTTGCAGGGTCAGAGCATTATCAATTCTCAGCATTGCCTTTTGGCTTATCTACTGCACCCAGAGTATTCACGAAATGCCTGGCATCAGTAATTGCACACTGCAGACTCCAGGGGATACAAATATACCCCTACCTGGACGACTGCCTTATACAAGCGGACAGCAAGCAAGCCTTGACAAAAAACTTGAATTATGTCATTTACTTACTACAGGCTTTGGGATACACAGTCAACTTACAAAAATCAAGACTACTGCCATCCCAACAAATAATTTTTCTAGGAGCCAAACTAGACACAGAATCACAAATGGCTTACCTCACAGAAGAGAAGCAAGAACAATTACCGCATTACTTCAAAAGCCTAGCAAAGCTCACCCAGATGACTGCAAGGAAAATCCTGCAGGCCCTGGGTTTCATGGCATCTTGCATTCTACTGATTCCACTGGCAAGACTACACATGAAAAAACTGCAATGGTACCTAAAACGTCTATGGTCTCAACACAGCCACAACTTAGAAGCAATTATCCCACTCATCCCATGTCTAAAAAGGGAATTTTTGTGGTGGGCCCAAGCAAGCCAGTCAAACAAAGGTATGCCTTTCAACAAACCTCAAACAAGCCAAACCATTACAACGGACGCCTCAGACCATGGATGGGGGGCGCACATGGAGGGCAGATGCATTCAAGGGCAATGGACCCCCCAGGAAGTACATCTACACATCAATCAAAAAGAGATGTTAGCAGTAATTCATGCAATCGAGGCCTTCGGAAATTATCTTCAACAAGGCCATCTGCTAATAAAGACAGACAACACCACTGTTATGTGGTACATAAACAAGCAGGGAGGTACTCATTCTTACCCCCTTTGCAGACTAACAGTGACTCTTTGGGAAAGGTCCCTGAAACTGAACTTACAGCTGCAATCCCAGTTTGTTCCGGGCAGGGACAATGTTCTGGCGGACAGTCTAAGCAGAAACATCCTGGACCCGCACGAATGGATGTTGCATCCAGACATTTTTGCTCAAATAACTCATGCATGGGGGAGGCCGGACATAGATCTCTTTGCCTCCCACCTCAATCATCATCTGAAAAAGTTCTGCTCGAGGACACACCATCCACAAGCCTGGAGAATAGATGCTCTCTCATTCAGCTGGAACTCTCTAACAATCTATGCATTTCCACCCCTACCATTAATGACCAAGGTGTTACTGAAGATCAAAGCAGAGCAACCAAAGGGCATCTTAATAGCTCCAGATTGGCCAAGACAGCACTGGTATCCATTACTAAGGAGCATAACTTGTACCAACCCGTGGCCCCTGCCTCAATGGCCCCTACTCTTGACTCAGCACAATTACAGGACGGTTCATCCCAACCTGCAAACTCTGCAGCTGACAGCCTGGAGGGTTCCATGATTTCTACCAATATCTCTCTTTCCAAGGAAGTTCAACAAATATTATTGGAAGCACGCCGACCTTCCACCAGAAAGACTTATTCAGCCAAATGGAAGAGATTCAACATCTGGAATACCAACAAGGGACAGGATGCATCAGTAGTGAGCATCCCACAGATACTGGAATACTTGGCAGAAATGCTGCATAATGGGCTTTCCTATTCTTCCATAAAAATACACGCTTCAGCAATTTCAGCATCATTCAACACTGATCCTCCTGTGTTTTCACATCCTTTACTAAGACGATTTCTAAGAGGGATAAAGAATATCAAGCCTCCCAGAAAACCACCAGTGCCTGCATGGGACCTCAACTTCGTGTTGGAAAAATTAACTCCTCCTTTTGAACCAGCAGCATCTTCAGAATTGCAATTTCTTTCCTGAAAAACAGTTTTCCTGTTGGCAATTACCTCAGCAAGAAGAGTTTTGGAGATACAGGCCCTCATGGCAGTACCTCCATTTCTCATTTTTCATCAGGACAGGGTTTCTTTATAGGTTCATAGGTTCATAGGTTCATACTAGGCTATCTGCCCGAGGGCATTTATAAGCCTAGCCCATTGTTTTGTGGCTTACGCCACCCCTTTAGTATGGGGAACTATACCCATTATTTTGCTGTGCCTCTGTCGAGCAGTGACACTGAGGTAATTCCTGGGGTATATCTGCGATCTCCCATCCATTGGTCAAGATTTCTCTTGAACAAGGCCAGCGAGGTGCTCTGCCTCACATGTACCGGGATTTTGTTCCACAGCATAGGGAGTTTTTGGGTGATGAATCTATCTCTCCAGCACGTCCTATTAATAGCCGTGTCGAGGTTTAAGTCTCCGCCTTGTGGCTCTGATGGATCTAGATTTTTGAGGTGAAGCATATTCATCAAATCTGGGTTTGACATGGCCTTGTATGTTAGGCAAAGGTCACCTCTGAGCAGCGTAAGCGACTGAATAGAGCTGGAGTTCTTTCAGTCGGGCAGCATAGGACAGATTTTGAGACCCTTTATCCTTTTGGTGAGGAACTTTGTGGCCTCTCCAGCTGCTGCAAGTGTCGGGTCAGATACATTCGAATGGGGCATTGTACTCAATCATTGGTCTGATGAGTGATGAGTAAAGGGAGACTATGACCTCCCTTGATCTAGATGAGAATCCCTTCATGATAAGGTGGGCAATGTAGAAGGACTTCCTAACTACTTTAGCTACATGGGTGTCGAATGACAGACTACTATCAACCTGGGTCCCCAGGTCCCTGATAACTTCTTCTGTGCTCAGTGGATTGCCACCTATTTGGTAGCTAGGGGTAACCTTGTTTTTCCCGAAGGGTATGACTATGCATTTTTGGCATTTAACTTTAGGCCGTGGCTCTGGCACCAGTTATCCGCTTCTGTGAGACCCTTCTGAAGGATATCTGTGTCAGATGTGTTTTCTACTATGGCGCCAGTTTGCAGTCATCTGCAAACTTTGTCAGCCATAACCCTCCTGTGTTTGCTTGTACTGAAAAGTAGATGCCAAACAAGAGTGGGCCCAGGACTGAGCCCTGTGGGACACCACTTGTGACAGGCTTTGAGTCTGACATGGCACCAGCAACTCTGACCCTGTGGGTTCTGTCACTCAGCCAGTTTGCAACCCATCTTGTGATGTATGGGTTAACATTTAAGCTGATGAGTTTTTCAATGATACCCGAGTGGGGTATTGTATCAAGGCCTTAGCCAGATCGAGGTAGGCTGTATGGACTGCCTTTCCCTCATCAATGGCTTTGGTGACTGTTTCAAAAGTCAACCAAGTTTAAAAGGCATGATCTGCCTTTGACAAAGCCAAACTGGGTTGGATCCAAAGTCTGCAAATTTCCTATGTCTTTATTTATGAGGTCCATTATGATCCTCTCCATGGCTTTGCAGATAAGGCTTGTCAAGCTAATGGGCCGGTAATTTCCAGGGTCTGTGGAGGCACCGCCTTTGTGAAGTGGGACCACAGTTGCAGTGCACCACCCCTGGGTACGTATCCAGAGGTAAGACTTTGATTAAACAGCTGTCCTAGCTGTGGGTTTAATTCCTCATTGAGTTCGTGGAGCACACAGCCGGGACACCATCGGGTCCCATGGATGCTGTGTTTTTGCTTTGGAGAGAGCAGTTCTCACTTGGGCGCTGGAGATGTTTGGGGGCTGCACTCATTTGGTATAGATATCTCTCCTTTGGGGAGGGGAGAAGTTTGCACTGAACCTGTCAGCCAGTATGTTGGCAATGTCTGTAGGATCAGTAATCTTCACATCATTTTGAACTAGTTCTGAGCATATCTGGGAGTTTCCTCCTAGGTTTCTAACATAGCTAAAGAAGGCCTTATGATTGTCTTTTGAGTCTTTAGCTATTTTTCTCTCAAATTTGCTTTGGATGATTTTATGAGAGCTCTTAGTTTTTTACTTATAGTGATCAAGGGTGTCTTACCTTTTAAGGATTTTGCTCTTTCTTGTAGTAGCTTCCTCCTTTTGTTGTAGAGTTTGTTTATGGCTGGGGTCCACCAGACTGGACGCTTGCCTTTGGTACAAAGAGTCTTTGTTTTGCTTGGGATTGCCTTATCCATGCAGTCCTGCAGGTGCTGGTAGAAGGCGTTTGTAAGTGATTCAGCGGCTTGAGTATTGTTTTCCATGGCTCGGGGCCTGAAAGGAGACCACACTAGTCTTTAGAAGTGTGAAGTCGGCTTTTGAGAAGTTCTTTACTGTGGTCTTTTTATTTCAGGTGGGGTGGGATGAGGACCTCCAGCGAGATTAGTTTGTGATCTGATCTCACCAGTGAGGGGTATACTTCCGTGTTGAACATTGTGCTCCCATGTTCGTGATGATGAGATCAAGTATGTTATCTCCTCTTGTGGGGATGGTGACTAGTTGTTCCATGGCATTTGAGTTTATGAATTCCAGGAACTTTTGGGCTAGGGTGTTTGGGCTTGAGTAGTGTTCCCAGTCTATATTAGGGTAATTGAAGTCACCTAGTATGATGGTGTTTGGTGATACATTTATCCCTCTAGTGTTTTCAGGAAGGCCATGTGAGTTTCCTGAGTTTGTGAGGGTGGCCTGTAACATGCTACAATTTGCAGAGCAGTCTTGCCTATGGTTAATTGCACCTGGATGGTCTCCGATGCATCGTGCGTTGCCACCAGTCTTGAGGTGTGGGTGTCCTTGATGAATATGGATACCCCCTCCTTTCTTGGTATTGTCCGGATTTTGGGGCCGGAACGCATGATATGAGGTAAAACCTGATAGCGCTGGGGTGCTCTCAGGAGCCTTGAACCATGTTTCTGTCACAGCACAGACATCGATGTTCTCCATACTGAGAAGGGCCTCGAGTGCGTGCATTTTGAGATTTAGACTTCTGGCATTGAGCAGCATTACCCTTAGTTTTTTCCTTTTTGTGTTCTAGGGTGGTAGGTTTAGAATTTGAGCCTTGCCTAAAAAGGCACTATGGGGTGGCAAGAGCCTTTGCCAATATCCGAATCCCAGGGTGACAGGTGCAAGCCGTCCCTTAAGCAGCGTGGCTTGTCCAGCATGTCATCCCAGGCAGACAGATACTGGATCCCCTTTGAATGACACCAGTGTTTAAGCCAATTGTTAAAGCTGATCATCTTATCTCTGTATTGTGGCATCATTCTTGGTGAAGGTAGGATACTGCTCAAGGTCAGGGTCATACCTGCCTGGGCTACATAATCAGAGAGCTCCTCAATGTCTCTTTTCATGTAGTCCAAGGAGTGCCTCAGGTCGCTTACACCAGCGTGGACAATGACTGAGTCATATTTGTACCTGCTGTTGAGAGACCTGAGTGCTTGCGTTATGTGGCGGATTCTAGCGCCCGACAGGCAGCTTACTGTGACCTTCTCCTTACTCAGTCTGGTGAGCGGGACATCAGTGTGTCTGACTATGGAGTCACCAATGACTAGTGTGTCTGGCATTGTGTTTGGCCTTAAGGGCTGTGACTGTTTGACACTCTGACTGTGAGGTCTATGTGTTGCGGGTGTTGTGTTCTGAGGTGGTGGTTGTTTGGGTGTCTGCTTTGGTGGCCTCTGCTGTTTTGGTAGATTTTTGATCAGAGCCTCCGAGTATGTCTTTGTGTGTTTATGTGTATGATTTGAGGTTGTAATGGTACTATGTTAGACTGGGTCTATAGTGTGTGTGGTAACCTTCTCCTCCTGACTGGTCTTGCCAGTCCTATGTTGAGAGAGCTCAGCCTCCAGTTTGGCCGTATAGTTGCATCTCTCGCATGTATTTGTGTTTTGTGGGAGGAGGAAAGGGTTGTCTGTGTACATGAGGCAAATGAAACATTGCCTCAATATTCCCAGGTTCACCAGCTGAGCAGGAGAGGACACTAGCAACTGATCCCTCGACATGCTAGAAGGGTAGACGAAAAACTTTAAAAAGATTCCGGGGACGTGGGTGACCGAGAAATGGGGGTTGCCTTTTGGGGTACTATCTATGACAAGAGTGCCGTATCAAGGTAATAAGTACTGTAGGAGCAAGTGCTAGGTTTAATAGATAGAGAATAGTCTACTTAGAGTCAAGTAGAGTTGATCTTTTTAGTTATAGGATACGCTGATTTGATCAGTAGTATAGTTCGAGGAAGGTAGTTTTAAGGGAAAATTTGAAGAGTGGACTTTAGGTAGCCCGAATAGTTTAAACCTGCTTAACCGGCACTGCCCTAGTGTGCAACAGTGCAACAGTGGCAGCTCCGCTCCAAATCGCTTAACGCGTTTAGCTGCTTTATACCAGGGGCTGGAAAAGCTAGAAACTGGCCCAAAACGACCAATAAACTACTAGTTACTGGCTGAAACCTCACAAAACTGGACAAAAGGCAGCTCAATGCTTCCCACTCCCACTGGTAAGCAAGGTAGCTTCCTTCCCCAAATAAGGCAAGGAAACAGTACACAGGAACTACAACCAAAGCCCAGGAATCAGCAACTCTGAAACTGGACTAAACTAGTAAAGCAGGAAAGCAAGGTAGCTTCCTTCCCCAAATAAGGCAAGGAAACAGTACACAGGAACTACAACCAAAGCCCAGGAATCAGCAACTCTGAAACTGGACTAAACTAGTAAAGCAGGAAAAACAAGAGATATTTTTTTCTTTTTTTTTCTTTTTTTTCACAAAACAGGCAGAAACAGGTACAGCAAACACTTATAAATGCTATGAATCAGCTACTACAGCTTACACAGAAGAATTTGCTACAAATACAGTCAACCAATCCTTCTTTTATGCCAAAAGTGATATCCAGGGTGTCTCTAAATCAAGCAATTCACCTGCCCACCTTCAAAATAAAGGGGAAAAGCTGCTGCACACTTTGGACATACGCAGACAACTACGCTACTACTTGGACTGAACAAAAGGCCAACAGAACGTCTGACCAACTATTTGTAGCATACGCTCCTGGAGTGCAAGGAAAGGCAATTTCCAAACAAACAATTTCAAAATGGATTGGACATTGCATCAGATTCTGTTATTCTTTCCATGGAAAGGGTGTGCCAGCCAATATCAGGCCACACTCCACCAGAGCTACAGCCACCTCCACAGCCTTCCTAAGAGGGGTGGCTACAAAGGACATTCTAGAAGCTGCTACATGGAGCTCCGTGCATACATTTTCCAAGCACTACCACCTGCCTTTATATTCCAGATCCCGAGCAGGCTTTGCTTCGGCAGTCCTGCAGGGCATTTTAGCTACACCATCCTTATCTTAGAACCTACCACCCCCAGCTTGGCTATGGTATTCAACCCATATGTAAGGACTGCAGTTGCATTCTTGAAGGACATAGTACAGTTTTGTACCTACCATAAATGTAGATGTCCGATAGATATGCAACTGCAGTCAGGTTTTCCCTCCCTCCTACCCCTCTGTGTATTGGGTCCACTTCCCTCCTTTTATACTTAGCTGGGGATATCTGTTATGGTGTATCTGTTTATTGCTATTGTGTTTGTCTGGAATTTTTTATCCAGTTATAAATTTAG
This sequence comes from Protopterus annectens, assembly GCF_019279795.1. NCBI lineage: Eukaryota > Metazoa > Chordata > Ceratodontiformes > Protopteridae > Protopterus > Protopterus annectens. Next base: position 605,232,884 of record NC_056751.1, on the reverse strand, counting down.
CCTTCCTTGGAGGGCACCTGGCATCTGGGGCAAGAAACACTGAGGAAGATGGCGTCGGCTGATGCTTTTATACCCCATCCGCTCTGACGGGGAGGAGGCGACATCAACCGACGCCGGACCCAGACTTTGGAATCCTGCCGACCGAGGGCTGCCTGAGACAGGACAACCCATATGTAAGGACTGCAGTTGCATATCTATCGGACATCTACATTTATGGTAGGTACAAAACTGTACTTTGCAAGCACTTCACAACTTTCTCCCTCTAGGGATGATAGCTATCCAGACAGACAGCATGTCGGTGGTATGGTATCTAAACAAGAAAGGAGGAACCAGATCTTACCCCTTATGTTGAGAGGCCCTGCGAGTTTGGAACTGGGCGATTTCTTCCCAACACTTTCTCATTGCAATGCACATCCCGGGGACATCTAGCGTGATAGCAGACAAGCTAAGCAGGGCAATTTTGTTACCTCACGAATGGTCTTTGAACCAGAAAGTAGCCTGTCAGATATTCCACAAATGGGGACAACCCTGCTGCGATCTCTTTTGCCAGCCCCTTCAACGCCAAATGCAGCACCTTTTTCTCCCTCATTCCCCCTCTGGGAGAGTGTCCAAGAGATGCACTCCACGATTGGCCCCCAGGACTTCTTTATGCATTTCCTCCTTTTCCACTCATTCCCAAGGTTATACAGAAAGCAATGTTGTTGGGAAGCAAGATGATCCTCATCACTCCTTACTGGCCTCGTCAGATTTGGTTCCCTTTCCTCTGGCCTCACCTGTTAGACTATCCATGGACTCTGGACCCAGTACCAGACCTCTTGACACACATGTCAGGTTCTCTTCATCCCTGTCTCCATATTCTCAAACTGACAGCATGGCTGCTCCAGTTCCATCATTAGTCAGGCTTCATGATCTGTTTGCAGCTGTAACTCATCATTACCCTCTTCTCATAAGCCCTCGACTAGAAAATTGTACAACAGTAAATGGAAGAGATTTTCTATATGGGCAGATAACAGAAAGGTTAATCCATTTACAGCTCCCATTCATATTGTCTTAGAGTTCCTATTAGAACTTTTTCCCCAGGGATCAACAGCTGCTACACTCAGAGTTCAGCTAGCAGCAATATCTAATTTTCATGTGGGAATTGATGATTCTAACCTTATGTCCCACAAACTTTGCAAGACCTTTCTCAAAGGTTCTATGATGTTAAGACCTCCATTCAAGATTCCATTCCTCCCTGGGATCTAAATCTAGTCCTTTCTAAACTTACTTTGCCACCTTTTGAACCAGCTCATAGCTGTCAATTAAAATTTCTATCATGGAAGACTCTTTTTCTGGTGGCGATAACTTCAGCCAGACGAGTTTCTGAACTGCAAGCCCTATCAGTTAAACCTCCATACTTAATTTTTCACAAAGATAGGGTCTCTCTCCGGACAAATCCTTCCTTTATCCCCAAGGTCTGCTCCCATTTTCACTTGAATCAAACTATTGAATTGCCAGTATTCTTCCCCAATCACACCAATAAAGCAGAGTATAGATTTCACCAATTGGATGTGCATAGGCAATTGCGTTTCTACAGCCACAGAACTAAAGGATTTTGAAAATCAGACCAGCTATTCGTTTCCTTTGCTGAAACAAGAATGGGTTTGCCAGTAAGGTCACACTATCAAACAGGATCTCTAACTGCATTTCTTTCATTTATACTTCTGAGGGAAGAGAGTTACCCCTTAAAGTCAAAGTGCATTCTACCAGATTATTTTCTACTTCTGCTACCTGCTAAGCCAGGACTCCTATTGATAATATATGTGCAGCAGCAACATGGGCTACCCCTCATACCTTCATTACCCATTATAAATTGGACCTAACTTCCAGGGGTAGGGCCTCATTTGGTTCCATGGTGCTCAGGAGTATTTTCCAGTGAGCCACCCATACAAGATGCTAGGGACACTGTCCCACACGTAATAATGGAGGCGAGATAGGACTACATAACATAAAGAAGTTATGTACTCACCATAACGTTCCATGTATGTAGTCCATCTCACCGAACATTATTACGAACCCACCCACCAGCCCCCTTCCTGGAGGATCTGGAAACAGTTTCTACGGTGGTTTATATCGTAGAGGACACTTTTATTAGGGTTTTATTCCTCCGAACCTTTGATTTCCTTTCTACTTTTTCTCCTTATATAGACTAGCAGCAAACAAGATCTGGGGAGTGTGCTCATGCACCATGGAATACCTTCTAGCCATGAGCCAATCAGAAGTTTTCAGGCTTTCCAAAAGTGGCCGAGTCAGAGCCAAGGATCGGCTCCGAACCCACACGTAATAATGTTCGGCGAGATGGACTACATACGTGGAACGTTTTGGTGAGTACATAACTTCTTTTTTCCTCCAATGATCCCTTCAGTAGTCTGTCCAAATTTGCAGAAGCACCAAAATGAAGCATTTCCCCTAATGATCAGCGGTCTGTCCAAGTTTGCACAAACACTAAATGAAATGTTTCACCCAATGACCCCTTCAGCAGTCTGTCCAAGTTTGCACAAGCACCAAAATGAAACATTTCCCCCAAGACCCATTTAGCAGTCTGTCTCAGTTTGCACAAGTACCAAAATGAAATGTTTCCCCCAACGACTCCCTTAGCAGTCTGTCCAAATTTGCAAAAGCACCAAAATGAAGTGTTTCCCCAACAACCCCTTCAGCAGTTTATCCAAGTTTGCTGAAGCACCAAAATGTGATGTTTCCCCCAACAAACCCCTTCAGCAGTCTGTCTAGTTTTGCACAAGCACCAAAATCAAACATTTCCCCCAGTGACCCCTTCAGCAGTCCGTCCAGGTATGAACAAGAAGCTTACTAGTAAGTAACCCTACTTAACTGAGAGACTTGTTGTTTATCGCTGCCCAACACACTAAGTGCGCCCATAGTGAGCTGAGGGATGTAGAGTTTTTGAAACCTAAATCGTTCGCTGTGAGCACTAGTGATGTAACCCAAGACACTGTCTTTGTATACCTGCACAGTCAATCACAGGTCTTTTGGGGCAGTGCCCAAGCAAGATATTTAAGCAGGGGTGGGATGTCCATTTAGGAAGTATGTGTTGATGGTTCCCTTAAAGGGAAATACATAAATAAATAGAAATATTTATTTTTAAATGTATGTTTGTTTTTTTAATTTTATGTTGGCAAATTGTGCCTTGAACAAGACAATGCCCTGAGTGATTGCCCAGTTAACACTGCAGTAGTATATGCTGCTGAATTGAGGATTTGACTAACTGTATGTATTTTGCATTTTGTGTGTGTGTGTGTGGGGGGCAGGGACCAGGGCATGCACTTTCATGGGGGGAGGGGAGCACATGCCCCCATGTTTCCCCTTGTAGTCCTGCAACTGGTTGCAGTACACTATTAATGATTGACAAACCTCTCTTTGTTAACATTGCATACTACATTAGAAAACAAATGGGAATATTGGAATATAGCTGCATGCAGCAACTGTTTGCCATGTGCTCATGCATACTAATAATACACATTCTGAACCATTAATGACCTATATCATAACTGTAAGTTATTTAGCTACAATAAAACATTTTTGTGTGATTGTCAATGCTTTGATACCAAATAGAAGTAAATAAGTTTGAAAATAATATTGAAGTAATATTATAGGTAGTTCCAAGAAGAGAAATGTGAACCATATTGTAAGCTAATATCTCATTTATAGAGAATGCAGAAAGCTTATAGTATTTTGAACTTTCAAAACATGAAAGATTAGTCTGGTGGAACAAATAGGATTAAGCATTACATTATCAAATGCACTGAAAATGTTACTAATTCAGCAAAAATGTAAGAAACAAAAAAATCAAAACTGCCTAAGTGCAAGATGCAGTGTAGCATAATGGCAAATGCATTGCCCTATTTAGATGCATTAGAATTAATACCAGTAATTAATGCTTCACATGTTTTACTTAGACCGTAAAGTTTCATATTTATTTCTTAGTCCCGTTTAGATACTTTACAGTTATTGCCAATACTTAATGCACCATAAGTCTTAGATCATCATTTTTCATATTTATTTCTTACTGTTTGAAGGGACTGTCCATTCATAAAAGTGGTTCTTGTGTTACTGTTTTCCTTATTGTCTTTTACATATTATTCCCAGACACATCTCCATTAACTTCCTTCCCACTAATGGGAGTTACCATTTCTAGCTTTTCTGTATTGTTTTTGTTATTCACTGAATCTTGCACATATGTTTTTAATACATGCATATTTTTTTGGAAAAAAAAGTATACACATCTTATAATTTTTTAATAACTATTGTTTTATGAGCATTTTGCTTCCAGTTTAGATGTTATTTTATTAAGCTTTCAATACAAGTAGGTATCAGATCAAAATTAATTGAATTCCATGTTCTCATTACAAATCTAGTAATTACATATAGACATTCTTTGGAAATGTAATATTAGTCTCTGAAGGCACCATGGAGAAAAGTGTCTGACGTTAGTGAGATAACATAACTAGTAAAAGTTACAGGTGCAGTGGATGTTCTTCGTGTTTCACTGTTGCAGTCATTACATTTGGGTAATCTGCTTGCAGGTTGCCCTCAGTCGGCCTGATTAACAAAGTCTTGGGTCCTGCATCGGTTGCTGTCCCTTCTTCCATGACGTCAGGTCGTCAGGGGTATAAAACATGCAGCCGATGCTATTACATCAGTCTTTCTTGCCGTGCGGTGCTCGAAGCAGAAGCAGTTCACAAGTGCCGGTCGTCCGACTCCTGAAATTTTCGTTTTCAATTTTCAGAGCCAAAGTCTTCAACTAAAAGCTAAGTACCCCGATGGGGAAACTTTTTCTTGCTCCTTCCCGATGTCAGTAAAAGTTAATAATTGCATTACTTGTGGAAAGCAAATACCTCACAAAGATTTTCATTTGTACTGTATTCCTTGCCTAGGCCCTGACCACGACGTACCTTGTTTATCGGTTTTCTGCTTTATTTAATCAGCTCACTATCCGTCGTCGGTATATTTTTGCCTCTAAATATTTCGGTTCTCGGTTTAATTATGTAGAAATGTCGTCGGTTAGCCATCCAACTACCGGAATTCAAAAAAAATGCAAAGATAAAGACAGAGACAGGCGTTTGTAATCCAAAACTGCCGTTACTCTGTGAGGCACTTTTGCAGCCTCTGATACCCTCTACTTCTGATTCGCAGGCCTCTACTGAGACCCATTCGGAGAGTATGCCGTGAGATACTTCAACTATGGAACCCGCGGATGTCTCTACATTGGATGGGTCCGGAGCCGCTATGCAGGCACCAGCTTCTGAGGGTGTATTCAGGCCTACGGACTTGCATATTAAATCAACGCCTCCTTCATTAATAAGGCCTAAATCTCGATCCATGTCTAAATAAACGACACCCAGGCCACATGCTCATGCCTCTATGCCTAAACAAAAAATTATAAAAATGGCTGAAGGTTTAATAACTCTAATCAGGGGTAGTCAACCCCCACCCTCTAAGAGGCCTAGGGCTGAGCTTGATTATGAATTTTCGGATCAGGATTCTGTTTTTTCTGACTCTTCTGATGACCTGGATTTGTCCTTACCTACTTATGAGGATTCTGATGTAGAGGACTGTATTCCCTCTGCTTCCCCTCCTGAGGATTTTTCTTTTGGGGAAACCTTGCATACGCTGATGGAGCATTTTCACTGGGAAAGCCAGGAATTTTTCTGATTAAAAAAAAAGACTTGGGGATTTCCTTCTTCTACCTCAGCATAAGACTTTGGCTATTCCTCCTGTACTAGACATTGTTGATGACGCATTCTCAGAATCCATTTTGGATCCTGATTCCCTGCCTCCTGCTCCCAGTAAACCAGACAGATACTACAGGGTCCCTGAGTCCCATAAGTTCCTTTTCAAAAATCCCATTGCAGATCCAGAGACTGTTTCACAGGGGCCCAAGGGCATTAAGGCTTCTACTGCTAAAAATCCTACCCCTTCTGATAGAGACTCCAGGGTGCTGGATAGATGGGGTAAAAGGGTTTATACTTCAGCAACCTTGGCAATTAGAGCTTTAAACTGCCAATTTCATATGTTAAATATCAGCAACATGTTATTGGACTAATTGGTAATTTTGAACGATACAATGTTGCGGGTAGACTCTACCTTGCATGTCTGTGGAGTCCATTGGAGTCTATTTGAGTCTGACTCTGTTTGTTTACATCACGTGATTGTTTTATGCAGTATGGCTCGTTGCTGAGCGTATCAGAATGTTTTCTTCTTTTGCTTATGCACAATGCTTGTGTTTTTTATTATTATGGAAGTTACTAAGCGTTTTGACACACAATGACGAGAATGCAAGATAATGTCTATGATGAGCGTCATCCAGATAGTTACAAAAGGTTTTGTTATATTACTTTATAGTAATAGATATATAGCTGAATTATATGGTTTCGTAGAGCTGTGCACATGATTGTTTGTGCTCCAAGAACTAACTACGTTTATCATTATTTTTATTATTATTTTTATATTAATTCTGAATTTAGATGCTGCTACGGGCTGCATTAGAAGAAAAATACTAGAGGCTTTGCTACATTATATCACAGTGTTACATACTTGTTTTGTGTTTTAAATGCTATACAGCTGGGTTGCTTTGCTTGGCTTCCTAGGGCTGAGCATATGACTGTGAATGTAGTGCATTCAAACAAAATGCGTTTTTCGCTTCTATTTAATCAATTGTTTTAACATGCATATTGATCTAGAATTTAGTTGCTACTATGGGTAGCAAAAAGATTTATTATGATATGTAATTATGATCATAAGTTTGCAAGTTTATCATGGTTTTATTTGTTTTTTTTTATTCATTGTATTTGATGTTTTTAAGTAATGATTTTGATCTTTGATTAAGTGAATAATTGTTTGATTGGTTTGATCCTGGCGCCAAAATCTGTATTTAAGAAGGGGCATTTTTTCTGTGTTTTATGTCTGAAGAAGCGTAGTGTTTACTACGTGAAAGCGCTTACTCTTTTTTGAATAAAGAAGATTTCTGGAAAAAGAAGACTTTTGGATTATTACAACAGAGGTGCATTGTTTCCAGTGGTGTCACCTTCTACATTCTTTTTACATTTACATGATATTGGACTACTTAAACAGAAAATTATGTTGATACCTGACTGTGTGGAAAATAAAGACTTACAGGATTTAATGCATTCTGCTGAACAAGTTGGAAAACATACTTTGCAATGTGGTTTTGATTTTTTAGAGGCCTCTTGCTGGGCTGCTGTTACTGGGTCTGTGCTTAGAAGGCAAACTTTGCTTAAGGAGCAATCTTTGCCTGATCATGTTAAAGCTAAATTGTCGGATGCTCCTTTAAATCAGGACTGCCTTTTTGGCAATAAGGCTGAAGAATTTCTTAAAAAGATGGAAGATAAAGCTAAGTCTATGCAAACTGTTAAAGATTTTTTACAAGTACAGCCTCCCTAGATTTAGTAGACACTGGCCTTTCCAGTCCCTTCCAGGTCTTCTCAAGCCAAACCCAGACACAGCAAAAACCCCTGGTTTCGATCCCAGGGGACACACAGAACTAAGCAGTGGGGTGCCTCCACTTCCAAATTTGGGAATAATGAGACTCCCTCCACGGCAAACTGTTTCAATGACTTCCTTTTAAAATTTCCAAGCACTTATCAACTGACTGCCCCTTTGGGGGGAAAGATTGCTCTTCATGCAAAGAATTGGGAACTCATCACCGAGGACAAATGAGTTTTAAATATAGTTTCCAAGGATACAGATTTCACTTCCATACGTTGCCAACACCAAGCGGGTGGCTGGACCTACCCCCAAATCAGTGGGCAGAGGCCCAAAAACAAGTACTTTCTCTCTTAAGCATGGGGACTATTTAGCTGGTACCAGAAGAGGAAAAGGGACAAGGTTTCTACTCAAGACTTTTCCTGGTACCCAGAAAATACAATTCATGGTGTCCTATCCTGGACCTGTCTACTCTAAACACCTTTCTGGAGATTCCAAAATTCAAGATGCTGACTCTTCACCAATTACTTCCTATGCTAGGCAAAGACGCCTGGTTGGCAACACTAGATATAAAAGAAGCATACGTGCACATCCCAATCAGGGAATCTTGCAGAAAATACCTATGCTTTAAAGCCAGCTACACGCACTATCAGTTCTCTGCACTGCCCTTTGGCTTATCTACTGCGCCCAGGGTAATTCACAAAGTGCCTAGCTCCATTGATTGCATTTTGCAGGCAAAGAATTATTCAAATTTACTCATATCTGGACGATTGTCTAATTCAGGCAGAAAGCCAGGACATACTTTTGAATCATCTGGCATTTGTAAAAAGAGTTCTGACTTGTCTGGAGTACACCTTCAATGAAAAGAAATCACAGCTGGTACCCTGTCAACAAATTACTTTCCTGGGAGCTTACCTCACACCAGAAAAGCAAACTCATTTGACAACCTACTTCAAACAAGTGGCCACAAAAGCCCTGCTATCGGCAAGGTAAATACTGCAAGCCTTGGGGTTCATGGCCTCCTGCATTCTCCTAACTCCATATGCAATACTGCATATGAGGAGACTAAAGTGGTATCTAAAAAGCCTATGGAGTCAACCTTCTCACAGCCTAGAAACAATGATTCCTATCATACCTTGCCTACACCTAGAGTTCCTTTGGTGGGCAGAGGCCTGCCACTAAAACAAGGGACTACCTTTCACACCACCCCCTGCTGCCCAAACCCTAACAGCAGCTGCATCAGATTATGCATGGGGGGGCTCACCTGGCAGGGAAGTGCATTCAGGGCAAATGGAACCCAAGTCAAATGCACCTGCATATCAATCAAAAAGAAATGTTAGCTGTAGAGAATGCTCTGACAGCTTTCAAGGACTACATTCTTCCAGGACAACTAATGCTAAATACGGACAACACCACGGTTATGTGGTATATAAACAAGCGGGGGGGGGGGGTACACACTCTTACCCCCCTCTGCAGACTAGCCATGGCATTGTGGAACACAGCCTTGAGCTACCAAGTGCACCTACAAGCTCAATTCCTGCCAGGAAAGTTAAATACACTGGCAGATGGACTAAGTAGAAACCGTATGGACCCACACGAGTGGAAACTGGAACCAAGGATTTTCAACATGTTGACAAGCGAATGAGGAAGCCCGGATATAGACCTGTTTGCCTCCCCCCAGAACTATCAATTACACAAATTTTGCCCAAGGACTCCCCACAAACAAGTCTGGAAAGTGGATGCTCTGTACTTCAACTGGAAAAACCTATCAGTTTATGCCTTCCCCCCCGCTGCCTCTGCTCTCCAAAGTACTACTAAAAGTCAAGCAGGACAAACCAAGGATGATTTTGATTGCTCCAGACTGGCCACGCCAACACTGGTACCCCCTCCTGTGCAGTGTGTCACGGTTAACTCCATGGCACCTGCCTCAGACTCCTTCCCTGCTGTCTCAGCAGGAGAGCCAGATTCTGCACCCTCAGCTTCCAACACTGAACCTTGCATCCTGGCTAATTACTTAAATTCTCCCGTAACAACCTTCAGCAAACCTGTGATGGATGTCATCTTAGAGGCAAGGAGGCCTAATACTAGAAAATCTTATGCTGAAAAATGGAAAAGATTCTGTGCCTGGAACCAATCTCAAGGGATGACAGATTTTACAATACTTAACTGAGATGCTTCACAAGGGCCTGTCTTTTTTCCTCCATTAAAATCCATTCCTCAGCCATTTCAGCTCATTATAACACAGAACCTCCCCTCTTCTCTCATCCACTGCTCAAGCAATACCTCAGAAGGGCCAAAAATTTGAGACCACCCAGAAGAGCTCCAACCCCAGCCTGGGACCTTAACTTTGTATTGGAGAAACTCACTCTCCCTCCTTTTGAGCCAGCTGCTACTGCAGACTTAAAATTTATTTCTTGGAAAACAGCTTTCCTTTTAGAAATCACTTCAGCTAGAAGGGTATCTGAATTACTGGCCCTTATGGCAGTGGAACCTTTCATCATCTTTCATGTGGACAGGGTATCACTCAGGACCAATCCATCCTTCATGCCCAAAGTGGTATCCAGTGTGGCTCTAAATCAGTCCATTCATTTGCCAACCTTCTTTCCCAATCCACAGAACAAAGGGGAACGGATTCTGCATTCCGTGGATGTGCACAGACAACTTAGATTCTACTTGGACAGGACTAAACCTCAAAGAAAATCTAAACAATTACTGGTAGCATTTGCTGCAGGGGCAGAGGGGATGGCTATTTCAAAACAAACAATTTCTAAATGGATAAGCCGATGCATTCATTTCTGCTATAAGCACCATGGAAAACCTATCCCCCAAGGGATCAGACCTCACTCCACCAGGGCTGCATCAACTTCTACAGCCTTTCTCAGAGGCGTTCCTACCAGGGACATCCTAGAAGCTGCTGCCTGGAGTTCTGTTTATACTTTCACCAAGCATTACCATTTGCCAATTTTCTCTAAATCCAGAGCTGGCTTTGCCACTGCAATCTTGCAGGGCCTGATAGCTGCTACTAATGCTATCTAAACTCCTCCTCCCAACCGTAGCTTTGGGAATCTACCTAAATGTAATGACTGCAACAGTGAAACACGAAGAACATAATACAGTTGTGTACACTTACCATAAATGTAGATGTTCGAGTGTATTCACTGTTGCAGTCCTGGTTACCCTCCCTCCTTCCCCCTAACTTCTTTTGGCTATACCTCTACTTTCCTTTACTATGCTTGAAAGCCTTTTTGGTGTATTTGCTTTTTTGTTGGAGGTATACCTTTGTGTTTTTATGTTTAATTGCTCCCCATTAGGGGGGCACCTGACATCTGGGTCAAGAAAGACTGATGTAATGGTGTCGGCTGCATGTTTTATACCCCTGACAACATGGAAGAAGGGACAGCGACCAATGCAGGACCCAAGACTTTGTTAATCAGGCCGACTGAGGGCAACCTGCAAGCAGATTACCCAAATGTAATGACTGCAACAGTGAATACTCTCGAACATCTACATTTATGGTAAGTGTACACAACTGTACTTTTCTTCTGTCCCTTCTCCATGAAAATGCCTGTAGCCTATACAGAGCAGTAGCAATGCCAAGAAATTTTGTAGCATTAGTAATACTATTTTAAAATCAGCTTTCATTCAGCTTTCATAAAAACATAGATGAATGTTTTAAAGGGTCATCAGTGTACCGTACTTGAGTCCAGATAACTGATGTACTCATGAAAGTGATGTATATGGATCCATACAATAACTTTTTATTGACTGTGAATAGTGCATTGCTGTCTTAATTCTGTAAGTAATACACTTCAAAAACTAAAAATAAAATAATAAATAAAAAGCAAAATTGTGTGCCTTCTCTTTAAAAAGAATTGCACTAGAGACACCAGTAACTGCCTCCATCTGCATGCGCAGACACACCACACCAACGAATAGAAAGCAAACTAAGATATGTGAAGGGAAGCTTAAACATGTGTGATGTGTTCAAGGGATTTTAGGATATGTAGTCTACTAGCGAGGCTGATGCCTACATAAAAAGCAAGACTGTGTGTCTTGAAATGCCTTGCTCTATTAACCATTTTGTTGAAACCACCAAAAAAATGTCTTGGTGGTCCTGCATGCAGGCTGTAGGAACATCTCCTCTTGGAGTATTTCTTCTTTTACTGCACTGACAAGCGTGGGGCCTTATTGCACCCAATAGGTTCAGTTGGCCTAAGGCCAGATCAGCTGTAACCTCAACTTTGACTGTTAAGGTGTTCAACCAATGCAGCTAGGTAGGTAACTGCTGTATATTTATGCAACTCTTATCACATAGTTGTTCGTTGTGTCACTTCATTGTGCCATTTGGCACCTAGCTTCTTCCCATTCTGCATCGAATACCCTCCTCACTGCTGACTAGATAGCTGTAGTGCCGATCACTGCCTTCTTAAGGAGTTTAGTAAGACTCACACAAGTGCTCATTTACATTTTGTACTCTTAGTAACCCCCCATAGTTATCAAGTTTATTTTCTACATTCTCTGATCCTCCCCTGCCTGGTATTAAGCAACTTATTATAAGTATGTCACTCAGTCATCCTAATAAGCAACACTATGTCACCATTTCACTTTTTCTGCGATTATGGGTCTGCAGACCACTTCTTTGTAATACAGTACTAGTCTGCTAGCACTAGACACTTTAAGGCAGAGCTCAAGCTGTTTAATACTCACTCGCAATCTCATTTACTTCTACCACCACTTAAATTAAAATGTGATATGTGCAGTTACCTATTTAAGTTGAAGGCTAGCCTCTTATCTAGACACCCACAGTACATAAGGATGTCCTTCAAGGATGCATCTGCAGTCCTTACAAATGGGTTGTCCTGTCGTCAGGCAGCCCTTCGGTCGGCCGGATTCCAAAGTCTGGGTCTGGCCTCGGCTGGTGTCGCACTTCACCCGACGTCATCTCTGCTGGTCTTCGGGTATAAAGGCATCAGCCGACGCCATTTTCCCCAGTCTTTCTTGCCGCGTGGCGCCCGAAGCAGAAGCTGTTCGCAAGTGCCGGTCAGTCAGATCCAGAGATTACTACTACCGAATACTACTTCGAAGACTTCTAAAAAGCTAAGTACCCCATTGGGGACTCTTTCTTGCCTCAGCCGATGTCAGAAAAAGTGAATAACTGTTTAACTTGTGGGAAACAAATACCTCATAAAGATTTCCACTCTTACTGCTTACCTTGTTTAGGCCCAGACCACGACGTAGCAGCTTGTTTAGCCTGTGCTTCCTTCAACCGACGAACGCTTAGGCGTCGGTCGGAGTTTGCTGAACAGTTTTTCGGCTCAGATTTTGCGTACATTATGCCGTCGGATCCTCCGACTACTCAAATTGTTAAGAAACGCAAAGAAAAGGACCGACACTCGCGGTCCGCGGTTTCAGCCGAAACCACGGTTAAGCAAACCACGAGTGTCTCGGTTTCGGACGAAACCGAGCAAACGGGTCAATCTTCAGCCGAATCCATGACTACTACCGAGGCCCCTTCTGCCCTAGTTGAATCGGCCTCTGAAGTTTTGCCTGCTAATGTGGTTTCTCTAGAATTATCGGACACCATCCCTTTAGATGTCTCTACCCCAGCACGTGGGGCTGCTAGGCCTCCTGCAGCCATGTCTATAAAGGCCGTCGCCAGGGCTAAAGCAGCCAAAACTGCTAAGTCTGTGCCTGTTAAGCCCCCCTCTCACAGGCCCAGTTCCAGTTCCCAAATGCTTACTCTGGCAGAGGATCTCATCTCTTTAATAAGGGGATCCCAATCTCACCCAGACAGGGCCTCTCAACCTCCAGAAAAGAGACCTAGAACAGAGCCCCCTGAACCTGTGTCCTCAGGTGACTCTTCTGATGAAACAGACAATTCAGACCATCCAGAGGCTCCTTTTTCTACTTATGAAGATTCCGATGCTGAAGAATCTATTCCTTCTGCCTCTCCACCAGAGGAATTTTCCTTTGGGGAAACCTTACATGCCATGAGAGAACATTTCCAATGGCAGGGACAAGATTTCTCAGATTCAAGAAAAAGGCTTAGGACCTTTTTACACTTACCACAACATAGGCCCTTAGCTATACCTCCAGTTCTTCCTGTTGTGGATGATGCATTTAATGATGTTTGCACTGCTCCTGATACTTTACCTCCAGCCCCTGCTAAGCCCGATAGATTTTACAGGGTACCGGACACTCATCACCACTTATACAAGGCTCCTCTTGCAGATCCTGAGACTATCTCCCAGGGGCCTAAGGCAGTAGCTTCGACCTCAGCGAAAAACCCTCTTCCTTTTGAAAGGGAATCCAGGTCCTTACAGAGATGGGGTAAAAGTATACACCTCTGCTACTCTCTCAGCTAGAGCTTTGAACTGTCAGTTTCATATGATCCAATACCAAGAGTTTATGCTTGATCAGTTAACTAAGAAACTGTCCTCTGATGATTCCTTAGATAAGAAATATGTTCTAGAAATGGTGAATAACATTCAGCAGGTTAGTAACCATTCTTTAAAATGTGGCTATGATGCACTGGAGGCTTCATTTAGATCAGCCATGACTGGCACAGTTATAAGAAGGCATGCATGGTTGAAAGAACAGGTCTTGCCGGATCATGTTAAAGCAAAGCTATTAGATGCTCCTATGGATAAGGTCAGTCTATTCGGTTCCCCTGCCCAACAAGTAATGAAGAAAATGGAAGAGAAGGCAAAATCTGTACAAACAGTTAAAGATTTCTTACAGGTTCAGCCCCCAAGGTTTAGCAGGAACTGGCCTTCCAAAAATTGGTCCTTTCCAGACTCCTCTAAATCTCAGAGAGGCAGGAATAGACGTTCCAGAGGTAGAAATCAATCCAGAGGAGGTGCCTACAGGGGAAGCCAGTGGCAAGGCAATAACCAACGAGGCACAGATACAACCACTACCACTGCAACAGGACAATCACAGTGACTTGGCTCTGACACCGCCTACCAGGGAACAAATAGCAGCACCCTTAGGCGGAAAGTTAGCCTTATTTTCAAAAAACTGGCACTATATCACAAGAGACAAGTGGGTTTTGCAAACTATAGACCAAGGCTACAGGTTTCATTTCCACACCTTACCAGTAAAAAGAGAAATGCCAAACCTACCACCAAATCAAAAGACAGAAGCTCTAAAACAAATAGCTCAATTAACAAAGATGAGAGCTGTGGAAAGGGTACCACCTACAGAACAGGGCAAGGGATTTTACTCCAGACTCTTCCTAGTACCAAGAAAAGAGAAAAGTTGGAGACCTATTCTCGACTTGTCCGCTTTAAACACATTCATCATTGTTCCAAAATTCAAAATGCTGACCCTACAGCAACTTCTTCCCATGCTGGGCAAGGAGTATTGGCTGGTAACTCTAGATCTCAAGGAGGCATACCTGCACGTCCCCATACGACCAAATTGCAGAAGATACCTCAGATTTCTTGCAGGATCAGAGCATTATCAATTCTCAGCATTGCCCTTTGGCTTATCTACTGCGCCCAGAGTGTTCACGAAATGCCTGGCATCAGTAATCGCTCATTGCAGGCTTTAGGGAATCCAAATTTATCCATACCTGGACGACTGCCTGATACAAGCGGACAACAAAAGCAAGCTGACACAAGACTTACAAAGAGTCATTTGCTTACTACAAGCCCTGGGATACACAGTCAATTTAAAAAAGTCAAGACTGATACCATCCCAGACAAGAACATTCTTGGGTGCAGAATTGGACACAGTAAAACAGATGGCATTCCTAACTGCAGAAAAACAAGAACAACTTCCTCTTTACTTCTTGGCATTAACAAAGCAGAACAAACTAACAGCAAGGAAAGTACTGCAGGCCTTGGGCTTCATGGCATCCTGCATAATCCTGGTCCCCCTTGCCAGACTGCATATGAGAAAGCTACAGTGGTACCTAAAGAATTTATGGTCTCAACACAGGCACAGCTTAGAAACCGAAATACCACTAATCCCATGCCTGAAACAAGAGTTCCTATGGTGGGCTCAGGCATGCCAAGCAAACCCAGGTTTGTCCTTCCACAACTTTCAAACAAGCCAAACCATCACAACAGACGCCTCAGACCTCGGTTGGGGGGCCCACATGCTGGACAAGTGCATTCAAGGCTTATGGACTCCAGATCAGCTGCACCTGCACATAAATCAAAAAGAAATGCTGGCAGTAAAACTAGCAATCCAGAATTTCAGACCATTCCTCAAAGAAGGCCAATTGCTGATAAGGACAGACAACACCACAGTCATGTGGTACATCAACAAACAGGGAGGCACTCATTCATACCCCCTATGCCGAATGACTCTGGACCTATGGAATATGGCTCTGAGCTACAACATTCAGTTACAGGCAATATTTGTACCGGGAAAAGAAAACATCCTAGCAGACATGTTAAGCAGAACTACCTCGGATGCTCACGAAGGGATGCTACACCCGGACATCTTCAAGGCCATCACAAAGAAATGGGGAATGCCACAAATAGACCTATTCGCATCCCCACTCAATCACCACCTCAAGAAATTCTGCACAAGGACATACCACCCACTTGCTTGGAAGGTGGACTCTCTATCCTTCAGTTGGAAAGGCCTGACAGCATATGCATTTCCACCTCTTCCGTTGATGCACAAGGTACTACTGAAAATCAAAGAGGAACGTCCAAGGATAATTCTGATAGCTCCAAATTGGCCAAGACAACATTGGTATCCATTGCTGAGGAGCATGTCTCGGGGGAAAACGTGGACACTACCCCTGATTCCTTTGATGTTAACTCAGAGCGACTACAACATCCTGCATCCAAACCTGAAAACTCTGCAACTGACTGCCTGGAACATTACATAAGAGCAACTAACCCAGATTTATCCCAAAGGGTTAAAGACATTATCCTCGAGGCCCGCAGACCTTCAACAAGAAGGAACTATGTAGGTAAATGGAAAAGGTTTGTCATTTGGAGTACTGAAAGAGGGAAAGATGTGTCAAAGGTAGATATTGCCAACATCCTGGAGTATTTGGCAGAGCTTCTCCATACAGGCCTGTCCTATTCCTCCATCAAGATACATGCATCAGCTATTTCTGCAGAATACAGCTTCGATCCCCCTGTCTTCTCACATCCTCTACTCAGGCAGTTCCTGAGAGGAATTAAGAATTTAAAACCTCCTAGGAAACCACCATTACCAGCATGGGACTTGAACTTTGTGCTAGAAAAATTGACACTCCCTCCATTCGAACCAGCAGCAACAGCAGATCTTCAACACCTATCCTGGAAAACTGCTTTCTTACTGGCAATTACTTCAGCAAGAAGGGTTTCGGAACTACAGGCTTTAATGGCAGTACAACCCTTCCTAATCTTCCATCAAGATAGAGTGTCCATGAGAACTAATCCTACATTTATGCCTAAGGTGGTATCCAGAGTGTCTCTAAACCAGGCAATCCACCTACCTACCTTCTTTCCCAATCCACAGAACAGGGGGGGAAAGACTGCTGCATACCTTGGATGTTCATAGACAGTTGCGCTACTACCTGGACAGAACCAAGGGCAATAGAAAAACTGACCAGCTTCTAGTAGCTTATGCAACAGGAAGGGAAGGAAAAGCAATTTCCAAACAGACAATCTCCAAGTGGATAGGAAATTGCATAAGATTCTGTTACTCCTACCATGGAAAGCAAATTCCACAGAACATAAGGCCTCATTCTACAAGGGCTACAGCCACTACCACAGCTTTCTTACGAGGAGTGGCTACCAAGGACATTATTGAGGCTGCTACTTGGACCTCCGTGCATACATTTGCCAAGCATTATAACTTACCTCTATACTCTAGATCCCGAGCAGGGTTTGCCACTGCTGTTTTGCAAGGGATCCTAACTACACCATAAATCTTCTTCCTCCTCCCCTAGTTTGGCTATGGTATTCTACCCATTTGTAAGGACTGCAGATGCATCCTTGAAGGACATAGTACAGTTTTGTACCTACCATAAATGTAGATGTCCGAACAGGATAGCATCTGCAGTCAGGATTACCCACCCTCCTTCCCCTCTGTGGTACTCCCAGGGTATTTGCCCACCTAATAGCTAGCTGGGGGGGATCTCTTATGGTGTATTTGTTTGTATATATGTACATACATGCTTATTTTTTGTGTTTGCCTTCTACTTTTTTGGAATCATTGGCATTTACCCAAAAATTTAGCCTTCCAAGAGGGCGACTGGCATCTGGGGCAAGAAACACTGAGGAAAATGGCGTCGGCTGATGCCTTTATACCCGAAGACCAGCAGAGATGACGTCGGGTGAAGTGCGACACCAGCCGAGGCCAGACCCAGACTTTGGAATCCGGCCGACCGAAGGGCTGCCTGACGACAGGACAACCCATTTGTAAGGACTGCAGATGCTATCCTGTTCGGACATCTACATTTATGGTAGGTACAAAACTGTACTTTGTCAGTGCTCCTATTCACCTTAAATCTGAATGCCATTTGCCAAAAAAAACAAGCATTCTTATGCTGGAGTACTTAAAAGAAGTCTCTAACCAAGCCTCAAAGGCTTCTAAGGCAGCTTAGTGGAACATTAGATCTGATGATGTCATTTTCATTTTTCCTCAGTGAATGGATTTTAATCTGACCCTCGGATCTGACTTGGCCACCTTCTGTAGATTCTAGGATCCAACTCTCAAGCTCTTCCTTTACCCATAATGCCCCTGACCACTGCAGTACGTCAGATCTCATTTGCTGCTCTTCAGGTTTGGACAGGATTGTGATTTCTTGAGCCCAAGGGGTTTAGTGAGTGTTTGATCACAGTTTCTTTAAGTATTTTTCTTCTTTATACTTTTCTACTGCTTTATAGTATCTCCCTTACTCTAGTGTGCCAAGGTTTTTTTGGTAGTCTTTTCTACCATAGTTGGCAGTCTTTTTCCTAATGTCTTTACCTCACTTAGAGATATTCCCTTATTACCATTGTTGGTATTTCTTTCTCCTTTATTACTCCTCTTATATTTCCTAAACAAAATAAAAGTAGTACTAGTTTGTTTTGTTTTTTTTTTTTTAATAAAACTTTAAATAGTTACTGTTCTGCTTTTTAGTGTTACGTGCCTTTTTCTTCTTCCAGTATGGCCGAGAAGCTGACTGGTTTTAAGAAATGCACTTCCTGTGTGCATAGTGTTGCCACTCCTCTGTTTTTGTTTTCCGGACTAGCCGGAAATCAAACTGATTCTCCGGTAGTCCGGAAAACACTGTGCAAACTCTGGTATTCCCTTTCAAAAAAGGAAACAAACTATCAGAGTTTGTAAACTGGCTGATTTACTATGCTTTTTTACAGAAAAGCATAGTAAATCAGCCAAAAACAGGCAGCAGGAACGGACAAAGAGGGCGTTCCCTGTCATGTGATGTCATCATGATGTCACAAAATAGGTGGGAAAGTAGGTGGGGTGGGCGGAGTTACTTGTGATGTGAGGTGTGTGGCTTTACTCCGGTTTTAGCCACAACGAAAGGTGGCAGCCCAATGTGTGCATTCCCAACTCGATGCCCACAGGGAGTGTGTTTATTTCTTAGCCCCATCACATTTGGACACTCCCTGTTCCATTTGTGCAGCCTTTAACTTAAGGGCCATTAGTGACAGGCAAAATAAACTCATTCTTAAGGGTTTATTACCAGCATCTGCTCCTTCTTCAGGTACCTCTTTTTGAGGGGCTCAAACCCGCGCACACAAATCTGAGGAGCCTAGGGAGCAAAATCAACACTCTCCTGTTTGGTCTTCAAAGACTGCTGTTCCATTGGAGCCACCTGAGAAGGCCCCTAAGCCTTCAGGTCTGGTACTCACTGTGTCTCCATCCCCTCGGCCCTGTAGTCCGAGGTTTTCTCAGGAACTGGTGTCACCCAGTTTGAGGTGTCCCTTCTCCAGAAGACACCCAAAAAGTCTTCTAGGCTCTGCCCATGTCCTCCTCCATTAGGTTTTCCTGAAGTTCGTCTGAGGCAGAGGTGGATAGGATGATGAAAAAATTCCTCAGAACACAGATTCAGATAGGGGTCTTGCCGGCTCCATCTCCCATCAGATCCGTGAGCCTTTTAAGCCATCCTTTCAGCCTGTTGCTGCTCTTGCTTTGATCCAGCTTTCCATTTTGGAGCCCTCAGATCTGAGATCAGCAAGAATCAAGTCGTCAGATCTGAAGATTCCTTTGTCTTCCACTCCTGCACACATCCCTGATCCGATTGGCTCCTACTCCAATGGAGCCCGGTGGTTCTTGGAGCCAAAGCATCAGATTTGAGTGGTTGAATTTGACTCCAAAGCTTTCTGAGCCATTCACTTCCCCTCTGGGCTTCAGCCCTGGACAGCTCAGCTCCAGCTTCTCCTTCAGAGCTGAGGATCGGGGAGGGCCCGGGATTGTCTGCACTGAGAGCTTCACTCTGATCAGATTGTCCTCTGCTTCTCCTGGTCCTTCTGCCTTCGAAGTGGTGGAGAGGGTTTTCTCTCATCTGAGAGTAGTCTTGACTCTTCCACTGTCTGGTCCATCCCTTGTTCCCCCTTCGGATTCTATGTCTGAGTCTGTTCATCCTACCACTTGGGCAGCCAAGTATGTTCCCACCTGGGAACTCCCTGCTTCTTCTGATGCCTCACCAGAATACCAATCTGAGGAGGTACCTCAGAAGAGGTCGTGCATAAGGAGACAGATTCCCTGCAAGAATTTTTCATGGAAGACACCAATTTTGATGAAGGGTCCCCCAGATCCCCACCTGAGAATGTGTCATTCGGAGACATTCCAGAGATACCTCGCCAGAAAGGTGGTTGCCCTTCCCAAACCTCTTCCCAAAAGAAATTGGTGATGTTCTTCGTGTTTCACTCTTGCAGTTATCACACTTGGGTTATCCTATCAGGGCTAACCCTCAGTCGGCCAGAATACCAGAGGCTAAGTATTTCTGCGTCGGTTGCTGTCGCTCCAGGACTGACGTCAGGTCGTCAGTGGTATAAAATCAGGCAGCCGACACCATTACCCCAGTCTTTCTTGCCGAGGAGCGCGAAGCGGAAGCAGTTTGCATGAGGGCTGGTTGGCCGCTACCCGAATTTTCGTTTCTGAATTGAAGTTGAAGTCTTCTGAAGTTAAGTACCCCGTTGGGGATCCTTTTTTCTTGCTCTAACCAATGTCAGAAAAAGTTAACAATTGTCCAGCCTTTGTAAAGCAAATACCACATCAAGACTTCCATTCTTACTGCGTCACCTGTTTAGGCCCATACCACGACATCCCTCGCTGTCACTTTTGTGCTTTGTTCAATGCCAGAACTATACATTGTTGGTCCCTTATTGTAGCTAAATATTTTCGCTCTCACTCCTCTTATTCCGATATGGCTTTTGTAAGCCATCCGATCTTTTGAAAAAAAAAAGTAAGGATAAAGACAGAGACAGACTGCACAGGTCCAAAACTGCCGACCACAATTCCGTTAAGCTTGTCGTCAGTTCTTCGGTCCGCAGTGAGGTGCTTTCACAGCCCCTGATGCCCGCTTCTGTGGATTCGCAGGCTGCTACCAAGACCTGTTTGGAGTCCGGTATACCGCGAGACTCTTCTTCGACTAAGGATCCTGCGGATGTCTCTACCTTGGATGGGTCCGGTGCCGCTGAGCAGGCACCGGCTTCCAAGGAAGTTCTTCGCACTACTGATACTTGACACAAACAGACTTCTTTCGTGTCTTCAGTTCTTTCTAAAACTACCGAGTTTCTAAGGCCCAGGGTATGAACTACGCCTAAAAAAATGACGACCCAAGCTCAGGCACCTGCTTCCATGCCTCAATCTCAAATGCTTAAAATTGCAGAAGACCTTATTATGTTTATTAGGGGAAGCCAGGCTACCCCTTCCAAAAGAAAGAGAGACTTGTCCCCAGTAGTTTTATCTGAAAAGGAGTCCGATGACTCTGAGGTTTCTGAATATGAAGACATGCAACCCCTCTCTGCTTATGAGGATTCTGATGCAGAGGAATCCATGCCTTCTGTCTCTTCTCCCAAGGATTTTTCATTTGGTGAAACCCTACATACTTTAAGGGAGTATTTCCAATCGGAATGTCAGGACTATCCTCACTCAAAAAAGAGACTCAGGGAATTCTTAGATTTACCACAGCACAGACCTTTAGCCATTCCTCCTGCCCTAGATATTGTGGATGATGTTTTTATGGAATACAGTTTGACTCCTGATACCCTTCCTCCTGCTCCCAGGAAACCTGACAGGTACTACAGAGTCCCTGACTCTCGCAAATTCCTTTTCAAATATCCTACTACTGACCCAGAGGTCATCTCCCAAATACCAAAAGGAATTAAAGCAACCATAGCTAAGAATCCCACCCCCAAATACCAAAAGGAATTAAAGCAACCTTAGCTAAGAATCCCATCCCCTCAGACAGGGATTCCCGAGCTTTAGACAAATGGGATAAAAAAGTGTACACCTCTGCAACTCTCGCTATTAGAGCATTAAATTGTCAGTTCCACATGCTGAAATATCAGCAGCATACCATGGAACTCCTCAAACAAAAAATATCTTCCTTTCCTGCTTGTGCAGAACATAAAGAATTACAAAAGCTTATGCATTCTGCAAGCGAAGTTTCTAAGCACACTTTGCAATGTGGCTTTGATGCTCTAGAAGCATCTTGCAGTGCAGCAGTCACTGGTTCTGTTCTTCGAAGGCATGCTTAGCTTAAGGAACAGACCTTGCCAGACCATGTCAAATCAAAATTTTTGGACGCACCACTGAACAAAGACAATTTGCCACCAGAACAGAAGAGGTCTTAAAAAAGATGGAAGAAAAAGCTAAATCTATGCAGACAGTTAAAGACTTTGTACGGTAGGCATTGCCTCTCCAAGCACTGGTCCTTTCTGGCCCCCTCCAGGCCATTTCAACTCAGACCCAGGGGAAGCAGACCCCCCAGACAGCAGTCCCAGGGAATGCAGAGATCTAAGCAATGGAGTTCCTCCATTTCAAAAAGAGGGAGTACTAAGCCACCTCTTTATGGTAAGAACTCAAAATTACTTTACACCTCCACCCCTTACCTCTGCCCACCTGCTTGTGCCCCTAGGAGGAAATCTCTCCTTCCATGCAAACAACTGGGGCCTCTGTTACCAACGACCAATTGGTCCTCAACATACTGTCCCAGGGATACAAATTTTATTTCCACACACTGCCAACCCCAAAAGGGGTTAGCAGATCTTTCTCCAAACCAGTGGGCAGAGGCCAAAAAGCAAGACCTTTCCCTGCTCTCCATGAGGACAATACAGCATGTTCCTGCAGACCGGATAGGCCAAGGTTTCTATTCCAGACTCTTCCTGGTACCCAGAAAAGAGGGCACCTGGCACTCAGTCCTCGATCTATCCATTCTAAACACCTTTCTGGTGAAACCAAAATTCAAAATGCTCACCCTCTAGCAGCTTCTTCCTATGCTTTCCAAGGATGCTTGGTTAGCCACCCTAGACCTAAGAGAGGCCTACCTACACATCCCAATCAGGAATCTTGCAGGAAATATCTACGTTTCAGTCCTCGGCGCTTCCCTTTGGCTTATCCACTGCTCCCAGAGTTTTCACAAAATGCCTGGCTCCAGCTATTGCTTTTTGCAGACAAAGAAATATTCAAATTTATCCCTACTTAGACTATTGCCTGATTCAGGCAGACAGGAAAAGCTGTTACAGCAACTGACCTTTGTAAAGGACCTACTAATCTCCCTGGGGAATACTGTCAACGAAAAGAAATGAAAACTAGTTGCCACACAAAAAATTGTATTCCTGGGAGCAAGCCTGGACACAGCATCCCAGATGACATTCCTCACTCCAGAAAAACAAGCCTACCTGATAGGCTACTTCTCTCAACTAGCCACCAGAACCCAGTTATCCGTAAGGAAAATCCTGCAAGCTCTGGGGTTCATGGCCTTCTGAATTCTACTCATTCCATATGCCAGACTGCATATGAGGAAACTACAATGGTACCTAAAAAGCCTTTGGTGTCAACACTCTCAAGACCTGGAAACTATCATACCCTGTCTAAGGAAAGATTTTCTTTTGTGGGCAGCAGCATGCAACCACAACAACGGACTTCCCTTCTCACAACCCCATGCTGCCCAGAACCTCACCACAGAAGCATCAGACTATGCCTGGGGTGCACACCTGGATGGCAGGTGCATTCAGGGCCATTGGAGCCCAAATCAAATACATCTGCACATTAACCAAAAAGAGATGCTAGCTGTTCAGCATGCCCTGACAGCTTTCAGACCCCCTACTCTCTCTGGGGCCTCTAGTGATCAAAACAGATAACACCACAGTGATGTGGTATATTAACAAGCAGGGAGGGGCTCACTCTTATCCGCTCTGCAGGCTCACCATGACCCTTTGGCACACGGCCTCAGCCATGCAAATACACCTGCTAGCACAATTCCTGCCAGGCTCCCTAAACTCGCAGACAACTTAAGCAGGAACCTGCTAGGACCCACACAAATGGCAGCTAGACCACGGAACCTTCAACCTTGTAACCCGGAAATGGGGCACCCAGAAGCTGGACCTCTTTGCCTTCCACTCCAATCATCAGCTTAGCCAATTCTGCACCAGGGAACCTCACAGCAAGGCCTGGAAAGTGGATGCTCTATCCTTCCAATGGGTAAGCCTCTCGCTCTATGCATTTCCCCCTCTACCACTCATTTCAAGGGTACTGCTCAAAGTAAGGGAGGAAAAAACAAGGGCACTCTTGATTGCCCCAGACTAGCCACGCCAGCACTGGTACCCACTGCTGCACAGCCTGTCACCCCTGCCACTATGGCACCTACCTCAGATCCCAACACTCCTGACCCAGAAGAATGGAGAATTCATGCGTCCACATTTGCAAACCCTGAACCTGGCAGCCTGGCTTATTCCCTGACCTCTCCTCAAGCTGCCAGCCTAAGCAAACAAGCCCTAGATGTTATATGTGAGGCCAGATGCCCCAGCACTAGAAAATCCTATGTTGACAAGTGGAAAAGGTTTTGCACCTAGATCCAGGCACAGCCCTCCCTTCCTCTCATCCTGGATTACCTAGCAGACCTACTTCACAGGGGTTTATCCTTCTCTTCCATTAAAATGCATGCCTCTGTCATCTCTGCTTATTACAGCACAGAGCCACCTCTCTTCTCTCACCCTCTCATCAAACATTTCCTAAGAGGGGCTAACAACTTAAGGCCACCCAGAAGAGATCCTACCCTAGTTTGGAACCTTGGAAAAGCTCAACCCACCCCCTTTTGAGCCTGCAGCTTCAGCAGAGTTAAAATTCCTCTCTTGGAAAACAGCCTTGCTTCTGGCCATTACTTCAGCTAGCAGAGTTTCAGAGCTACAAGCACTCATGGCTGTAGAGCCCTTCATCATTTTCCATGCTGACAGGGTCTGCCTCAGGACTTAACCCATCCTTCCTGCATAAAGAAGTGTCCAGTGTGGCTCTCAACCAATCCATTAATTTGTCCACCTTTTTCCCTAACCCACAAAACAAGGGGGAAAGGATTCTGCACTCTCTAGATGTGCACAGACATCTCAGATTCTGTCTGGATAGGACTAAAACTTTTAGCAAAACTGACTAATTGCTAGTCAGCTTCACAGCATGGGCAGAGGGCAAGGCCATATCCAAACAATCAATCTCCAAATGGGTAGCACACTGTATCCATTTTTGCTACAAACAGCACGGGAAACCACCCTCAAAGGGGATCAGGACGCATTCCACCAGGGCAACCTCCACCTCTGCAGTTTTTCTTAGAGGGGTCCCCACCAGAGACATCCTGGAGGTTGCAACATGGACTTCTGTTCATAACTTCACCAAGCATTACCACCTGCCTATCTTCTCCAAATCCAGGGCAGGCTTTACCACCGCAGTCTTGCAGAGCATCCTAGCCAGCCCCCAGTCTTCTTGACTGCCTCCACCCTTTTCTTTAGCTTTGGGAATCAACGCAAGTGTGATGACTGCAACAGTGAAACACGAAGAACATAGTACAGTTGTGTGCACTTACCATAAATTTAGATGTTCAAGTGTATTCACTGTTGTAGTCCTGGTTTCCTACACTCTATCCCCCTTGTCTCCCTCTCTCTCTCCCTTGTCTCCCTCTCTCTCTCTCTTCCTCTCTCCTTACAGGGAATTCTTGGTATTTACTTTCTACTGGTGGTGTTCTTCCACCGTAAACTAGTTCCCTATTCGGGGGCTCCTGACAGTTGGAGCAAGAAAAACTGATGTAATGGTGTCAGCTGCCTGATTTTATACCACTGACGACCTGACGTCAGTCCTGGAGCAAAAGCAACCAACACAGAAATGCTTAGCCTCTGGTATTCGGGCTGACTGAGGGCTACTCCTGGCAGGATAACCCAAGTGTGATGACTGCAACAATGAATACACTTAAACATCTACATTTATGGTAAGTGTACACAACTGTACTTTCTTGGAAGCCTTCGGTTCTGGACCATCTACATCCTTACTTAGACGACTGGCTCCCCACCGCACCAACCAGGCTTCTGCTTGTAAAAGCCAGAGACTATTTACTCCAGTTGTCTCACTCACAGGGGAATCACTATCAGTATGGACAAATCACACCTTCAGTCAGTCCAAGTCTTGGAGTTTATAGGAGCTCAAAACAGAGTTCTTACTTTTAAAGATGCATGTCGGATTGTTTTTCTTCTTTCTCCCCCAGCTGAACTGGTCCTCAAAGCTCTAGGGTCGATGACTGCTGCAGTTACTTTAATTCCCATTGCTCATCTCCACATGAGAATTTTTCAGTGGACCCTAGCAGTGCAATGGTCCACTCATCAGCACCTCTTAAGACATCGAATAAAACTGTCTCAGGCTTGCAGAAAGTCTCTTCTTTCTTGGATTCACTCAGAGGAGATCAGTCAAGGGAGTCCACTTATCTTCCCTCCCCTGAATGCCACGTTGACTACTGATGCCTCCCAGTTGTGTGGGGGGGTCATTACTTGGGATGGAATGTTCAAGGCACGTGGTCCCCACAAGAGACCCATTTGCATATTAGTGTCCTAGAGATGAGAGTGGTGCTTCTAGCAATTGCATACCTTTCAGAGCGTTCTCCCTCTAGGAACTATTGCAGTACAAATGTACAACATGTCAGTAGTCTGGTATATCAACAGATGGGGAACCAGATCCTACCCCCTGTGTTGAGAAGCAATGAGAGCATGGCAGTGGGCAATCTCATCCAGCTGCTTCCTTGTAGTGATGCACATTCTGGGGAAATCCAACATACTAGCTGACAAATTCAGCTGCACCATTTTCTTACCTCATGAGTGGTCTCTCAACCAATCGGTGACATGATCTTCCACAAATGGGGTCAACCTTGCTGCGACCTATTTGCATCTCCCCTCAACAACAAATGCAGCAGGTTCTTTGCCCTTATCCCACCTCAGGTCCAGTCACCAAGAGATGTTGTAGTCTGTGTTTGGGCCCCTAGTCTCCTTTATGGTTATGCTCCGCTCTCTCTCATCCCCAAGTTTCTTCAGAAACCAGTGTGGTTGAAGAGTACAGCAATCCTCATTGCTCCCTTCTGACCTCAACAGGTGTGGTTTCTCTTCTTTGGTCTCACCTAGTACATCCTCCTTGGGTGCTGGATCCCAGTCCAGACCTGTCTCCCCCATCAGGGCAGATTCACCCTAACATTGCAGGCCTCAAGTTGACCACATGGTTTCTCTAATTGCAGTGATGGCTAGACATTCCAGGCTTTTCTTCCCAATTCAAAAATTCCTAGTCTCATAAATCTTCGACTAGGAATATTTACCAAAATAAATGGAAAAGGTTTGCTTTTTGGGCTCATTGGAGCATTGGTGTTCGACAGCTCGGCGCCAACTCTCCCTTCAGAGTGGTCAGCTGCCGATGAGGCTCTGGTGCTTTCTGACCCAACAGCTTAGTCTCCGAGGAGAATGTCTTTGTTGTGTCTGGGCTCGTCTGCCTTCGAGGTGGTGGAGAGGGTTCTCTCTTTACCAAGGAGATCCTCGTCTACAATACTTTTGATCCATCCCTTACCTCCTTGGATACTGTGTCTAAGACCTCACATCTCCTACCTCTGGGACAGCCAGCCCAGCAAAATCTCCAGGTTATTCAATCCTTGGAATCCCAGGTCTCTTCCAATACCTCCCCAGAACATCCCCCCCAAGGAGGTACCCTGGAAGAGAAGGTGCAAGAGGAGGCACCTGGATTCCGTCACTGAAGACACTGATTTCGAGGAAGGGGAAGCTTCGCGAGATGTTCACCTAAGGATGTCTCCTTTGCAGACATCTTAGAAGTCCTGCTCCAAAAAGGTGGTTTGTCTACCCAAAACCCTACCCCTGAGGAAATGGTGTTCTTGGAGGCTTTTGTGTCCAGCCCGTCTACATCTTGGGTGTCCCTCCCTGCTAATGCACTCATCGACGTAGTAGGGTGTGGAAGGAGCCGGACACTGTAAAACCTATCCCCAAATACACAGATAAGATTCTTAATGCCCCAACATTCCAGCCACATTGGACTAAAGGGCCTCCAGAAGATGCCCTAATATGCTCTCCAGTGGCAGCCACCAAAAAGGAGCTAACCCAGGAAAGCTCCACTGTCCATCCCCCGAGCAGGGAGTCTAGAGCAATGGACAGATTTGGCAAGAGACTTTACACCTTGGCTACTTTTACCCTACGAGCACTAAACTATCGTTCTCATTTTACTAGGCTACAGGGATTTAATCAAAGAAATCTTTAACTGTGTCCCAGAGTCCATGTCTGATGAGGAACGGAAAGTCTTTTCCTCCAGAATGGCCACTCTGCAATCAATTTCCATTGTGTCCATGAGGTTAATTTCCCACACTGCATAGGGTAGTTCAAGGGCCTCCGGTTCAGGCATTGCCATTAGGCGTCATGCCTCGATGCGGCTGTGTGACTTTGTGGACCCATTCAAGGCATCATTCACCAGTCCGCCTTTTGATGGATCATCATTGTTTGGGCTCACTGTCAGAGATGCACTCTCCCGTAGCGAGAAATATGGAAAGACCTTGTCTGCCATCTGAATCCAGTTATCTGCCCCACAAAGATCCTTCTTCAGGAATCAGCGTGGTGGTAAGAAATTGTAGTTTAAGAAGCCTCAAAGTCCTTTTCAAGAATCTCAGGGAATTTTTTCCCCCAGTGGTAGAGGGAGAAACAGTAGTAATGGTAGACACCTCCCACGTAGCAGAAGGGGTCTGCAAAGTCAAGGGTCTCGAGATTCTTTCTTAGACAGACCCCTTTCAGCGCTTCTGAAAGGTTGCCTGACTGTTCCTCTTTGGAGGCATTTGGGGAGAGGGTGCTTATCCTTGCACCCAAAAGCCTGGAATAGCCATCACAGATGATCTGTGGATGCAAAGGATCATATCCAGAGGCTATTCCCTTCCCTTTTTAAAACTTCCCAAACCAGAGATCTCTCCCCAATGTTCCACCCAATCAGAGGGAATCAGTAGCGTTCGAGATTGCAGAGCTGCTAGACAAAATAGTCATCCAGAAGGTCCCTTCTGATCAAATCGGATCAAGGATTTACTCAGGATTATTTTTACTACCAAAAAAAGACAGGGGATCTGAAGTCAGTATTGGACCTGGCATCCCTGGACAAGTCAGTTAAAAAAAAAATCAAAACTCATGATGGTCACAGTCCAGTCCATTCTACCTCTACTGCAAATGGATGACTGGGTGTGCTGGATAGACCTGAAGGACGCGTACTGTCATATCAAAATGAACAGATGCTCCAGAAGGTATCTATGCTTCAGGCTGGGAGCCAATCAGTACCAATTCAGAGTCCTCCCTTTTGGTCTCACCACAACCCTCGGGGTGTTCACCAAATGCATGGCGGTAGTCGCAGCAGGGATTCCATGAGTTTTAAAAACAAACCGAGCAGAAACTTTGCAATGTGGAGGGTGTGAATTTCATTCCTTGAAATATGTTATGCACCTAGTTCACTAATAAAATTCAAACTTTAAAATATGTACTACAAAATAATCAAATGGTAGGTAGTCCACGGTTGAATTAAAAATATAATATCCTTTATTGAAACACAAAAATGAGCAATCCTAGTTAAGTATAATGAAAAGCATTAAAGACATTTATTAATTTAGATATACTCAGGTTATTTGGAGCAAGAGAGTGGTTACAAGGGGTGGTTCTGTTAAAAGCAATAAAAGCATTAAACTCATTCCTTTAACCAAGCCCCCTTCCCCCTTAACATCATAATGTAAACTAAGACTGTGCTACCTTAGAAATGAAACTTAAAAGCTAGAGACAAATTAAAATATATAATATAAGAACAACTTATTAAGGCTAACCTACTAATCCAGGCTTTATTAATTAAGAAACAAACTCACTAACAAAATGACTAATTAACTAAAAAAAGATGTACCACTTAACATCTATCAGAATAACTATTAGTAACTTATAAACTGAAACACTTTTAGCAAAGATAGCTTTAGGTTTGTGTGGAAAAAAACATATCATGATATTAATGAACATGTGTATAAATCTACAAGTGAACATCTAACTAGGCTGAAAACCATAGCGATAATTGCTAGTGCCATCCACAATTAAAATTTATAAGAGCAAATGGAAAAGGTTCTCCATATGGGCTCAAAAGAAGCAGTTGGCTCCCTTTACCGCTCTTATTCCTGCAGTCCTAGGCTTCCTTGCTGTTATCTTCCAAAATGGGCAACTGACTCCATTGTAAAAGTGCAACTGGCGGCCATTTCAGATTATCACATCAGAGAAAATTTTTAATCACTAGCTTCTTCAAAATTGTGCATAGTCTTTCTTAGAGGTACCTTCTTGCTTCGCCCTCTCGTCAAGCCTCCCACTCCTCATTGGCATCTGACTGTGATTCTTCAGGCACTAGTACATCCCTCTTTTAAATCTTTGGCCAAAGTAAATTTGAAATTCCTTTCATGGAAAACTGTTTTCTTGGTGGCCATCACTTCTGTAAGAAGTGAGTCACAAGCCCTTATTTGATTTTCCCTAAAGACAGAGTCACTTTACGTACCAACCCTTCGTTTTTACCTAGAGTTGCTACAGTGAACAAAATTAACCAGGCCATCAACCTACCAGTTTTCTTTTGCAGTTTTCAAAACAAGGGAGTATATTTTGTCATCTATTAGATGTTCATAAACAACTGCATTTTAACCGGACAGGACAGATCATTCAGAAAGTCTGATCTGTTGTTCATATCCTTTGCCAGTATCAGCAAAGGAAAACCAGTTTCTAAGACCGCGTTAGCCAAATGGTTAAGAGATTGCATTATTTTTGTGTATACAACTAAGGTATATCTTTGCCCATAAAAGTCAAAGCCTACTACCAGATCCATGTCAACATCCCAAGCCTTTTGGTCTAGGGTCTGGATTGATGATATTTATGCAGTGACTTCATGGTCAGACTCTCATGCCTTTATTTCACATTATTAGCTAGATATTTCCTCAGAAATAGTACTGCCTTTGCGTCTGTAGTGCCCTGGAATATCTTTCCATGAGGGTCACCCAGGGTTCCTGTAGCTGGGGACTCTGTCCTACAAATTGAGGAACAAATGAAAATGACATCAGATAAAGAAGTTATGTACTTACCATAATGTTCCATCTTTGTTGTCCATTTTCATTCTTCCTCAACTTTCCACCCACCTTCCCCCTGCCCATTGCTGTAAAAGACTTAACAGATATTCTTATAGGAACCAAAATTCATGCTTGAGCTCCTGAACCTTGTTTTGTCTCGTTCAAGTACTTACCTAATTATATGTATGCTTTTGCATATAGTTAGCAATATGTTAGCAGCAGGAGCGGCTTTAGGTCATCTGGCTCCCTAGGCAAAAGGGCTCCATGGTGCCCCCCACCACACCACCAGGTGCCCCCATCCTGGTCTACCTACACCAGATTAATACTGGAAAAGCGCCTCTGTTAGAGCGGCACCCTAGGCGGCCGCCTAGTTGCCCTATGCCTTAAGGCCGGCTATGGTTAGCAGTAAACTCGATATGAGGTAATCTGGGAGATTGAGGTATTATAGGTAGAGAAGGAGCTCGAGCTTCAGAGCCTAAAGCTTTGGAAAGTGGCCGAGTCAAATCTAAGGTGTCGAATCCGAGACCCACAGGTTGAGGAAGAATGAAAATGACAACACAGATGTAACGTTATGGTGAGTACATAAATTCTTTTTTTTCTTCCCTATTCCTCATATTAGTTATTCACTCACAAGCCTGCCTCCACTTGGGTTGTTCTCTTGAACATGCCGAAACATATGGTATAGATTTACGCTCTGTATGTTATACCTTCAGCACCAAGAGAAAATTTTCCATTCTCAGCTTGAAAAATAAGAAGGGGTGAGATAGTACTCATATTTTTTTATTTTATTTATTTATTCTACATTTGTTGACTGGGAAAGTCTGACTGGACGCAGGTCCATTTTCAGGGGATGCCCTGGGAGAAAAGCTCCATTTCAGTACATGAACAAGCTCTTAAGAATAGAGGCATTTACATATAAATCAGACAGACAAACATTAGTAAATATACGACAGTATATAGAACAGGCTCATAGTAAGACATACAGTTCATAGGTTGCACATTTCTTAGTACATGCAGAATATTACAGACTTATACATAGAATACATGCAGTTCTTTGCGGATTTATAGATAGAATATGTTCCAGTACACGTTTTTCTTAACGGACTAATACATTCCATATGTTAAGGTCACACTTGGACCAGAAACAGGGTGAGAAACTAGACCGACATATGGCAGTGTTAAGAGATATTCCTTGTATGCCCGTGTTTACCCCAGGGTGAGATAGGAGCATAGCCGGTTGTTGATGAAGTGGGCTTTAAGGAGTTTTTTCAGATTGTGTAGTGGAATTGTTGGATGTTAGGTGGGCAGGTAGGGAGTTCCAGAGTTTAGAAATAAAGTGACTAAAGAGAGAGTTCCCTGCCTCATTGTTATGTTTGGTGACTTCTGGGAGGTTTGGGGTGCTAGATCTCAAGGTTCTTGTTGTGGTGTGAGGATTTATAAGATGTTGGAGGGTTGAGGATTTTGTCTAAGTGGTAGTATACCTTTTGTGCTAGTGACAGTTGATTGAGTTTAAGAAATAGAGGGAGCTCTAAACAGTTTAGCTTTTTGAGAGAGTCACAGTGATGTGTTCTATATGAAGATTCTTTAGCAAATCTAGCTGTCCTTTTGTAGCAGGATTCTAGTTTGTGTAGATCGGTTTTATGAAAGTTAATTAGTACTGGGGATGCGTAGAGGAGGGTGGATAGCAGATCTGTCCTGGCTATTGTGGTTTTGGATTGCTTTGAGAGAAATTGCTTGTTACGATAGAGCAGTCCTATTTTTTGTGAACTTTCTTGATAGTTTGGGGCAATGTGCAAGTCAAATCTGAGGTGGTTGTCTATGTCAACGCCTAAAAGTTTGGTGTGGGTGGTTGGGGTAATTGCAGTTTTGTTATTAGAGGTGATAGTAAAGTTATCTGTGTGGGGAAGAATCTATGAGAGTTGAAGAGGAGTAATTTTGTTTTAGTTGGGTTAAGAATAAGCTAGTGATTGGTGAACCAGGTTTCAGCTAGTGAAAAGCATTCTTGCGTTTGGGAGTGGAGGAGTTCGTGTGGGGGCGGCACATATGATAGCGGTGTCATCTGCGTATTGAATTGCTGAGGCCTTAGGTGATTGGTGAAAATCGTGAAGAGTAGTGGGCCTAGGATGGAGCCTTGAGGGACTCTTAATGATACAGGCAGTAGAGAAGATATTTGGTTTTGCCATTGTGCTGCCTGCTGCCGACCTGATAGATAGGTCTTAAACCATGTGATAGAAGAGATACTGCGGTTCAGAGTAGAGAGTGAGTGGGGAAGTTTATTGTGGTTTATCATATCGAAAGCTTTAGATAAAGCTAAGAATATGTCAGAGACTAGTTGTCCATTATTTCTATGGTGTTTAACAGTATTAGTGAATGATTTAAGTGAGGTGGTGGTACTATGGAAGGGTCTAAGGCCATGCTGGTTTTTAGATAGCAAATTGTTTTCTTGAAGGTAATCCATTAGTTGTGTGTGTATGACCCTTTTCTAGGATTTTTGATAAGGGTGATAGAATAGCAATAGGACAAAAGTTATTGAGTTCAAAGGAGTTACCCCCTTTGTGTAGTGGTAATAATATGGGAGGTTTTCCATATATGGGGGTACTTTACACACTGAGGTAGATCTGTTAATGAGGATAGCAACAGGATAGGCTATAGCTACTGTAGCTATTTGAAGGTATTCTGCAGGTAACTTATTGGCAGCCAGGGTGGTGGGTTTGAGTTTTTGGAGGAGTTTTAGAATGGTTTTGATTGATACTGGCTGAAAGCTAAAGTGGGAGCTATTATCTTTGTAATTGGTATATTTGTTGGGGTAGGGTGATTGGCATTAATTTTGTTATTAGCTTTTGCCTGAATTGTCTCAGTAAAGTATTTATTGAACTGGGTGGGGATGTTATCTTGGTTGATGTTCTTCATGTTTCACTGTTGCAGTCATCACATTTGGGTTATTTCTGCCAGGGTAGCCCTTGGCCGGACTGAATACCAGAGACTTAGTATTTCTGCGTCGGTTGCTGTCGCTTGAAGACAGACATCAGGTCGTCAGTGGTATAAAGGAAGGCAGCCAGCACCATTACATCAGTCTTTCTTGCCGTGGAGCCTGAAGCAGAAGCAGTTTGCACGAGTGCCGGTCGACCGCTACCTAAGTTTTTGTTTCCAAATTGAAGTTGAAGTCTTTGAAAATTAAGAACCTTGTTGGGGATCCTTTTTTCTTGCACAAACCAATGTCAGAAAAAGTTAATAATTGTCTTGCCTGTGGAAAGCAAATACCACACCCAGACTTCCACTCTTATTGCGTCACTTGCCTAGGCCCAGACCATGACGTCCCTCATTGTTGCTTCTGTGCTTTGTTTAATCCCAAAACTATCCATCGTCAGGCCCTTACTGTAGCCAGATATTTCTGTTTACGGTCCTCAAATTCCAATATGGCTTTGGTAAGCCATCTGACAGCAGATCTGCCGAAGCATAAAGATAAAGATAGAGACAGATCGCACAGGTCCAAACCTTCTGACGATGCTTCTGTTAAGCTAGTCGTCAGTCCTCCATAAGTCAGTGAGGTGCTTTCGCAGCCCCTGATGCCCACTTCATTTAATTCGCAGGCCGCTACCGAGACCCTTTCGGAGTCCGGTGTGCCGCAGAACTCTTCTTCGTCTAAGGATCCTGTGGTTGTCTTTACCTTGGATGGTTCCGGAGCCGCTGTCCAGGCACCGGGTTCCGAGGAATTCCTTTGCAACACCGAATTCCGACATAAACCGACGACTTCTTTCGCAACTACCATTCTTTCGAAAACAACCGAGTTCCTTAGGCCCAGGGGTCGAGCCACATCCAAGAAACCGACTACCCATTCTCAGCCGCCTGCTCCCTTGCCTCAGTCTCAAATGCTTAAAATGGCAGAAGACCTTATCATGCTTATTAGGGGAAGCCAAGCCTCTCCATCAAAAAGGAAAAGAGATCTGTCTCCAGTAGTTTTGTCTGAACAAGAGTCAGATGAATCCGATGCTTCTGACTATGAAGACATGCAGCCCCTCTCCACATACGATGATTCTGATGCAGTGGAATCCATACCTTCATCCTCTCCCCCAGAGGATTTTTCCTTTGGGGAAACCCTGCATATACCCTAAGGGAGCATTTCCAATGGGAGTGTCAAAACTACCCTTAGTCTAAAAAGACTCAGAGAGTTCCTGGATCTTCCACAACACAGACCCTTAGCCATCCCCTCAGTCCTGGATGTGGATGATGTTTTCCTTGAATCCAGCTGGACTCCAGATGCCCTCCCTCCTGCTCCCAGAAAACCAGACAGGTACTACAAGAGTCCCTGAATCACTCAAATATCTCTTTAAAAATCCAACAGCTGACCCTGAGGTCAATTCTCAAGGGCCAAAAGGGATTAAAGTAACCTCAACTAAGAATCCCACCTCTTCAGACAGGGATTCCTGAGCACTGGACAGCTGTGGTAAAAAAGTATACATCTCAGCTACTCTTGCTATCAGGGCACTAAATTGTCAGTTCCATATACTTAAATATCAGCAACATACCTTGGAACTCCTTAAAGAAAAAATGTCCTCCTTTCCTGCATGGACAGAATCTAAAGATTTACAAGACTTAATGCATTCTGCAAGTCAGGTAACTAAACACACTTCGCACTGTGGTTTTGACACCCTAGAAGCTTCTTTCAGGGCAGCAGTCACTGGATCTGTCATTAGAAGACATGCATGGCTTAAGGAACAACCCCTGCCAGACCATGTCAAATCAAAATTGCTGGATGCATCCTTGCACAAAGGTAACTTATTTGGCAATAAAGCAGAAAAGGTCTTAAAAAAGGTTAAAGATTTCTTACAGGTCCAGTACCCTAGGTTCACCAGGCATCTTCCCTCCAAGCACTGGTGCTTTCCTGCAATGAGTAAACAGGACCAGCCTAGGCCCCATGGTAACAGACCCCCCCCCCACCTCACCCAGACAGCAGCCCCAGGGGTTGCAGAGATCTAAGCAGTGGACTTCCTCCACTTCCAAACCAGGGAGCTGTAAGCTACCCCCTTATAGTAAGAACTCACAATGACTCGCCTCCTCCCGACCTCGCCTTTGCCCACCTTCACATACCCCTAGGAGCAAAACTCTCCTTTCACTGAAGCACCTGGGCCACCATTACCAAGGACCAACGGGTTCTGAATATTGTGTCTCAGGGGTACAAATTTTCATTCCACACCCTTCCAACCCCTCAAAGGTTCCCAGATCTACCACCAAATCAGTGGTCAGAGGCTCAAAAGAAAACCCTTTCCCTGCTCACTTGGGGGCAGTAGAGCACGTTCCTGCAGAACAGATAGGCCAAGGCTTCTACTCCAGACTTTTTCTGGTGCCCAGAAAAGAGGGCACCTGGCGCCCCATCCTCGATCTATCCATTCTAAACACCTTCCTGGTGATCCCAAAATTCAGAATGCTCACCCTCCAGCAACTGCTACCCATGCTCTCCAAGGACGCTTGGCTAGCCACCCTGGACCTAAAAGAGGCCTACCTCCACATTCCTATCAGGGAGTCCTGCAGAAAATATCTCTGCTTCAGTGCAGGATCTAAGCACTTTCAGTTCTCTGCGCTTCCCTTTAGCTTATCTACTGCTCCCAGAGTTTTCACAAAATGCCTGGCTCCAGCCATCGTTTTTTGCAGGCAAATATATATACAGATTTACCCCTACTTAGACGACTGCCTTATTCAGGCAGACAGCCAGAAGCAACTGCTCAAAGATCTGGTCTTTGTAAAGAACCTACTAACCTCCCTAGGGTACACAATCAATGAAAAGAAATCCAAACAGGTACCCATGCAAAGGATAATCTTCCTGGGAGCAAGTCTGGATACAGAATCACAGATGACATGCCTTACACCGGAGAAACAAATTTTCCTGTCAGCTTACTTCTCTCAACTGGCCACCAGGCCCCAGCTTTCTGCAAGGAAAATCCTGCAAGCCCTGGGGTTCATGGCATCTTGCATACTCCTCGTTCCATATGCCAGATTGCATATGAGGAAACTTCAGTGGTACCTAAAGAGCCTTTGGTGTCAACACTCTCCAGATCTGGAAACTCTTCTACCTATTATTCCTTGCGTGAGGAAGGAATTTCTTTGTTGAGCAACAGCCTGCTCCCACAACAGGGGACTGTCCTTCTCCCCACACTCCTCACAACAGACGCATCAGACTATGCTTGGGGTGCTCACCTGGACGACAGGTGCATACAGGGCCAATGGAGCCCACAACAAGTCCCCCGGCACATCATTCTTAAAGAGATGATGGCTGTGCAGCAGGCATTGATAGCTTTCACACCTCTTCTCTCTCCAGGGGTTCTCCTGATCAAAACAGACACCACTGTGATGTGGTACATCAACAAGCAGGGAAGGACTCACTCCTACCCACTGTGCAGGCTGGCCATGACCCTTTGGCTCACAGCCTCTTCCATGCAACTACACCTGCTAACACAATACCTACCAGGCTGTCTCAACTCCCTGGCAGACCAATTAAGCAGAAAGCTTTCGGACCCACACAAGTGGAAGCTCAACAGAAGCACCTTCTTCCTAATAACTCAGAAATGGGGGACCCCGGAGGTTGACCTCTTTTCCTCCCATAACAACCATCAGCTCAGCAAATTCTGCGCTAGGGATCATCACTGCATGGCTTGGAAAGTGGATGCCCCCTCCTTCCCCTGGGTAAATCTCTCGGTCTATGCCTTTCCTCCCCTACCTCTCATCCTCTGGGTACTGCTCAAAATAAGGTAGGAAAAAACAAGGACCATTCTCATAGCTCCAGACTTGCCCAGACAGCACTGGTACCCTTTGCTGTACAGCCTGTTCCCACTACCTCCATTGAGTCTTTCTCAGATTCCAAACCTCCTAACCCAGAGGGAAGGGGAATTCAGGCACCCACAATTGCAGACATTCATTTTGGCAGCTTGGCTTATTCCCTAACCCCTGACCAATCTGCCATCAGTAAACATGTTCTGGATGTTATCTGAGAGGCCAGACGCCCTAGCACCAGAAAGTCTTATGCAGATAAATGGAAAAGGTTCTGCACCTAGACCCAGGCTAATGGGGCCAATATGGCACAGCCCTCCATCCCTCTCATCCTGGATTACTTAGCTGACCTACTACACAGTGGTCTCCGTTTCTCCTGTATAAAAATCCATGCCTCTGCTGTTTCTGCTCATTTTCCCACTGAGCAGCCTCTTTTCTCACACCCTCTGATTAAACAATTCCTCAGTGGGGCTAGCAACTTGAGGCCCACCAGAATGGCACCAACACCAGCTTGGGACCTTAACTTTGTTTTGGAAAAGCTCACCCTACCTCCTTTCGAACCAGCTTCTTCTGCAGAGCTAATATTTCTGTCCTGGAAGACAGCCTTCCTCCTGGCCATCACTTCAGTCAGAAGATTCTCTGAGCTGCAAGCACTCATAGCTGTGGAGCCCTTCATCATCTTCCATGCAGACAGGGTATCCCTCCGAACTAATCCATCCTTCATGCCCAAGGTGGTGTCCAGTGTGGCTCGCAACCAATCCATTCGTTTGCCCACGTTCTTTCCTAACCCCCAAAACAATATGGAAAAGATTCTGCACACTCTAGATATGCACAGACAGCTCAGATACTATCTGGACAGGACTAAACCCTTACGAAAGTCTGATTAATTGCTGGTTAGCTTTGCTTCAGGGGGAGAAGTCAAAGCCATCTCCAAACAAACCATTTCCAAATGGATAGCACACTGCATCCATTTCTGCTACAAGCAGCATGGCAACCCCCCCCCCCCCCCCAAGGGGGTTAGGACACACTCCACCAGAGCAGCCTCCACCTCTGCAGCTTTCATCAGAGGGGTCCCCACCAGCAACATCCTGGAGGCTGCCACCTGGACATCTGTTCACACTTTTACCAAGCATTACCACCTGCCTCTCTTCTCCAAATCCAGGGCAGGGTTTGCCTCTGCAGTCTTGCAAGGCATCCTAGCCAGCCCCTAGCTTTCTTGTCTGCCTCCACCCATTTCCTCAGCTTTGGAAATCTACCAAATGTGATGACTGCAACAGTGAAACATGAAGAACATAGTACAGTTGTGTACACTTACCATAAATGTAGATGTTCGAGTGTATTCACTGTTGCAGGCCTGGTTTCACTCCCTCCACCCCCCTTTTTCTCTTTTTGTTACTTTTTCTCCTTGTTGTTCTCCTTTCCTTCAAGGGACATATTGGTATTTATTTTCCACTGGTGGGGTTCTTCCACCAGAACTTGGCCTCCTACTTTGGGGGCTCCTGGCAGGTTAAGCTAAGTAAAACTGATGTAATGGCGTTGGTGGCCTTCCTTTGTACCACTGACGACCTGGCGTCAGTCCTCAAGCAACAGCAACCGACGCAGAAATACCAAGTCTCTGGTATTCAGGCCGACAGAGGGCTACCCCGGCAGGGATAACCCAAATGTGATGACTGCAGCAGTGAATACACTCATACATCTACATTTATGGTAAGTCTACACAACTGTACTTTCCCTGTTATAGGTGTGGGGGTGGAAGTTTTCCCAGGTTGTAATATAGAGTTGATTGCTGCCCAGAATTTTGGGGGTTTTTTTTGCATGTTTTGTAGGTTTTAGCAATAGGTGATTTTGTCAGTTTTGATGAGTTTCTTGGCTTTGTTGCGTAGTTCCAAGTAGTTTTGTTTGTCTACTTGGGTTTTGTTCTTGTGAAATTGTATCCATGCTTTGTCCCTTTCTTTGAGAATTGATCTGGTCGATTTAGTTAGCCAGGGGGCATATTTAGCTTTTATTCTAGTGGTTCTGGAGTGAGCATGATGGTTTAATATTTTTAAGAAGGTTGCATTAAAGTATAGTACTGCATCTTCAAGAGTTGACTGTTTTAGAGGGGTCCAGTTGCAAAATTTTAGGTCACTAATAAAGTCATTAGAGTTAAAGTTATTTTTGTTTCTGACTTCTCGTTGTGTTACCTGTCTCATTTGGGGAGTTTTGCTTCTCATTAGATATGTTGGTTAGTGGTCGCTGAGAATGTCTAGCAGACATCCAGCTAGGGATGTGAGGGATGGGTTGGATACAAGTATCCAGTGCACTATAGACTGGCATTTGGACCTTTTGTCCTTTGTGGTGGGGGATGTGATAACTTGGCTAAATCTGTGGAGGTTAATTTGGGTGAGTGGATTTTGGCTAGAACAGTTGAGCCAAGGTATATTGAAGTCACCTAGCAGGATATTTTCTTGGGGTAGGGAGGTTGAGATCCATTTTAGTAGGTTTTCCATGATTGTGATATTGTTTCCTGGGGGAATGTAGCAGCCAATGATATTAATATATTTTTTAGGGTTCAGTTTAAACTTGGCAAGGGTGAGTTATACATTTTTGAAGTTTTGGATGGTAATATCAAGTTGTTCAAGGTTGAGGTGGTTTTTATACAGTATGGCTACCCCCCACCCCCTTTTGCTTACTCTGTCTCTGTGAATAATATTGTACTCTGTAGTTGAAATTTCATTATTGTAGATGTCAGATTTTAGCCAAGTCTCAGTAAGACAATTTCTGGTTTGTATAGAGCTAGTAGGGCATGGAGGTTGTGAACCTTATTAAGGATACTTCTCACATGTAGATTAAGAAAGAGGCAAGAGGTTGTTTGTCTATGGAGTAGGGAATTGATTTGATTTGGGGTTTGGGGTACTTGGTTTGCCTGCACCTGGGTTGGGGTGTATGTCCCCACAACATGTGAGTTTTTTAGTAGGTATAAGTAGAGTTTGTTAAGCTTGCTGATAATTTTATCTGCTTTAGTAAGGAGTGGGACTTTCTACTGGGGGAAATAATCTGTGTAGGTGATAGTCTGTGTGGGAGGGTTGGAAGAGGTATGGAGCCAATTGAATGATTTGGTGGGCTGAGTTATAGCTTAATGTTGTAGATTGCCTGGGGTGGGTAGGTTGTAGTGAAGCTGGACATGATAGTTTGTTAAGGCTAATAGTAAAAGCAGGATACACATGGAGATTGTACAGAGTAGATATTGTAGATTGGAGTGATGTGGTAAGGGGTACATTGCTTATTATTGTTAGGGAGAGTTGGTACAGTACGTAGAGCAATGCTAGTTCTGTGATGAGGTTTGTAATAGAATAGTTACGAGGGCCAATTGGTTAGTTGAGTGTGATAGGTTGATTAGGGTGGTGGGAGATGTACTGAGGTAATGGAGAGGAATGGTCTATGGATATAAAACAAATTGAAATAGGGGTGGATGGGAATGGGGGAAAGATAGGGTATATAGAAATATTAGATCTGAAGTAGGAGATTCATTTGTCTGCAACCTGTGGGTTATGGATCCGATATCGGATCCGAACCGGCATGGTTTTACCAGCTATGGATCCGAGCTCCTAGCTCCTCCCCTCACCCATAATGCCCTGCTCTCCCTACATGACCTCAGATCTAGTTTGCCGCGCTGGTAACCAGGTCTTGGATTCTGAGCTCTTCAGCTAAGTGATTTTTGTATTCAAAGAAAGCGTTATATTTAATAGTTATTGTGTTTTTTGAGTGATTGTATTAGGTTCCCTTTCATAATTTGTTAGTTTTAGCTTAAAATTTTTAATTTTAAAAACTTTTAGTTTACCCTCCCCTTGCTGGTCGCAGTTTCTGTGCGAGTGTATTGTGTGGGGCCTTGTGTGTGTGTACTAATTTAGTACCAGTTTCTCTGTCTTTTGTTTTTTTCCAAAAAAAAAAAAAAGAGAGACTTTAATGTCAGAGGCCCCTAAGGCAATTTTCTCCAAGTGCTCCGAGTGTGGCCATTAGCTATCCCCTGCTGATGGCCACACTCGGTGCATCCGATGCCTTGGGGTTGAACACCTCACTTCTGGATGTTCCATTTGTGCAGGGTTCAACCCCAGGGCATTGAAGGAGCGGAGGTCGAAACTGGTCCTGGCGGGACTCGGCTTTGGCTCCCGCTCCTGTGGTGGGAACCGTGGCTTCGGTTTCCTCCTCGCCTGCTCTCCCTCCTCCACCTGGGACTCAACCTCCCGCTGCTGGGTTGGAGGAGAGAGAGGCAAGAAAAAAAGGACCGGAGGGAGAAGCACCACAAGCGGCGGGCCGACACCTCCGTTTCGGCCCCGCCAGCTAAGTGGGCTTCTCCTCCGGCCTCCTTGGCTACTGGCTCTTCCCCCCCTCGGCTCCGGTCTATGGTCTGCTTTTCACCGGGGCCTGAGGAGGAGGAGACCCGATCTCCGTTGAGGCTATCGAGGAGGCACTCAAGGCCTACCTCGGTAGCCTCTTCGAAATCTACGTATAGCCTTTCTGACGCCGATCTGGACCGGATGATGAGAAGGTTCATCCAGGCCCAGATGCAGATGGGAGTGCTCCTGCCTCCCCCCCCCCCTCTGGGGGGGA
This sequence comes from Protopterus annectens, assembly GCF_019279795.1. Taxonomy (NCBI): domain Eukaryota; kingdom Metazoa; phylum Chordata; order Ceratodontiformes; family Protopteridae; genus Protopterus; species Protopterus annectens. The sequence continues at coordinate 605,190,493 of NC_056751.1, read as the reverse complement.
GCTCGACCCCATTTTTCAAGCCTATAGCTCCTTCTCCGACCCGCTACCCGGGTTCGGAGCCTTCGGAGCCGGGGGTGGGTCGGCGCCGATAGTACTAGGTACTTCGGATCCGACCTTGCCCTCGAGTGTTTCGGATCCGACCTCTCAGAGCCTGGCTCTGAGCTTCGGATCCAGGGGATTCAGTGTGCCTTTGGCGCCGTCTGTGTCGGAGCGCACTGGTCCCTCGGATCCGAGTGTCTCGAGGCCGGCTCCGATCCACTCTTCGGATCCGAGGGGGAGCCGACTTTTGGATCCTTTGGTTGAGGCTGGCTCCCCCTCGGCTTTTGATGTAGTGGAGAGGGCTCTGTTGAGGGCTTCCGGACCCCCGGCACTTGCTTCGGCTCCGTCCCGCGCTCCATCTGCACTGGGTCAGGCTTCCACCATCCGGCCACTGGGACAGCCCGCTTCAGTGCCCCAAGCTGTTCCTTTGGAACAAGACACTGCTTGCGAGGGCTCCTCGGACAGCCCCCCCCCCGAGGAAGCATACGTGTAAAAGGAGGCACATAGACTCCACCGAGTCTTTAACTGAAGACACGGATTTGGAGGAAGGGGAAGGCGCCGCAAGATCACCCCCCGAGGATATCTCCTTTGGAGACATCATGGAAATGCTTCGCATAAGGGGGGGGGTGGTCTGCCCCAAAGTCTTCCTCGGACGAGTCCGTGTTCTTGGAGGCATTCGAAGCGGGCCCGTCTACCTCTTGGGTGTCCCCTCCTGTTGACCCCCTGGTGGACCTCATTACCACCAGGGTGTGGAAGGGACCGGACACCATGGAGCCCATCCCCAAAAGGCCAGACCGAATCCTTAGCCCCCCTGCAGACCGTGCCCACTGGAGTAAGGGGCCTCCTGTAGATGCCATGTTGACGGCAGCACCCAACAAGAGGGAACTCGCTCAGGAGAGTCCCTCAGTCCACCCTCTGAGCAAGGAGTCTCGGATGATGGACCGCTTGGGGAAGCGAATGTTTAGTTCTGCGACCTTCTCAGTGAGGGCGCTCAACTACTTGGCACATGTGATCAGGATGCAGCGCGATCTTATTAAAGAATACGCTGCATCCCCCCCTGAGTCCATGTCGGAAGAGGACAAACTCTTGCACTCCACCCGTATGGCCACTCTTCGATCCGTGACAAATACCTCTATGTGGTTGCTGTCCCATGCTACTGAGGGAGCTGCTAGAGCTGCAGGAGTAGGCCTAGTCACGAGACGCCAGGCCTGGCTCCGCCATTGCGATTTCACCGAGCCCTTCAAGGCATCCTTCGCGAACGCCCCCTTCGATGGTTTTGCCCTTTTTGGCAAGACGGTTCGCGACACCTTGACCCAGAGCGAAAAGGACGGGAAGACGCTGTCTGCCGTCAGAATCCGCTTCTCTGTGCCCCAGAGGTCCTACTCTAGGAACCAAAAGGGCCAGAAGAAGATGTGGTTCCGGAAGTCGCAGCAATCCCAACCCGCTCCAGACAACCAGTCCTTCCGTGGCAGAGGAGGACAGGGAGGACGCCGCCCCAGGGGCAGAGGGGCTCCCAGGAACTTCGGATCCAGGGAACCCTTCTCTGAACGGCCCGCGCAGCAGCCCTGAAGGGTTGCCCGACTGCTCCACTCTGGAGGCAGTCGGGGGACGTTTTTCGGAGCACCTAGCGGCATGGGAGTCCATAACATCAGACCGCTGGGTCCTCCGCATTATATCCAGAGGATACAAGATTCCTTTTCATCACTTTCCAAAATTAAAATCCCTCCCCGACGTTCCACCCGGTCAGTGGGAGGCCGCTTCGGCAGAAATTGGCCATCTGCTGGGGAAAAGAGCCATCCAGCTCGTCCCCCCAGACCAGATCGGATCAGGGTTCTACTCCAGGTTCTTTTTAGTGCCAATGAAGACGGGGGACCCAAGACCAATTTTAGACCTGTCCCTGTTAAACCTGGCAGTTCCCAAAGAGAAGTTCCGGATGGTCACCCTGCAATCTATCCTTCCCCTCCTGGGAAAGAATCACTGGATGTGCTCTATAGACCTCAAGGATGCGTACTACCACATACAAATGGACAGACGTTCCAGGAGGTTTCTTCGCTTCCGGCTGGGAGCCAGTCACTACCAGTTCAGGGTCCTTCCCTTTGGTCTCACCACAGCCCCCAGGGTGTTCACCAAAGTATTAGCAGTGGTTGCGGCCCACCTGAGGCTTCAGGGGGTGCAGGTCTTTCCATACCTGGACGACTGGCTCCTTACCACCCCAACAAGGCATCTACTATCATTGGCACGAGACTCCTTTCTTCATCTAGCTCCCCGCTTGGGCATCACGATAAATGTAGCAAAATCCAACCTGGCCCCCACTCAGTTGATAGATTTTTTAGGTGCCAGGTTAGACACGAGGGAGTTAAGAGCCTTCCTCACAGCCGACAGAGTTCAGAGTTTGCAACTCCAGGTGCGGGCCATCCTCCACTCCAGCTCTGTTCCGGCGGAATTGGTCCTGAGGGCTCTAGGGTCCATGGCGGCTGCAATATCTCTTCTTCCTCTCGCCAGATTCAACATGCGGGTCCTTCAGTGGACACTTCAAGTTCAGTGGTCTTACCTTGCTCTACCTCTGCATCATCCCATTGCGATCAGCAAGGCTTGCAAGCGGTCCCTCTTGTGGTGGCTCCACTCACAGGATCTCCACGGAGGCCGCCCTTTTTGTGCTTCTCCCCCTCTCGCCACGGTGACCACAGACTCCTCCCGCCTCAGGTGGGGGGGGGGCATTTTGCAGGCAGGACAGTCCAAGGCACGTGGAACGACTCAGAGACCTCCCTGCATATCAGTGTTCTAGAGATGAGAGCAGTGCTCTTGGCGTTGCGAGCACTTCAGGCCTTTCTTCCCCTGGGAACAATTGCGATTCAGTCAGGCAACATGTCGGTGGTCTGGTACATCAACAAACAGGGGGGAACCAGGTCTTATCCCTTATGTCGAGAAGCCATGAGAGTGTGGGAATGGGCGATCTCCACCAACCGCTTTCTCATCGCAACGCATATTCTGGGTCGGTCCAACATCCTGGCGGACAAACTCAGTCGCACCATTCTCTCCCCGTACGAGTGGTCTCTCAATGCTCAAGTAGCGAAACGTATCTTCGCACGGTGGGGAATTCCTTGTTACGATCTTTTTGCGTCTCCCTTAAACACCAAGTGCGACAGTTTTTTCGCTCTAACCCCTCCTCCAGGGGATTCCCCCGAGAGACGCTCTGGTACATGCTTGGCCTCCCGGTCTTCTTTATGCTTACCCCCCTTTGCCTCTGATGCTCCAAGTCCTTTAGAAAGCCTCTCGGTTGGGGTGCAGAATGATCCTCATTGCCCCGTTCTGGCCTCGACAGATCTGGTTCCCTTTCCTAAGGTCTCACTCGGTGAATCCACCTTGGATTCTAGATCCCATTCCGGATCTGATTTCGCATCCATCGAGCCTACCAACTCCGAATCTGGACAACCTGAAGCTAACGGCTTGGCTGCTCCAGTTCCACTCCTAATTAGGACCCCCGGTATCTCGTCTCCCGTTAAGGCCATCTTGGTAGCGGCTCATAAGCCATCTACCAGGAAAGTTTACCGCAGTAAATGGAAACGGTTCTCCATTTGGGCGGAGCGGCAAGGTCTAGATCCCTTCACGGTTCCTCTTCCTCTGGTGCTAGACTTCCTGACCACTCTTTTTAATGATGGTGCCAGTAGTTCCATGGTCAAAGTGCAGCTTGCGGCCATTTCTCACTATCATGTTGGTCATGACTCTGGACCACTTATGTCTGCCAAATTGTGTAAAATCTTCCTTAAAGGCACCTTTCTCCTTAGGCCCCCTGTCAAGCAAGCGGTTCCTCCTTGGGATCTGTCCTTGGTTCTTCAGGCCTTGACCGCTCCCCCATTCGAACCTGCGGCCATTAAGACTGCTTTCTTAGTGGCCATCACTTCGGCCAAAAGAGTTTCAGAACTTCAAGCCTTATCTTCAAAGCCTCCTTACTTGGTCTTCCATCCAGATCGCGTATACCTCAGGACCAATCCCTCCTTTCTTCCTAAGGTGGCCTCAGAAGCAAATATTAATCAGTCCATTAACCTCCCTGTTTTCTTTCCTAAATATCAAAACAAGGGTGAATACAAGCTGCATTCCTTGGATGTTCACAGGCAGCTTCGTTTTTATCTTAACAGGACAGCTGGTCATAGGCAATCCGACCAATTATTCATTTCCTTTGCCAAATTCAATCTGGGTATGCCAATTTCCAAAGTATCCTTGTCACGCTGGATTTCACAGTGTATTCTTCTAGCTTATCAAGCCTCTGGGAGGCCCGCACCGGAGGGAGTCCATGCCCATTCAACTCGGTCAGTTTCTACCTCAGCGGCCTTTAAGGCTAGCATTCCTCTGGATGACATTTGTTTAGCAGCCACTTGGGCTTCATCCCATACCTTTATTTCTCATTACAAGCTGGATATCACATCTAGAGGTAGAGCATCCTTTGGCTCCGCGGTGCTCCGGAATATCCTTCCATGACGGCCGCCCAGGATTCAGGTAGCTGGGGACTCTGTCCCACAGGTTGCAGACAAATGAATCTCCTACTTCAGATTTAGAAGTTATGTACTTACCATAACGTTCCATCTGAGTAGGTGGATTCATTTGTCTGCAACCATCCCGCCCTCCTATCCCCCTGACCTTGTCAGTTTCCTGCATATTATATGTTACCCCTTTCAGGGTATTTTGATTCAGGGCAAACTTGATCTGAGGTCATGTAGGGAGAGCAGGGCATTATGGGCGAGGGGAGGAGCTAGGAGCTCGGATCCATAGCTGGTAAAACCATGCCGGTTCGGATCTGATATCGGATCCATAACCCACAGGTTGCAGACAAATGAATCCACCTACTTAGATGGAACGTTATGGTAAGTACATAACTTCTAATTATTGGTCCCATATTAATGGCCACTGTTTTCTCATATTTTCCTGTATCTGTCAATTCACAAATAAATATGTAATACATACATATATTTCCCTTTCATCATACTTCACCTGTTCTACTTAGTTTTCCACCATGGTGGGATCTCTCCTCCTAGTTGCTTTGTTTTTCCTGATGGAATTAAGTCCATAGAAATTAAAACACAGAGAGCCAAATGTTTCTAACCCCCTTGATCTGATGATGTCATTTTCAGTCATTCCTCAGCGGCTGGGTATCAATCCAATCCTCTGATCCGACTCTGCTGCTTCTTCCAGATCATAGAACACTTGAGCTCTCGAGCTCCTCCCTTTACCCATAATTCCCTAATCACTTAACATACCGCCCTAGCATTCAGATGTAAATTGCGAAGTCTTGAGTGTGAGGTTTTCGAAAGTATGTGAGTTTAGTTTCTATTCTTATCCCTTTACTTATTCTGTTGTTATACTTATTATTTTTGTCTCCCTTTTACCCTTTTCCTGTTATTGAAGCTTCAGTTTGTTTCCGTACTGAGTATTTATATTACCATTGTTTGTATTTTATCCCTTTACCTCTTTTTGTACGTAACACTACTCTCTCTTACCATCATTGGCAACTTCTCTTACTTTTCCCTTTCAACCATTTAAAAAAAATCTCTCTCTCAGTCCTGTCAATTCTGTTATACTTATTTAAAAATGACAGATAAGCGTTCAGGTTTTAAAAAAATGTGTAACATGTGGCCAGAAAATACTGAACTCTGATACACATTCTGAATGCTTCTACTGTTTAGGACCAAGACATTTAGAAATTGATTGCAAAGGATTCATCTCCCATGCTGTAATTGAAACAAGAAAAACAAATTAATCCTTAAGGACCTGCTTCCTTCAAAATCTTCACCAACGGCTTCTGGGGCGCAAAACCCCAAAAGACTGGAGAAAAAGGGAGATTTCCTTTCTGAGGAATCTTGTAAGAGGTCGCCAGAATCCACCTCATCTTCAACTTTGGCTCAGTCCTCAGAGCTGCCTGTTAAACAAAACAAAAAATCAGATCTGAGGTCAAACTCAAACAAACGACCCCAAACTCGTTCTCAAGTATTGTTGGAGCTGAATATCTCTCGGCTCTTGGCTCCCAGCTCCTTTTCTGGAGCAGTTGCCACACAAGATTCTCATCCATAGCTTCCTCCTTTCGGTCTTCCAGGAGCCTATCCAAAGCAGCTGTGGACAGGATGATGAGAAATTTTCTCAGGCTGAAAATACAAATGGGAGTCTTTTCGGTTCCGATCCCATCAGGTTCAGAGATCCCCCTCTTAGAGCCACTCCTCTGATCACAGCTCCTTCTCCAGTCTGTGCTTCCGATTCAGAGCCATTGGATCTGAAAACCTCAGAGCCATCTTTCTCAGATCCAAAGATATTGGCATTTTTGATTCCAATGATGTCTCTTAGGTATCTGGCCCCTAGTATTTCAGAGATGAACAACTCTCGGAGGCAAAGCTTTGGCACTGGCTCCGGTGTGTTGGATTGGGCTCTGAAGTTGTCTGAAGTGTCTCTTCCCCTCGAAGCATTGGCGTTAGATAGCTCAGCTCCAACTCCCTCCTCCAGTGGTTTGCCTCTGGGACAGGGGGAGCCGACGATATGTAAGCCTGCCTTGTCAGATCCATCGTTTTCTGCTTCTCCCAGACACTCTACCTTCGAGGTAGTGGAGAGAGCTTTCCCTACACTTGGAGTTCAGACAGTTCTACCCTTCTTGGTTCCTACTTCCTCCTCCCATTCGATTTTGCATCCAGAGCCTCACTCATCTATTCCACTGGCACAGACTGCCTTAACCGGTCTCCAGGCCACCCAACAGGGTATAGTAATCTATTTGGTTACCTCCCCAGAGAACCCCACCAAGAAGGACCCCAGAAAAGGAAGTGCAAAAGGGGGCACTTAGACTCTTCACAAGAGTCTGTCAATGAGGATGCTGATTTTGATGAAGGGGAAGTGCCCCCCCCCCTCCCCGATCACCACTTGATGTCGTCTCATTTGGAGACATCTTAGCACTTTTAATACAAAAGGGGTTGTTGGTCTTCTCATAACCCTTCCCAAGAGTAATCATTGTTTCTGGAGGCCTTTGGGTCTAGCCTGTCTACATCTTGGGTGACGCCTCCTGTTGATGAGCGCATAGATTTAGCCTCTCAACGGGCGTAGAAGGAAGCAGACATAATCGAGCCAATTCCTAAGAGACCAGACAGGATCCTGGCACCACCTAAAGATAGACCACACTGGAGTAAAGGTGTACCCATTTATGCCATGGTCGTAGCAGCGGCCACTAGAAAAGAACTGGCAGAGCAGAGTTCCTCTGTCCACCCTCCTAACAGGGTGCTGGACAGGCTTGGGAAGCATGTCTGTGTTTCAGCTTCCTTCATTCTTGGGTCACTGAATTATTTGACACATTTCACAAGACTTCAGAGGGAGTTGATCAATGAACTTTCCAAATCTCTCCCTGAGACCATATCCTCTGAGGTAGAAAGTATTAATCTGAAGTAGGAGATTCATTTGTCTGCAACCTGTGGGGTTATGGATCCGATATCGGATCCGAACCGGCATGGTTTACCAGCTATGGATCCAAGCTCTCAGCTCCTCCCCTCACCCATAATACCCTGCTCTACCCTCATGACCTCAGATCTCGTTTGCCGCGCATGGTGACCAGATTGTTTTTTCCAGCTCTCCAGCTAAGTGCTAGTTTAAGTGTTTAAATTGTAAAATTTAAAGAAAATTTTGGTTGATTTGTGTGAAAGTGTAGGTTTCCCTTTTGGTATTATTTCTTTTTTTTAGTGTTTAATCTAAAAGTTATATCCCTCCCCTCGCTGGTAGCGTAGTGTGTGTGTTGGGCCTGTGAGTGATTTTTGTTTTTTCTTTAGTTACTTACTTTAGTTATAGTAACTGTTATTTGTAGCTTGGGATGTCTGAGCAGCCCAAGTCTATTTTTTCTAAATGCTCCGAGTGTGGCCATAAGCTTTCCCCAGCTGATGGCCACACTCGGTGTGTTAGATGCCTGGGGGTTGAACACCTCACATCTGGATGTTCCATTTGTGCAGGGTTCAACCCCAGGGCATTGAAGGAGCGGAGGTCCAAGCTTGTTTTGGCGGGCCTTTTACCGCCGGACTCTGCTCCGACCTCCGCTCCTTCGGGGGTAACCGTCCCCACGGTTATTCCCTCTGCGGCTCCTCCTCCTCCTGGGACTCAACCTCCCGCTTCTGGTTCGGAGGAGAGGGATGCTAGAAAAAGGGACCGGAGGGAGAAGCACCATAAGCGGCGGGCCGAGACCTCTGTTTCGGCCCCGCCAGCCAGCGGCTTCTCCCGGCTCCATTGTCGGCTCGATCTCCTCCTCCTCGGCTCCGGTCTCCAGTGTGTTTTTCACCGGGACCTGAGGAGGAGGAGACCCGATCTCCGTCGAGGCTATCGAGGAGGCACTCTAGGCCTACCTCGGTAGCCTCGCCGAGATCTACGACAGCCTCGATGCTGATCTGGACCGGATGATGAGAAGGTTCATCCAGGCCCAGATGCAGATGGGAGTGCTCTTGCCTCCCCTCTGGGGAGCTCGACCCCTTTTCAAGCCGATTGCTCCTTCTCCGACCCGCTACCCGGGTTCGGAGCAGTTGGAGCCGAGCAGCCGAGCCGGGGTGGGTCGGCGCCGATAGTACTTGGTACCGGATCCGACCCTGCCCTCGAGTGCATCGGATCCGACCTCGAGCCTGGATCCGAGCCTCGATCCGGATCGGGGATCAGTGCTCCTTCGGCGCCGTCTGTGTCGGAGCGCACTGTCCCGGATCCGGCGCCGCGCCGGCTCCGATCCACTCTTCGGATCAAGGGGAGCCGATTGTCGGATCCTTTGGTCGAGGTCGGCTCCCCTTCGGCATTTGATGTAGTGGAGAGGGCCCTGTTGAGGGTCTCCGGACCCCCGGCACTTGTTTCGGCTCCGTCCCGCGCTCCCTCTGCACTGGGTCAGGCTTCCACCATCCGGCCCTTGGGACAGCCCGCTTCTGTGCCCCAAGCTGCTCCCCTGGAACAGGTTGCTGCTTGCGAGAGTCCTCTGACAGCCCCCCAGAGGATGTTCCTCGCAAGCATACGTGCAAAAGGAGGCACATTGACTCCCCCGAGTCTCTCACGGAAGACACGGATTTGGAGGAAGGGGAGGGCTCCCCACGGTCACCCCCCGAGGATGTCTCATTTGGAGACATCATGGAAATGCTCCGTATAAGGGGGGGTGGTCTGCCCCCAAGTCTTCCTCGGACGAGTCCGTGTTCTTGGAGGCATTTGAAGCGGGCCCGTCTACCTCTTGGGTGTCCCCTCCTGCCGACCCCTTGGTGGACCTCATTACCACCAGGGCGTGGAAGGAACCGGACACCGTGGAGCCAATCCCTAAGAGGCCCGATAGGATCCTCAGCCCACCGTCTGACCGTGCCCATTGGAGTAAGGGGCCTCCGGTAGATGCCATGTTGACGGCGGCGGCCACCAAGAGGGAACTTGCTCAGGAGAGTCCCTCAGTCCATCCCCCGAGCAAGGAGTCTCGGATGATGGACCGCTTGGGAAAGCAGATGTTTAGTTCAGCGACCTTCTCCGTAAGGGCGCTGAACTACCTGGCACACGTCATTAGGATACAGCGAGATCTCATTAAAGAATACGCTGCATCTCCCCCAGAGTCCATGTCGGAGGAGGACAAAATGCTGCACTCCACCCGCATGGCCACTCTTAGATCAGTCACTAATACCTCTATGCGGCTACTCTCCCATGCTACGGAAGGCGCCGCTAGAGCCGCAGGGGCAGGTCTAGTCACTAGACGTCAGGCCTGGCTCCGTCACTGCGATTTTTCTGAGCCCTTCAAAGCGTCATTTGCGAACGCCCCTTTGATGGTTCTGCCCTCTTTGGCAAAGCCGTTCGCGACACTTTGACCCAGAGCGAGAAGGACGGGAAGACGCTGTCTGCCGTCGGAATCCGCTTCTCTGCACCCCAAAGGCCCTACTCTAGGAACCAAAAGGGTCAGAAGAAGATGTGGTTCCGGAAGTCGCAGCAATCCCAGCCTGCTCCGGACAACCAGTCCTTCCGTGGCAGAGGAGGACAGGGAGGACGCCGCCCTAGAGGCAGAGGGGCTCCCAGGAACTTCGGGTCCAGAGAACCCTTCTCTGACCGGCCCGCGCAGCAACCCTGAGGGGTTGCCCGGCTGCTCCACTCTGGAGGCAGTCGGGGGACGCTGGGCACCTAGCGGCATGGGAGTCCATAACATCAGACCGCTGGGTTCTCAGATCATATCCAGAGGATACCGCATCCCTTTTCGTCACTTACCAAAGTTGAAGTCCCTCCCAGACGTTCCACCCGGTCAACGGGAGGCCGCTTTGGCAGAAATTGGCCATCTGCTAAAGAAAAGAGCCATCCAGCCCGTCCCCAGACCAGATCGGATCAGGGTTCTACTCCAGGTTCTTTTAGTGCCAAAAAAGACGGGGGATCTAAGACCAATTTCAGACCTTTCTCTCTTGAACCTGGCAGTCCCCAAGGAAAAATTCCGAATGGTCACTCTGCAATCTATTCTCCCCCTTCTGGGAGAAAATCACTGGATGTGTTCTATAGACCTCAAAGATGCGTACTACCACATCCTGATGGACAGGCGCTCCAGGAGGTTCCTCCGCTTCCGGCTGGGAGCCAGTCACTACCAGTTCGGGTCCTTCCCTTTGGTCTCACCACAGCCCCAGGGTGTTCACCAAAGTATTAGCAGTGGTAGCGGCCCACCTGAGGCTTCAGGGGGTGCAGGTCTTCCCCTACCTGGACAACTGGCTTCTTACCGCCCCAACAAGGCATCTACTACTATTGGCGCGAGACTCCTTTCTCCATCTTGCTCCCATTCTGGGCATTACAATAAATACAAAGAAATCCAACCTGGCCCACACAGCTCTTAGATTTTATAGGGGCCAGGTTAGACACAAGGAGTTTAAAAGCCTTCCTCACTGCGGACAGAGTTCAAAATCTGCAGCTCCAGGTGCGGGCCATTCTCCACTCAAGTTCTGTTCCGGCGGAGTTGGTCCTGAGGGCTCTAGGGTCCATGGCGTCTGCTATAGCACTTCTTCCTCTTGCCAGGCTCAATATACGCATCCTCCAGTGGACTCTCTTAGTACAATGGTCATACCTTGCTCTCCCTATGCATCATCCCATTGCGATCAGCAAGGCTTGCAAGCGGTCCCTCCTGTGGTGGCTTCACTCCCCAGATCTCCACGGAGGCCGCCCATTTTGTGCTTCTCCCCCTCTCGCCACGGTCACCACGGACACCTCCCGCCTCGGGTGGGGGGGGGCATTTTGCGGGCCGGACCGTCCAAGGCACGTGGAACGATTCAGAGACCTTACTGCATATCAACGTTCTAGAGATGAGAGCAGTGCTCTTAGCGTTGCTAGCACTTCAGGACTTTCTTCCCTTGGGAACAATTGCAATTCAATCGGACAGCATGTCAGTTGTCTGGTACATCAACAAGCAAGGGGGAACAAGGTCTTACCCTCTTTGTTGAGAAGCCATGAGAGTTTGGGAATGGGCAATCTCCACCAACCGCTTTCTAATAGCAACGCACATTCCGGGTCGGTCCAACATCCTGGCGGACAAACTAAGTCGCACCATTCTGACCCCTTACGAGTGGTCTCTCAATTTTCAGGTAGCGGAACGCATATTCGCACGGTGGGGAACTCCTTCGTGCGATCTTTTTGCCTCTCCCTCAAACACCAAGTGCGACAGTTTTTTCGCTCTGATACCTCCTCCAGGAGGTTCTCCAAGAGACGCTCTGGTGCATGCTTGGCCACCCGGTCTTCTGTATGCTTATCCACCCTTGCCTCTGATGCTCCAAGTTCTTCAGAAAGCCTCTCGGGTGGGTTGCAGAATGATTCTCATTGCTCCGTTTTGGCTTCGACAGATCTGGTTTCCCTTTCTAAGGTCTCACTCGGTGAATCCTCCTTGGATTCTAGATCCCATTCCGGATCTGATATCTCATCCATCCTGCATATCTCCTCCGAACCTGGACAACCTGAAGCTGACCGCTTGGCTGCTCCAGTTCCACTCTTGATCAAGACTCCCGGTATTTCGTCACCTGTTAAGGCAATCCTGGTGGCAGCTCATAAACCGTCCACTAGGAAAGTCTACCGCAGCAAGTGGAAACAGTTTTCTTTGTGGGCGGAGCGGCAAGGCCTGAATCCCTTCACGGTTCCTCTCCCTTTAGTGCTTGATTTCCTAACCACTCTTTTTAACGATGGTGCCAGCAGTTCCACAGTCAAAGTACAACTGGCGGCAATTTCTCATTATCACATTGGTCATGACTCTAGTCCACTCATGTCAGCCAAGTTGTGTAAAATTTTCCTTAAAGGTACTTTCCTTCTTAGGCCCCCTGTAAAACAAGCGGTTCCTCCATGGGACCTTTCCTTAGTTCTCCAGGCCTTGACCGCCCTTGAACCAGCGGCTACGGTGGATGTGAAAATCTTGTCTTTCAAGACAGCCTTTTTAGTAGCCATTACATCGGCCAAGAGAGTTTCAGAGCTCCAAGCATTATCAGCTAAACCTCCTTACTTGGTATTTCATCCGGACCGTGTTTACCTCAGGACCAACCCGTCCTTTCTTCCTAAAGTAGCTTCTGAAGCAAACATTAATCAATCCATTAACCTCCCTGTTTTCTTTCCTAAATATGAAAACAAAGGTGAATACAAGCTTCACTCCTTAGATATTCACAGGCAACTTAGATTTTATCTAAACAGAACGGCTGGTCATAGGCAATCCGACCAGTTGTTCATTTCCTTTGCTAAATTTAATTTGGGCAAGCCAATTTCTAAAGTCTCTCTGTCTCGCTGGATTTCACAGTGTATCTTATTGGCTTATCAAGCTTCAGGAAGGCCCGCACCGGAGGGTGTACACGCCCATTCAACCCGGTCAGTATCTACCTCGGCAGCCTTTAAGGCTAGGATTCCTCTAGATGATATTTGTGCAGCAGCCACGTGGGCTTCATCTCATACTTTTTTTCCCACTGCAAGTTGGATCTTGCATCTAGGGGTAGAGCATCCTTTGGCTCCGCGGTGCTCCGGAATATCCTTCCATGATGGCCGCCCAAGATTCAGGTAGCTGGGGACTCTGTCCCACAGGTTGCAGACAAATGAATCTCCTACTTCAGATTTAGAAGTTATGTACTCACCATAACGTTCCATCTGAGTAGGTGTATTCATTTGTCTGCAACCATCCCACCCTCCTATCCCCCTGGCCTTTCAGTTTCCTGCATATTATGTGTTACCCTTTTCAGGGTGTTCTTGCTGTTGGCAAACTCGATCTGAGGTCATGAGGGTAGAGCAGGGTATTATGGGTGAGGGGAGGAGCTGAGAGCTTGGATCCATAGCTGGTAAACCATGCCGGTTCGGATCCGATATCGGATCCATAACCCCACAGGTTGCAGACAAATGAATACACCTACTCAGATGGAACGTTATGGTGAGTACATAACTTCTAATTTCTTTGCAGCTGGCTATCCTACAGTCTGTTTCATATTTGTCTAAGAGGCTAAACAGCTTTCGTCATTGCACAGTAGACCTCTTCAGATAAAAAAACACACACACACAGAAAAGAGTAGTTAAAATCCATTCCATGGAGTCACATGACCAGTATTTGTTTTTTAAGTACTACAGAATAATTACATCTGTTTTGAAAATAATTTTTTTCTTCAAGAGAAAGGGGTGACTGTGGGATCTGCGTGTGGTTCCCTATATACCAATGCAGTTATGATAAAATGGGAAAACAAGCTTGCCCTGAATGGATGTGTAAGGAATCATGGTGTCTCCATATGAGGTACCTGGATGGTATCATTATTGCATGGAAGGATGACTTCAATAATATTACCCCATTCTTAGCATATTTTAACAACACCACTGATTTTTTGAAATTTGCTTATAACAAAGGTGTTGATGAAATGCCTTACCTGGATGTAAAATCGGTAAAAAATGATAACAGCTGAAAAATTATTCCAAAATTTATAGGAAGCCAACTTACTCTAATACTCATTGGGACTATTCCAGCTCACATCCTGCCGCACAGAAAAAAAACTGTATTAAAAGGCCAATTTGTTAGATGATTTTTATGGTTTCTTTTTTAACTTTCTGGATGAGTATAACAAATTAAAAGAAATGTTCATATCCAGAAAGTTTTATTGACTGCTGCATGCATGAATGAAGTGGTGGTGAAAAGGGGCAACAACTACTTCACCCCTGTTCTTAATGGGGAAGATTGTAGGACACAAGGGGACATTATAACTAGTGGTTTACACCATCCCTTGAAACTAGGTTAGTTTTATCACAACTTTTTCTGCAGACCACAACTACATCAAGTGGGCCTTGCATAAACATTGGAATATTTTTAATGAAAATAAAAATGTCAAGGAAAAACTTGGCAAAGCCCCTTAGTTATTTGCAGAAAGGGACTTAGTTTTAAGAATATTTTTTGAATTCACCATCAAGAAAAACAATTAGAGAGACACTTGTCATAGGTTTTAAATGTGGTAGTTGCACATAACTGCAGCATCATTTATTGTGGTAACACCTTTGTAGTAAAGGGGGGCACCTTAAAGTCAAGGGTAGGTATGACTGGATGTCAAAAGGGGTCATTTATTTAGACCTATGTCAAGGCTGAGAAAGTTTCTATGTTGGATAGACTTGAATGTATGTTAAAAGACAGAATTTACGGATATTTATATGCAATATGGAACAAAAGCAAAACTAATGCATTGTTTAAGCACCTTATGTCTTGCCCACAACATGAATTTAAGTTTGCAGTGCTTGAACAGGTAGAAATGAATGACAGAGAGGGTTGCTGCTGGAAAAGAAAGAATTAATGTGGCAGCTTCATTTTAGTGCAACCTGCAGCCCAGGTCTGAATTAACTTTCTTCTGTTAGTTGTTTGCGTAAACTTAATCTGTCAGTGACAAATATGTTTAATGTTGTGTAGTCCAATCTCATCTTCATTTTTACATATGGGATCGGCTCCGACTCGGCTGATTTACAAGCTCAAAGACTTCTGGTTGGCTCGTGGCTAAGCAGGTATCCCATAATGCACCAGTACAAACCCCAAATCTCGTTTGCCACGTCAACGAGTTCGGTTGTGCTTCTCTTGGCTGTGGCTAAGTGCCAAATTCTTTTCTATGTAAATATAGTATTAGAATTAATATTGTGTTATTAGGGTTGCTATTATCCTAAGCAGTTGGGTTGTTTGCCCTTTTGGTGCAATCTTAGTTTAAACTTGTTGTTAGTTTGGTATCCTGTGTACCAGTTTAGAGTTCCTTGTAGGCTCTGTTGCACCTTTTTTTTTCCTATATCTGGTAGAGTGTTATATTTTGGCGGTTTTCCACTGTCAGTTTACAGGGGCTCCTGTTGTTATTTCTGACCGTTATTGGGTCTCCATTTGGCAGTCAGCTTAGTTTCCTCATAGATTGTATTTTTGGCGGGGATCCGCTTGTTAATTACTTAGGGTTGGACTTTCCTTCTTTAGTACGCTAGCTATTATTCCTAATTTTTACTAAATAGAGTTATGTACAGTTTCTGTGTGCGTGAGTTTTTCTCTTTTCTGGTCTGTGATCTAGCTTTCTGTTCCACCGGGCCAGGCCCATTTAAGTTAGAAGACCTAGTCGTCGTGATACTTCCTTCTGTAGGGCTAGGCCCGTTTTTGTTAGAGGACCTAGTCCTCTCCCCTTCTTTCTTTCCTGGGTGTTGCGTGTGTGTGGAATGTCTAAAGAGAGTAAGGAGCACAAACCTTTGGGTTTTTAAAAAGTGCATGAAATGCTCCCAAAAGATGTCCATAACGGATGGCCACAGTAGCTGTGTCTACTGTTTAGGGGCCATCCACTTGCAGGAATCGTGCTTGTTCTGCATGCTTTCTCTCCTAGGGTGTTACAGGAGAGAAAGAACAAGCTTATACTCAAGGGTCTACTAAAACTTTTGAGGAAGTTCTATCCAGCTCTTAAGCTTCCTCCAAGTCTGGCAAATCTAAGCCTTCAAAAAGGCCTTCTCCGGCACTGGCTAGTGTCTCGGAGCCGCCTCAAACAGTCAAAATCTGCCTCCTCGACTCCACAGCCTTCGGATCCGAAGGAGAGCACCATTGTGGTGTCAGAGTCGGTTCCAAGTGTTTTGGAGCCGACCTCTGAACCGATTGGATCAGCAGTTGAATCTGCTGTTCGGTGCCGGTCTGTGGATTCCGTGTTACTGAAGTCTCCAGTGCCCCCTAGGTCACGATCCCCTACTATGTCTTCCAGGTCTTCTAGGAACCTTTCGGAAGAAGATGTGGAGAGAGTGCCCTTTTCTGCTATTCCTCCTCCAAGTCATGTTGGCCCTTCGTAGCTGGAGTGCTTGGTGCCACTGGAGGAACTATCGGTTCCAGCTCCGTTTGTCACTCCTTTGGAGCTGGGTTTGGTTCCGACACGCTCGGTGCTGTCCGTCGTGTCCAGGGGCCAAAGCTCTCCTGTCGGTGCCGACAGGGAGGGTTGGAATCAATCTTCAGTTCTGAGCCTTCCTCTCGGTACATCGGCCAGGTTGAGCTCTGACCCTGCATCTTCCTCGGAGCTGACTGCTCTGGCTCTGACATCAACTTTTGTCTGTTCGGAGCGGGGGAGGTCTTCGGAGCGTGCTGTCTCATTCTCCACTCAAGACAAGTGGGTACAAAGAGTTGTTACCAGAGGCTATATCATACCCTTTGCTCTTCCACCGTTTGTTCCCAAGACAATCCCAGATGTACCACCCAATCACAGGGATCAGGCAACTGTGAAGATCAACAAGTTGCTCTTAAAAAGAGTCATCCAGTCCGTCCCAGCAGACCAAATAGGATCCGGAACTTATTCCAGGTTCTTTTTAGTACCAAAACGAACCGGAGATTGGAGGCCAATATTGGACCTCAGCAGATTAAACGAATCCATGAAAAAGGACAAGTTTCGGATGGTAACACTGCAGTCGATACTCCCGTTGTTAGGGAAAAACTATTGGATGTGCTCTCTAGATCTCCAAGATGCCTTCCACCATATAAAAATGGACAAGGCGTCCAGGAGCCATATACGCTTCCGGCTGGGAGCCAGTCACTCTCAGTTTTGTGCTCTGCCCTTTGGTCTCACTACAGCCCCCAGGGTGTTCACCAAATGCATGGCAGTAGTGACAGCTCACCTGAGACGTCGGGGATTCCAGGTGTTTCCATATTTGGACGACTGGCTCCTGACCGCCCCCACCAGGCATCTACTCCTCCAAAACAGGGACGCCACTATTCAACTTTGTGCTCAGTTAGGGATCTCCATAAATTGGGAAAAATCTGCATTATTGCCCTCACAATCTGTGATTTTTATAGGCGCAGAGGTAGGCACAGTAAACATGACAGCTCGTCTCCCCGCCGAAAGGGCACCAAACTTAATCTCTCAAATTCAACGTTTTCTCCCGTTGTGGAAGGTCAAAGCGAAGTGAGTTCTTCAGCTCCTCGGGACTATGGCTTCCACCATTCTATTAGTACCATTAGCCAGGTTGCACATGAGAATTCTCCAGTGGCTTCTGTCTTCCCAATGGTCCTTCCAATATCTCCCGCTGAGTCATCCTATTCTGCTGACGAAATCATGCAAGAAGGACCTTCTTTGGTGGATAGCTCCCAACCAGTTGATCATGGACGCCCCCTTTGTTCCTGCCCAACCCGTTGCCACTGTGACCACGGATGCCTCCCAGATCAGGTGGGGGGGCATTATCTCGACAGGACTGTCCAAGGCACATGGCAAGAACACGAGGCTCACCTGCATATCAATGTTCTGTAGATGAGGGCGGTGCTCCTGGCGTTGCAAGCACTTCAAGACCTTCTTCCTCTAGGGACTATTAAGATACAGTCAGACAGCATGTCGGTAGTTTGGTATATCAGCAAACAGGGCGGTACTAGATCTTACCCACTCTGTTAAGAGGCCATGCGAGTTTGGGAATGGGCGATTTCTTCCCAGCACTTTCTGGTTGCAATGCACATTCCAGGGACGACCAACGTGATAGCCGACAAGCTCAGCCGGGCGATCCTACTGCCTCATGAGTGGTCTCTGAAACAGGAAACAGCGGAACAGATTTTCCGAAAATGGGGACAGCCTTGCTGCGACCTTTTTGCCAGTCCAGTCAATGCCAAATGCAGCAGCTATTTTTCCCTCATTGCCCCTCTGGGGAAGACACCCAGAGACGCACTGGCTCACGATTGGCCCACGGGACTTCTGTATGCCTTTCCTCCATTTCCAAAGTGATTCAGAAAGCCAGTCAGCTCGGAAGCAAGTTGATCCTCATTGCTCCTTACTGGCCTCATCAGGTCTGGTTCCCCTTCCTCAAGCCTCTTCTCCTGGACGATCCTTGGATCCTGGACCCAGCTCCAGATCTGTTGACTCACATGTCAGGTTCGCTACATCCCTCAATCCACACCCTCAAATTGACAGCGTGGCTGCTCCAGTTCCATCCCTTGTCAGGCTTCATGATGTATCATCCTCAGTGTCACATATTCTTATGTCCTCCCATAAACCTTCAGCTAGGAGGCTGTATGGCAGTAAATGGAAAAGATTTTTTATTTGGGCACAGAAAATGAATGTAGATCCCTACACTGCTTCTATCCCTGTGATTTTGGAATTTCTCTCCGAGCTTTTTCAGCAAGGATCTGCTGCTGCCACTATCAGAGTCCAGTTGGCAGCAATTTCTCAATTTCACTTGGGGTTTCCAGATACCAATTTAATGTCTCATAAGTTATGCAATACCTTTTTGAAAGGTACTACTTTATTGTGACCACCGCTGCAAGAACCTGTGGCTTCTTGGGATTTAAATTTTGTTTTGTCCAAACTGACATCTTCCCCTTTGAACCTTCCCACTCATCTTCATTGAAATTTTTGTCTTGGAAGACTTTGGTTTTGGTAGCTATCACCTCAGCTAGACGGGTATCAGAGCTACAAGCCTTGTCTGTTAAGCCACCTTATTTGATCTTTCACAAAGACAGGGTGTCACTGTGTACTAATCCCTCCTTTGTCCCAAAAGTTTGTTCCCCTGCTACCTTAAATCAATCCATAGAACTCCCAGTTTTCTCCCCTATTCACTGTAATGCAACTGAATACCGTTTTCAACAGCTGGACATTCATAGACAACTACGTTTTTATTTACAGCGGACCAAGGATTTTAGGAAATCAGATCGACTATTCATTTCCTTTTCTGACTCCAGATTGGGCTTAATGGTTTCTAAAGTGACACTATCTAATTGGATTTCCAGTTGCATAGCCTTTATCTGCAGTTCGGAGGGCAGACCTTTACCCTGCAGGATCAAGGCTCATTCTACCAGGTCACTGTCTACCTCTGCAACCTTTTAAGCCAGGATCCCACTTGATAATATTTGTGCAGCAGCTATGTGGGCTACCCCTCGCACATTTATTATACATTACAAATTGGATTTAGCTTCCAGGGGTAGAGCATCCTTTGACTCCCCGGTGCTCAGGAGTATTTTCCAGTGAGCCACCCAAGAGCAAGGCGCTAGGGATGCTGTCCCATATGTAAAAATGAATGTGAGATTGGATTACACAACATAAAGAAGTTATGTACTCACCATAACGTTCCATGTTGGTAGTCCATCTCACCCTTCATTTTTACCAACCCGCCCTCCTGCCCCCATCCTGGAAGAATCTGGAGATAGTAATAATTTGGTTATCTTTGGTTGGAGACCCTTTAGTATTGGTTGGTCTGTTATGGTTATTTCTTCTAGTGAGCAGCAAACAAGATCTGGGGTTTGTACTGGTGCACTATGGAATACCTACTTAGCCACGAGCCAACCAGAAGTCTTTGAGCTTGTAAATCATCCCAGTCGGAGCCGAGGATTGGCTCTGAACTCATATGTAAAAATGAAGGATGAGATGGACTACCAACGTGGAGCGCTATGGTGAGTACATAACTTCTTTTTTTTTTTTGAAGTGTATTGACAGTTTTAGTAATGATTGTTAAAAAAAGTGCTTTTATCTAGATGCTTTTTTTTAGATGGCTCTGTGCTAAGCAGTTTTAGTTTCTTTTATAACAGTCAAATGGCACAAACTACTGGCCATGCAACTTCTTAGAGTGGATTTTAAATACTTTGTTCTTGTGCGTGTTTTTTTTTTTTTTTCTGAATAAGTCTTTTTATTATGAGGCTCATCTCCCATGTGACTGAAGGTACCTCACAGGCTGCAGATTCAGGCATTTCCTATACAAGACATGCCTGGTTACGTTTATGTGATTTTGACAGAACCTCCTTGTTCGGCCCCAAAGTGAAAGACACAGGCTCTAGGTGTGAGCAGTTAGGGTAAACCCTGTCTGCTGTGGGCGTACATTTTTCGACTCCTCAACGGACCTATTCTAGGAACCAAAGAGGCAGAATGAAAATGTGGTTCAAGAAATCCCAGAGCCCCTTCCAAGAGCCACAAGGAGACAGTTCCCCAAGGGCAGAGGGGGGAGACTCAAGTGGAAGACACCATCCCCAAAGCAGAGGTGGTCTACATAATCAGGGATCCAAGGATTCTTTCTCTGACGGTTCCTATCAGCTCTCCTAAAAGGAGGCCCAACTGTCCATCTCTTGAGGCAGTCGGAGGTCACCTGTTCCTGCACCAGAGAGCCTGGATAGAAATTACAAAAGATTCATGGGTGCGGAGGATTGTATCCAGAGGTTATGTTATACCATTTTCCCATCCACCCTCTTTAAATTACAGGAAATTTCCTGACTTTCCACCCAGTCAGAGGGAAGTAGCAGCACTAGAAGTAAACAAGTTGCTAGAAAAGCGAATCTCAGAAGACCCCCACACCAGAGAGAGTCCAAAACTTATTCAAGATTCTTTTTAGTGCCAGAAAAGACAGGGACTGGACACTAGTGTTGAATCTCAACCAACTAAATGAATCTGTTCAACATACAAAGTTTTGGAGGGTCACAGTTTAGTTCATTCTGCCTTTTATGCACAAGGATGACTGGATGTGATTGATGGATCTTCAGGATGGTTACTATCATGTCAAAATGAAAAGCGAGTCCAGAAGATGTCTATGCTTCCGGCTTGGAGCCAGACATTACCAGTTCAGACCACTGCCCTTTGATCTCACCACAGCCTCCAGGGTGTTTACCAAGTGCTTGACAGTAATTGCAGCTAACTTCAGACTGCGTGTATTCTGAGTGTTTTCTTATCTGAAAGACTGGCTCCTGACTGCTGCAACCAGACATCAACTAATTCAAGCACAGGGCTACTTACTCCAGCTTTGTTTTCATCTGGGGCTATCCATCAATTACAACAAATCTAGACTCAGTCCAAGTCAGTCTCTAGACTTCATCAGTGCTGTTTTCAGTACAGTCACTCAGATAGCTTCTGTCCTTCTATCTCAGATTCAGACAATTCATTTCCAGGTCAGAAAGATCATTCAGAGTTCTCTTTCAGCCCATTTGATGTTCCGAGCATTGGGATCCATGTTAGCGGTAATCACCCTTGTACTGCTGACAAGGTTCCATATAAGAATCCTTCAGTGGACACTCAAAACTCAGTGCTCTATTCTTCAACAACCAGTATCCAGTCTAGTCAAGATAATGCAAGCTTGCAAGAATTACCTTCTGTGGTGGATCCACTCCATTCTAATTTAAGAGGGCCATCCATTTGTCCTCCTTCAACCCAAGGCCATTGTGACCACAGATCCTCTCAGATTGTGTGGGGAGCACTTCTTGGAAAGGACGGTCCATGGTCCCCTGAAGAGGCCAACACACATATTAATGTCCTGGAGATGAGAGCTGTCCTCCTAGCATTGCAGGCCTTCCAAGACACTCTCCCAACCAGGAGTATTGCTATTCAGATGAACAAACGTGTCAGTGGTCTGGTACATCAGCAAACAGGGGGGGACCAGATCTTACCCTCTTTGTCAAAAAACTGAGAGAGGATGGCAGTGGGCAATTTCCTGCAGTCACTTTCTGATAGCACTGCACATTCTGGGGAAGTCCAACATGATTGCAGGCAAGTTAAGCAGGTGTGTTTGTTCTGATACCTCATGAGTGGTCTCTCAACATAAATGTGGCAGAGATGATTTTCTGTTGATGCTGCAACCTTTGTGCATCCCCCATCAACAACAAATGCAGCAGGGTCTTTGCCCTGATCCACCCACTAGCAGAGTCAGCAAGGAATGCTCTACTTCACGATTGGCCCTCTGGTCTCTTTTATGCCTATCCTGTGTTACCCCTCATTCCCAACTTTCTCCAGAAAGTATCTCGACTGAAGAGTACAGATGTCCTTATGTTGCAGTATTCATAACATGAGGGAGTCCGCCGCAGGCTGACCCAAATATCCAGCCAGTATACAAAAGTCAAAAGCTACTGTTAGGTACATTGGACGTCGCACATAGGACCCCGTCCAACATCTGTCATAAAGTGATGTTGGGTATATAGCAGATGGCATGTACCATCCTTGGAACTTTTCTACCGCCAGTCTGAATGTCTTCGGTCATTTGCTCAACAGTGAAGTTGCAGATGTTCTTCATATTTCACTGTTGCAGTCATCGCCTGTGGGTTATCCCTGCTGTGGTAGCCCTCAGCTGGCCCGAATACCAGAGTCAATGTTTTTCTGCGTCGGCTGCTGTCGTTTGCTGACTGACGTCAGTACTATAAAGGAAGGCAGCCGATGCCATTACACCAGTATATCTTGGGGTGGAGCCCATAACAGAAGCAGTTCACAAGTGTGCCGGTCGGTTGCTAACAGAGTTTGAATTACAGCTGAAAACGTCTAAAGCTAAGTACACTACTGGGGTTTTTTTTTTTCTTGCACTAACTGATGTCCGAAAAAGTTAACAATTGTATCGCATGTGGAAAGCAAATCACACACCAAGACTTCCATTCATACTGCATCACTTGTCTAGGCCAAGACCACGACGTCCGCCTTGGTTCTGTGCCCTCTGTAATGGGAGAACCATTAGTCGTAGAGCTCTTATGGTAGCCCTGTATTTTTGTCTTCTGTCTTCGGATTCCGAAATGGCATCCATAAGCCAACAATCTGTAGACATTCTGAAAAAACGTAAGGATAAAGATAGAGACAGACCATGAATCACTTAAAGACCAACAGTTTAAAAGCACACAAACCAAGGCAGCAGCTGATAGAGCAAAAATTCTGTAAACCAGCACACCAAGAAAACCAGGATAGTCTTGTAAAAACGTAGTTTAATAATCCACAAAATCAGAGTTTAGCGCTTTCATTCCCTCTGGAACTTCATCAGAACTCATAAAGTTTAAAAACCATTTTGTATTTTTAAATACATTAATGCATGTGATTTTTTTAAATTTGTATTTAAAACACAAAATGGTTTTTAAACTTTATGAGTAATGATGAAGTTCCAGAGGGAATGAAAGCGCTAAACTTTGATTTTGTGGATTATTAAACTACGTTTTTACAAGATTATCCTGGTTTCCTTGGTGTGACGGTTTACATCATTTTTGATCCATCAGCTGCTGCCTTGAATAGAGTCAGACCACACAAGGCTAAGGACGACTCTACCACTAAGCAGGTAGTCAATTCTGCGGAATTCAGTGAGGCACCTTTGCAGCCCCTGATTTCCGATTCGATACCTTCACAGGCCTCTACTGAGACCCTTTCGGAGTCTAGTATGTCACAGAAGTCTTCTTCATCTTCCGAACCTTTGGTTGTCTCTACCTCGGTTGGATCCAGAGACACAACGCAGGCACCTGCTTCCAAAGAGGTTTTTCACACTACCGAATCTAGACAAAAAAATGACATTTTCTCATCCGACTACTGTTTCTCTCCGACCATTGGATACTCTTGGGTTTAGAAGCAAGGCCACTCCTAGGAAACTACCTCTAGCCACCATTTTACTCCTGCCTCACCACCCCAAGCTCATATGCTTAAAATAGCAGAGGATCTTATCACCCTTATCAGGGGTAGTCAGGCCACAGCTTCTAAAAGGAAAAGAGACCTTTCTCCTGAAATACTGACAGAACAGGATTTCGAGAAGTCTGATTATTCAGATTTTGAAGAACAACAACAACCTCTGACTGCTTATGAGGATTCAGATGCAGAGGAATCCATTCCTTCTGCTCCCCACCAGATCTTTCCTTTGGGGAAAGCCTTCACACCCTCAGGGAACATTTCCACTGGGAATCACAGCAATTCCCTCAGTCTAAGAAAAGACTGAGAGTTTCTAGACCTGCCCCAGCACAGACCCTTGGAAATCCCTCCAATCTTAGAGGTGGTTGATGATGTCTTCAATGAATCCAGGTTAGCTCCTGATGCCCTCTCACCTGCTCCCAGAAAACCTGACAGGTATTACAGAGTACCAGATTCTCACAAATACCTGTACAGAAATCCGACTGCAGACCCGGAGGTCATTACACAGAGACCAAAAGGAGCTAAGGCTAGTTCTGCAAAGAATCCTGTTCCTTCTGACAAGGACCCCAGAGCTTTGGACAGATGGGGTAAAAAAGTATACACCTCTACAGCCTTAGCTATCAGAGCACTCAACTGTCAGTTCCACATGTTAAAATATCAACACCACACTTTGGAGCTATTAAAACAAAAGATTTCAACTTTTTCTGACTGTGCCAATTTGAAAGACTTAGCAAATTTACTGCACTCTACTTGTCAAGTGGCCAAACACTCATTACACTGTGGATGTGACACCCTAGAAGCCTCAAGCAGGGCAGCAGTGTCAGGATCCATCATTGGGAGACATGCATGGTTGAAGGAACAACCTCTCCCTGATCATGTCAAATCTAAATGATGCAAGCACTCAACTCTCCTTATTAATAAGGAGAAATTAATCATAGGCACTAAACCACCTATAATTGCAAAGTACCTTGCTAAGGTAAGGGAAAACAGCTCCTGTACTTTTAAAAAAAAAGCACCAAACCAGACATGTCCAAGGGTCAGCTTCGGTTGATTTCTCCTGTCCACCTGGTGAATCTGGGCATACTGAGGCAATGCAGCAATTGCCTCATGTACACAGACAACCCTCTCCTCCTACCACCCAACACTACAACCTGTGAGAGATGCACTTACATAGCCAAACTGGAAGCAAAGCTCTCTCCACCCATGATTGTGCTAGACAGTCAAGAGGAGAAGGTTAACACCCGCACTACACCTCAAGCAACACATAGCCCTTCTAAACTCACACCAGCACCCACACATAGCAACAGTAAATCTACATATGTGGAGGCCCTTAACTGTAACCTGCACAAGCAACAAGGACCTCCGAAGTTGAAATGCAAACAAGCACCAATCACAACCAAAGTGTCACATAGTTCACAACACCAGTGTGCCACCCAGCAACAGCCCCTATGGCAAGACAACGTACCTAACACTTTAATCATAGGTGACTCTATAGTCAGGCACACTGATGTCCCACTCACCAGGCTGAACAAGGAGAAAATTACAGTGAGCTGCCTGTCGGGTGCCATGATCCGCCACATAACTCATGCACTCAAGTCACTCCACAACAAGTACATATATGACTCTGTCATTGTCCATGTTGGAGTGAATGACTTGAGACGTACCTCCCTGGACTACATGAAAAGAGACATGGAAGAGCTCTCGGATCATGTGGCCCAGGCAAGTATGACCATAGCCCTGAGTAGCATCCTGCCTTCGCCCAGAATGATACCACAATATAAGGACAAAATGATTGACTTCAACAATTGGCTAAGCTTCTGGTGTCATTCAAAGGGGATCCAGTATCTGTCCGCCTGAGACGACATGATCGACAGACCACGATGCTTTGCCAGAGATGGTCTGCACCTATCGCCCCTGGGATTCAGGTTACTGGCAAAGGCTCTTGCCACCCCTATAGTGCCTTTTTTAGGCAAACTTCAAAGGACAAAACCACTACCGAAACAGGTACAAGCATGCAAAATCTGAACGTAATGCTACTCAATGCTAGAAGTCTACACCTCAAAATGCACTCTCTCGAGGCACTCCTAAAAATGGAGAACATCGATATCTGTGCAGTAACTGAGACCTGGTTCAAGGCCCCAGAGAGCACCCCTGCAATACCAGGCTACAACTCTTACCACACTTTTAGGCCACCAAACCAGGATCGGAACACTAAATGTGGAGGAGTGTCCATATTCACCAAGGATATTCACACCACCAGGTTAGTTGCCCAACGCAATGTGTCTGAAATTCTCCAGGTGCAACTAACACTAGGTAAGACTGCAATCCAAATTGTAGCTTGCTAGAGATCCCCCACCATGCCCCAAGATTCTCACTACACCTTTCTAAACATACTGGAAAATATTAATATACAACCAAACACGCTAATAAAGGGGGATTTCAACTACCCTGCCATTAACCGGGAAAACTACTTGTGTACCAACACCTTTGCCCAACGGTTCTTGGAATTCATAAATTCAAATGCCCTGGATCAACTAATCCATAGTCCCACCAGGGGCTCCAATATCCTAGACCTGGTCATTACCAACATGGGAAATCAATGCTCCACACCTATGGTAACCCCCTCGTTGATCAGGTCAGACCATAAGCTAATCACCCTTAACATCCACATCCCACCCCCACCCCCCCAGTAAGGAAACCTCCTTAAAAAACTTCTCCAAAGCCAACTTCATGCTACTCAAGTCAGAAGTTACAAACTTCATGACACCCATGCAGACGGGAACTGAAAGTTCGACTGCTGAGCCCTACACTAAGGCACTGTACGAGCACATCCATTCATGCATCGTGCCATCCCAAATAGAACCAAGATGCTCTCCTTCAAAAAAGGATGCCAGTCTGGTGGTCCCCTGCCATAAACAAACTTTACAACGAAAGGAAGAAATTGTTGCAGAAAAGAGGAAAATCCCAGGATGCAAAAATCTCCCTTACCCGCCTCAGTAAGAAGCTGATATCCCTCATAAAATCCTCCAAAGCTAATTACGAAAATAAAATTGCCAAAGATTCCAAAGACAACCACAAGGCATTCTATAACTATGTCAAGAATTTAAATGGCAATGCTCTGATCTGCTCCGAGCTATAACAGAATGGCATTAAATATACTGATCCCAAGGATATTGCCAATATCCTGGCAGATCGATTCAGTGCCAACTTTACCCCCCCCCACCCCCTAAATGGCCCATCTCAATACTGGAAGATTGCCAAATTCCGGTAATAACGGCCACACAGGTAAAAAACACACTCTCCAAAGCTAAGAATACAGCATCCATGGGACCAAATGACATCCCAGGCTGTGTACTACATGAACTACAAAATGAGCTGGTACCTCACCTAAGTGTCATGTTTAATCATACCCTCACCTCAGGCTTCATGCCCACTCCCACTCCACAAGGGGGGTTCAACATTGGATCCCGGGAACTACCGCCCCATCAGTCTGACGAACCTGATCTGCAAGGCCATGGAACGTATTATCATGGAACTTATAAACAAAGACATTGGCAACCTTAAAACACTGGATCCCACCCAGTTTGGGTTTGTGAAGGGCCAATCTTGTCTCCTGAACCTTATTGACTTCTTAGAGTCATCCTCCAGAGCCGTGGACGAGGTTAAGGCAGTCCACACAGCCTATCTGGACCTCGCTAAGGCCTTTGACACCATTCCGCACTCTGGAATCATAGATAAACTTCCTACGTTACTTGATGGGTTGCTAACTGGCTTACTGACAGAACCCACACTGTAAAAGTAGCTGACTCCAAATCCAGCTCCAGACAATTGACAAGTGGAGTACTTCAGGATTCAGTCCTGGGACCTCGCTTGCTTGGCATCTACTTCTATGAAGTACAGGCAAACACTAAGGGACTCTGGCTAACAAAGTTCGCAGATGACTGCAAACTTGGAGCCATTATTGAATCCCCAAATTATGTCAATACTCTACAAAAGGGCCTTACAGAAACAGATGCTTGGTGCCAGAGCCATGGGCTCAAGCTCAATGCCAAGAAATGTATAGTTATCCCCTTTGGGAAAAAACTTGTACCCGTGATTTACTGCATAGGTGGCAGTACACTAAACACCGAAAGTGTGATAAGAGACTTAGGGACACAGGTGGACAGTGGTCTCACTTTCAATAAGCACATCATCACAACAGTCAGGAAATCCTTCTATGTGGCACACCTCATCACTAAGGGCTTTTCATCCAGAAAAAAGGAGGTCATTGACCCACTGTACTCATCCCTCATTAGACCCATTCTAGAATACAATGCCCCATTTGGTATGTACCTCTCAAGACATCTGCAACAACTGGAAAGGCCGCAGAAATACCACACTAAAAGAATCACAGGCCTAAAGCAGATGCCCTATGCTGACCGCCTTAAAAAACTCCAGCTGTACTCTATCGCATATCGTGTACTCCAAGGCGATCTCTGCTTAACATACAAGGCCATGTCAAACCCAGAGCTGTTGGACATGCTACACTTAAAGAAATCCCAATCCCTCAGAGCCACATGCTCCAGGGATCTAAACCTTGTCATCACAATAAACAAAACATGCTGGAGAGATAGGTTCCTGACCCAGAGACTCCCCAGACTCTGTAATAGACTGCCCATACATGTCAAGCAGAGCACCTCGTTGGCCCTCTTCAAAAGGAACCTTGATGACTGGATGGGAGAAAGGAAATTCACCCCAGGGATCACGTCAGTCGCCCTGCTAGACAGGGGTCCGGGGAAGTAAATAGTGTGGGAAGAAATAGCCAGGGAATTGTTATGGGTAGGCTTGTATAGGCCCTTGGGCCAATAGCCTAGTACCAACCTATGAATCTTGGATAAGGACCGTTTGGAGAAAAAGCAGAAGAGGTGCTTAAAAAGATGGAAGACAAAGCAAAATCTATGCAAACAGTAAAAGATTTCCTTCAGGTACAACCTCCTAGGTTCAGCAGGAATTTTCCTTCAAAACACTGGTCCTTTCCTGTACCTAGCAGACAGGGGCAAAGTAAGCCCTGCAGGGACAGACCACCCAGACTCCTATCCCAGGGACAGCAGAGAATCAAACAGTAGACCACTTCCGCTCCAACAGCAGGGAGGTATAAGCCATCCCTCTATGGCAAAAACTCTCAGTGACTCCCACTCCCCCTCTGCCGTCTTTTCCCTCACCTAAAACTAGGAGGAAGGCACTCCCTCTGCAAAGAAAATTGGCTTTCTGCAACAAAGGACCAATGGGTCTTAAAGATCATTTTTCAGGGATACAAGTTCTCCTTCACAGAACTCCCAATTCCAAGAGGGTACCTAGACTTACCTCCAAATCAGTGGGCAGAAGCATTGAAACAAGCCCAAACTCTCATATCCTAAGAGGCAGTAGAACCTGTCCCCTCAGATCAAACAGGCAAAGGCTTTTATTCCAGACCATTCCTTGTTCCCAGAAAAGTGGGCACTTGGTGCCCCATCCTGGATCTATCCGTTCTGAAAACCTTCCTGGTGATCCCCAAATTCAAAATACTAATTTTGCAGCAGCTGCTGCCTATGCTGACAAAAAATGCCTGGTTAGTTACTCTAGATCTAAAAGATACCTACCTCCACATCCTCATAAGGGAATCCTGCAGGAAATTCCTAAACTTCTGTGCAGGCTCACAACACTTTCAGTTCTCTGCACTACCCTTCGGCTTATCTACTTCTCCCAGAGTATTCACCAAATGCTTAGCCCCTGCCATACTCTTTTGCAGACAGAAAAGTATACAGATTTACCCTTATCTGGATGACTGCCTCATTCAGGCAGATTGCAAAGAAAAGCTCCTCAAGGACCTCCTCTTTGTCAAAACCTTCCTAACCTCCTTAGGGTACACCATCAATGAGAAGAGATCACAGCAAACACCTTCCAGGAAGATCATTTTCTTGGGAGCACTGCTGGACACAGCATCCCAAATGGCCTTCCTATCCCCAGAAAATCAGAGCTTCTTGCCTCTCTGTTTTACCCAGCTGGCTTCCAGAAGTCACCTCACTGCGACAAAGTTCCTGCAAGCCTTGGGGTATATGGCATCTTGCACCCTTCTAATTCCTCTGGCCAGGCTTCACATGTGAAAACTTCAGTGGTACCCAAAGAACCTTTGGTGTCAGCACTCTCAACCTCTAGAGATCTCTCTCCGTCTGATTCCCTGTATAAGGGCCAAGTTTCTCTGGTGGGCAAGGCCCTCTGCCCAGAACAAGGGCCTTTCCTTCACCCTCCGCCCAACCAGACAGACCTTTACCACCGACGCCTCAGACATAGCTTGGGGTGCTCACCTAGAAGGCAGGTGCACCCAAGGTCTTTGGGATGCCCAGCACCTTCCCTTACACATCAACCAGAAGGAAATGATGGCAGTACAAAAGGCTCTGACATCGTTCAAACCCCATCTCAAGCCAGGGGTTCTCCTTATCAAAACAAACGACACCACAGTAATGTGGTACATCAACAAGCAGGGAGGGACCTAATCTTACCCTCTGTGCAGGCTAGCCATGAACCTCTGACTGACAGCCTCTTACATGGGATTACACCTAATAGCCCAATACCTACCAGGGATCAACAACACCCTGACAGACCACTTGAGCAGAAACTTACTGGACCCCCATGAATGGCAGCTCCACAGAAAAATCTTTACTAATCACTCAGGCATGGGGGACTCCAGAGGTGGATCTCTCTCTCTTCTTTGCATCTCAACCATCAGCCGAAAAAATTCTGTACCAGGGAGTATCACCACCTAGCGTGGAAGGTGGATGCCTTGACCTTCCCCTGGAACACCCTCTTTGTGTACGCATTCCCTCCTCTGCCTCTTATTCCCAAGATTACAGCCTTGCAGGCAGCTTCCCCTGATCTCAGACCTTTTAACTCAGGTGGTGGTGGGGTGCTACACCCAGACTTGCAGACTGTCAAACTATCAGCATGGCTAATACTCTAAAGACAAACAAGGGGCCCCTGATAAGCAAACAGGTCCTAGATATTATCATAGAGGCCAGAAGGCCCAGCACATCTTATGCAGGAAAATGGAAAAGATTCTGCTCCTGGAGACAGTCCAGAGGGGGCAAAACCTCACAACCTTCCATCCCTCTTATCCTGGACTACCTAGCGGAGCTTCTTAATGGTGGACTCTCCTTCTTCTCTATTAAAATCCACACCTCAGTCATTTCAGCTCATTTTGATACAGAGCAGCCCCTGTTCTCCCATCCTTTGACTAAGCAATTCCTCAGAGTGGCTTCTAATATCAGACCTCTCAGAATGCCACCCACTCCAGCCTGGGACCTGAATTATGTTTTGGAAATACTAACCATAGCACCCTTCAAACCTGCTGTTTCAGCAGAACTAAGATACCTCTCCTGGAAGACTGCTTTTCTCCTAGCTATCACTTTAGGCAGAAGGATTTCAGAACTTCAGGCACTGATGGCCATAGAGCCCTTCATCATCTTACATGCAGACAGGGTCTCCCTGAGGACTAATCCCTCCTTTATGCACAAGGTGGTATCTAATGTAACTCTCTACCAGGCCGTACATCTACCCACCTTCTTTCCTAACCTTCAAAACAAGGGGAAAAGAATTCTCCACTCACTAGATGTGCACAGACAGCTCAGATACTATCTGGACCGTACTAAACCCTTCAGGAAAACAGATCAACTACTTGTCAGCTTTGCCCCAGGGGCAGAGGGAAAGCCCATTTCCAAACAAACAATTTCCAAATGGATATCACACTGTATCCATCTGTGCTACAAATTGCATGGGAAACCCCCCTAAGTCTATTCGAACCCATTCCACTAGGGCAGCCTCCACTTCCACAGCATTCCTCATAGGAGTTCCCACCAGGGACATCCTGCAAGCTGCCACCTAGACTTCTGTCCATACCATTACCAAGCATTACCACCTACCTCTTTTTTTCTAAGGCTAGGGCAGGGTTTGCCTCTGCAGTTCTACAGGGCATGCTGACCCATTCCTAGGTCTCTCTCCTCAGCTTTGGGAATCCTCCTACAAGTGATGACTGCAACAGTGAAACACGAAGAACATAGTACAGTTGTGTACACTAACCATAATTGCAGATGTTTGAGTGTATTCACTGTTGCAGTCCTGGTTTCCCACCCTTCTCCCCCCTTGTATCTTCTTTCTTTAGGGAGACATAAGCTTCTAACAGTGGTTTTTATCCCCAGGACCACTTTACCATATTTACTTGGGCCTCTGACTGGTTAGGGCAAGAAAAACTGATGTAATGGCATCGGCTGGCTTCCTTTATAGCACTGATGTCCTGACATCAGTCAGCAAGCGACAGCAGCCGATGCAGAAAAACATTGACTCTGGTATTCAGGCCAGCCGAGGGCTACCATAGCAGGGATAACCCACAGGTGATGACTGCAACAGTGAATACACTAGAACATCTACATTTATGGTAAGTGTACACAACTGTACTATTCTACCTCCGATAAGTGCCCTGTTGTGTTTTTTTTCTTTAATTTTTATGCTACTGTTGTTTTCTGAGTGGTAAGGGTAAGTATCAATGTGTTAAGCAAATTCCACATAAGGATTCTCACAATCTGTGCCTTTTTTGCCTGGGCCCTAACCACGACCATACCTATTGCGCTATTTGCAAGGCCTTTGTCCCAAAGACCCTGCACAGTCCTCTCGGTTCTCTTAATTTATATTTAGAGAACCAGTGGCTTAAATGTTTTGCATGCAACTCCATGGAAGGTGCATTGGGCCCTTCAGAGGAGCCTGTTCTTAAGAAGGCTAAGAATTCTAGGCCTGAGGTATCTGCTGATCCTCCAATTCTGGGCGTTTCTCCCTAGGCCGATGTTGGCCGGGAGACATGTTCAGAGGTAGCCTGTGATTCTTCCGTGGGTACTGCTATGGTGACTGCAAAGGATCCTGCAAGCACATACTTGGGGAATATGCAGACATCCACTATGGACGTGGAGGGGGAACCCAGGCTCATTGTCTCTGACATGGGGTCCCTCATCCTTCCACCATATGGATGTTCCACTTAAGAAGCAGCAGAAATCTAAGCATTCTTCTCCTTCTTCTCAGGAACACCCTGCTGATTGGCAAGCCTTTTCACAAGGGCTGTTTAACACCTTTATGGCCCTTAGGCAATTTACAGGGAGTTTCTGTCCCTTCTCCTTCCCTTTTTCCAGTCAAAAAAGGATTAGGATTGTGGAGTTGATGAGGATGATCCATCTGGGGGGTGAATCTCTGGCATATTCTGCCACAATGTCTTCTCCATTGGGGTATGCTTCCCCATAGAAGGGATCAAATGGAACTGAATCACAAGGGGAGGATATTAGCTTTGGAGAGACCATTGTGAAGATGAGAGAATTTTTCCAGTAAGACTGCTCTCAAGTTTCTGAGATGCAAAAAATATATTATGATCTATTACAGATGGATTCCCCTTCCCCATCTGCAGTACCTCCAGTGATTCCAGCTTTCTTGGACGCTTTCTCCTTGCTTCTGAGTGGCCAGATTCACAACCTCCTGCCCTAAAAGACCAGACAAGGTCTACAAAGTGTCAGAAGACTAAGTTTTTGTTTAAGTGCCCTTCTGCAGATCCAGCTACAGTCTCAGTGGCTGCAGATAAATCCTGTAAGCTTTTGCCTTCTACCTCCTTTCTCCCCTCGGAAAAGGAGAGCAAAGTTATTGCCTTTAGGACTATAAACTACCAGACGCATATGGCCAAATATTCCTTAGCCCTCCTTTCTCAAGCCACTAAGCTCACTTCAGAGCTTCTACCTTTCATCCATTTTAGGTTCCTGTGCTCAAGTGATGCATCATTTTATTAAATGCAACTATGACACAGTGGAAGCATCTGCCAGAGCTGCTGCATCTGGCTCTGTCCTTTGGAGGTACTCTTGGCTGAGACTTCAGCCACTACCAGATGATATCAAGGCTAAAATTATGGATGCTCCACTAGATTCCAAGGCTTTGTGTGGATCTGCAGCTGTAGAACTCGTTTAAGTCCTTGCAAGACAAGGGCAAGAAGCTCCAGGATCTT
This sequence comes from Protopterus annectens, assembly GCF_019279795.1. Lineage (NCBI taxonomy): Eukaryota > Metazoa > Chordata > Ceratodontiformes > Protopteridae > Protopterus > Protopterus annectens. The sequence goes on along the minus strand of NC_056751.1, from coordinate 605,156,641 downwards.
AAACATATTTTTGTGTCACCAGTTCCAAACTTTCAAAGGAACTGTCCTTCTAAACTCCATTTGTAAGTAAGTTATCCAGACCCCCTCATTCTAAGAGTAAAAGAGGTGCCAGAAAGCCTTATTCTGTCAAGTCTTCTTCTACTACTATTCCTGCTGCTCAGAAACAGACCTTTCTAAGCAAGCCAGTTAGTCTGTGACTACCATCCTCTCTACAGTCAGACCCCTCTAGCCTTACAGCTTTCCTTGTCCCTTCTGCTTGGAAACAGATCACCCAAGACTCCTGGGTTCTTTCTGTAATCCTCAGAGAATACTTCATGGTATGGAAGACTCCTCCTTCCTTCACGGGTATTCCACAACTCCCAAAAGATCAGTTGAATTGGTATTCTTTCTTCAGGTGATTCACACCTTGCTTTCTCAAGGTAGCATTCAAGAAGTTCCACCTTCCCAAACAGGAAAGGGATTCTATTCAAGAATGTTCCTAGTCCCCAGAAAAGATGTGATATATCTAGAATAGGTCTCCAAGGACCATCTAAATACCTTTTTAAAGTCACTCACCTTTTGCATGCTTTCCTTAAACACTCTGCTTCCTGTTATTCTTCCACAGGCCTTCATGGTGTCCCTGGACATCAAGGCCTTCATAGTGTCCCTGGACATCAAGGATGCCTATCTTCACATCCCTGTTCATTCTCTTTACAGAAAATATCTGCTCCTTGCTATTGCTTTCTCACATTTTCAATTTTCTGCCTTGCCTTTTGGTCTGTCTATGGTACCAAAGGTCTTCACAAAATGCTTAGCTCTTGTTATTGCCTTTTGCAGACTCTGGGGTATTCATATTTTTTCTTACCTGGACGACCTCCTTGTCCAGGCTCATTCTGCAGACTTACTTTTACAAAACCTTCATTTCACAGTCTCTCATCTAGAAAGACCAATCCTTTCTCGTTCCTTCAACAGGACCATGTCTTCCTAGGACGCAAAATTTAATCAGACAAGATGTTGGCTTCCTCACCTCCTCAGAAAGTCATCTCTCTAACTGCTGACTTTCAGGCCATCATTCCACTCCAGTCCCTGACAGCCAAGGAGTTCCTCCACCTGCTGGGCTTCATGACATCCACCATTCCCATGTTACCTCTAGCCAAACTTCACATGAGGAAACTCCAGTGGTATCTCAAGTCAGTTTGGATGTAATATGCTCATCCACGAGATTGTGATTCCTCTCCTTCCCTGCTTGAAAAAATAATTGAAGTGGTGGATTCAACAGGTTTCCTTGAATCCTGGGCTTACCCCCCCCTTCTGTCTCAGAAATTGTTCACAAAGAGCTCAAACGTGGGATGGGGCAAACTTTGCCTCTTGTAAGGTTCAAGACGTGTGGTTTCCTTCCCAAATGAAGGAACACATAAACCTAAAAGAGATGAGAGCTCTCATTTTTGACCTGCAGACCTTTCAACCAGGTTCCTTAAAGTGGTTTACAGACAACACCACAGTTCTTTGGTATGTCAACAAGTGTGTGTGTGTGTGTGTGTGTGTTGGTCGTCCTCCCCCCCCCCCCCCAAGTCACATCTCCTGTACAGGTTGGTTCTCGAGGTTTGGGAGTTTGCTACTCAATATCAACTAACCCTTCAGGCAGTGTACATTCCTTCCAGTCAGAATGTTGTGGCAGACACATTGAGCAGGTCCATGACTCAATCCCACGAATGGATGTTGCACAGGGATGTGTTTTTGGACATTGTCCACCGGTGGGGTACTTCTCAAGTAGATCTGTTTGCCTCCCTTGTGAACAGACAACTTCCAAAGTTCTGTGCCAGAGTTTCTGATCCTCATGCATGGAAGATGGATGCCCTATCCTTCTCTTGGAAGGGGATGATGTTCATCGTGTTACACTGCTGCAGTCATTACACTTGGGTTATCCTGCCGTCAGGCGGTCCCGCAGTCGGCCAGAGTTCCAAAGTCTTGGTCCAGCATCAGTTGCTGTCGCTTTTTCCCTGACGTCAGTGCGCCAGGGGTATATAAGATGCATCCGATGCCATTTTCTTCAGTCTTTCTTGCCGCCCGGTGCCCGAAGCAGAAGCAGTTCGCAAGTGCACCAGTGGGGTACTCCTCAAGTAGATCTGTTTGCCTCCCTTGTGAACAGACAACTTCCAAAGTTCTGTGCCAGAGTTTCTGATCCTCATGCATGGAAGATGGATGCCCTATCCTTCTCTTGGAAGGGGATGTTTCTCTATGCATCCCCATTCCCCCCTCCTTCAGAAAGTGCTGTTAAGGATTCAACAAGACCAACTAAAAATCTTGCTGGTGACTCCCTTTTGGCCAAGATAGCATTGGTTCCCCCTTTTTCTGCATTTAGCCAAGGGCAACCATCACAATTTACCTCACAGGGTGGATCTTCTCACACAGGACAAAGGATCTCTAATACATCCAGAAATGTCGACTCTTCAGATGACAGTGTGGGTGATAGGATTTTGATCTCTTTCAGACACCTATTTTCTGAGGAAGTGCTGCAAGTTCTGCAGGAGGCCAGAAAGCCCAATACTAGGAAATCCTACATTTCCATGTGGTGTCTTTCCAAAAATCTACAACCATTGTCTATGGATAGTCCAGTGGTTTTGTCTTATCTGTGTGAATTACTGAAGACTAGATTATCATACTCTTCGGTAAAAGCTCATGTCTCAGTAATTTCTGTCTGCTTATGACCCCTCCATTGGCTTCAAGGTTGGAAGTCAAACTTTTTTTGAAAGGCATCCTTGATATCAGACCACCAAGGAAACCAGTTCTTCCTCTTGGGATTTAAACTTTGTTTTAGAAATACTTACATTGCCTCTCTTTGTACCAGCATTTTTTTTTCTTCCCTTCAGCATTCCACTTGGTAGACAGTGCTTCTTTTGGCTATCAGTTCAGCCAGAAGGGTCTCAGAACTTCAGGCCCTTATAGCCTCTTCTCACATCACTGTCTTTCACAAGGATAAGGTTTCTCTATGCACTAATCCCTCCTTTATGCCCAAGGTGCTGAATGAGTTGTCACTTAATTAGTCCATTTATCTGGCAACTTTCTTTCCCTTTCCACAGTCTTCTAGATAGAGAATGTTGCACATCTTGGATGTGCATAGACAACTCAGATTTTATTTGGATGCGTTCTGGGCAGACCCGTGTCCATACAGACAATCTCTTCATGGATCTGTAAGCCTATTTCCCTTTGTTATGAGTCATGGAAAAACCCTTCCATCTCCAGTTAAGGCTCATTCCACTAGAGCTGTGTATTCTTCAGGTGCTTTTTTCAAGGGTCTGGATACTTCCTCTATCTTAGAAGCAGCTGCTTGGTTTTCTCTCCATACCTTCTCAAAACACTACAAGTGGGATGGTATAACTAGATCTAGAGCTGGTTTTGCCAGTGCTGATGTTCGTGTTTCACTGTTGCAGTCCTTGCCAAATGGGGTCATCCGGCTCCTGGTAGCCCACAGTCGGCCAGAATACCAAAGTCCTTGGTATATGACGTCAGCTGCCTTCGGTTTAGGCTTGACGTCAGGACATCAGGTACAAAGGAAGGCAGCCGATGCATTTCCTCAGTCTTTCTTGCCGCGGAGCCCGAAGCAGAAGCATTTTGCACGAGTGCCAGTCAGCCGATTACCTTCTTTTTGTATTTCTTCCGCTTAGTTGAAGACATCCTCAGATAAGTACCCCGTTGGGGACCCTCTTTTCTTGCTTTAACAAATGTCAGAGGAAGTTAACAACTGTCTTGCCTGTGGAAAACAGATTCCGCACTCTGAGTTTCACTCCTATTTTATTACTTGTTTGGGCCTTGAGCACGGCATCCCTAATTGTGTGTTCTCAGTGCTTCTTTCAACCTGCGTACCATACGCCGTAGAGCTAGGATCTTGTTCAAGCATTTCGGAGTTTGGCCTAGGTTCGTCGGTATGGAGTCTTCTGGTCTCCCGACTTCAGATGTTCCTAAGAAGCGCAAGGATAAGGACCACAACAGGCTTAGGGTTAAATTAGCCGACATTCATCAACATCCCTGTTAAGTTGGTTGTCGGCCCAGTGGTAGTCAGTGAGGCACTTTCTTTGCCCCTGCTGTCCGCGGATGTTCAGCAGCAGGCGTCTGCAGAGACCTTTTCTGAGTCCTCCATACCGCAGGCTTCCACTCTGTCTTCTGACCCTCTGCCAGTCACTGCCTCTGAAGGATCCAGAGCCGCTAAACGGGCACCAGCTTCTGAGGCCTCTTTTCTCCACCTGGAGACGTTGATTCAGACTTCTGCAGTAGCTAGGCCACCAGAGTCCCTCCAGCTTTCTAGCAGGCCTTCCAGCCGAAAATCTACTCCAAAGCAGGTGCCGGTCTCCCCTCAAATGCTTCAGTCTCAGATAATTAAAATGGCTAGTGATCTCTTGACCCTTATCAGGGGCTCTCAGCCACCTCCTTCTAAAAGAGCTAGGGAATTGTCCCCAGAAGTTTTGTCTGCCTCAGACTCTGAGGTTTCCAGCAACTCTGCTGATGGAGGGAAATGCTCAACTTTTTTCTGGTTTTGAGGATTCTGATGCAGAAGACTCCATCCCTTCTGCCTCCCCTCCAGAAGATTTTTCTTTTGGAGATACTGTGGATACTCTTAGGGAGCATTTCAAATGGGAAAGTCAGGACTACCCTCAGTCTAAGAAATGGATTAGGGAATTATTGGATTTGCCACAGCACAAGCCTTTGACTATCCCTCCGGTTTTGGAAGTTGTTGATGATGTTTTCATGGAGAATTCTTTGACTCCTAATTCTGTTCTTCCTGCTCCTAGAAAGCTTGACAGGTATTATAGAGTTCCTGATTCTCATCAGATGTTCTTCGTCTCACATTGCTGCAGTCATAACCTGTGGGTAGTCCTCTGTCCTCGATCGGCCCGAATACCAAAGAGCTGGGCTGGCGTCGGTCATTGTCGCCTAGAGCTGACGTCAGTACGTCGTAGTACATAAGCGCATGACCGACGCCATATCCTCAGTCTTTCTTGCCGCGTGGTCCGAAGCAGAAGCAGCATTTGCAAGTGCCGTTCGGCGTTCTGAAATTTTCATTTATCGAGTTTCAGACCGAAGACCAAGTTGGGCTAAGTACCCCGTTGGGGAAATCTTTGTTTTTTCTTGCCTCAGTTATCCGGATGTCAGAAAAAGTTAATAATTGCATTTCTTGGGGGAAACAGATACCTCATAAGGATTTTCATTCTTTTTGTATTCCTTGCTTAGGGCCTGAGCACGACGTGGTCGGGTGTCGCTTTTGTGCTAGATTTAACAAGCGCACCATTAAACGGAGATTAGACTGTGCCAGGCTTGTTTTCAGTAAAAGGTGTAACTATAACATGCAGTTGGATCCTCCGACGCCCGCTACCGCTAAAAAGCGTAAAGATAAATCTTTGAAGTCTAAACCGGATGAGTCGTCCGTTGCGGACGCCGGTTCTACGGAGCCTCCGGTTGAATCTGTGGATCCTGCCGAGGGTTCGGCTGAATCCCATGGGGAACCTTTACTTTTACAGGAGTTGGCCTTTCAGGAGTCAGGCCCGGCTGAAGGTGCTTCTCAGGTGTCTGTAGTTCCATCTTTACAGAAGGTTATTAGGCCTTCTACTTCAGTGGCTAAAGCCCATGCTAAGGCCAAACTTTGTCATGTTGGCCCTGGTCATAGTTCTAGCTCTCCAGCCCCTGTTCCTAAAAAGCATATGTTAAAAATGGCTGAGGACTTGATTACTTTGATCAGGGGTTCTATGCCCCCCCCAGAGAAGAGGCCTAGGGTGGAGGCAGATTTAGAGGGGATGGATCATTCCTCAGACTACTCTGATTCCTCAGCTGAAGAAATTCAGGAATTCCCTTCTTATTTAGATTCGGATGCAGAGGACTCCTGTCCTTCTGCTTCTCCTCCAGAGGATTTTTCTTTTTCTGAGACTTTACATTCCATGAGGGAGCATTTCAAGTGGGAAGGTCAGGATTTTTCGGATTCTCGGAAACGGCTCAGGGAATTTTTGTTTCTGCCACAGCGTAGGCCAGTTGTTCAGGATGTTTTTTCTGAATCTTCCCTTAATCCTGATTCTTTACCCCCTGCCCCTGTTAAGCCAGACAGATATTATAGAGTTCCAGAAGCACATAAGTATTTGTACAAGAGTCCTAGAGCTGATCCGGAAACTATTACTCAAGGTCCGAAGGGTATTAGGGCTTCTGTGGCTAAGAATCCAGTTCCTTTGGATAAAGATTCTAGAGCTTTAGATAGATGGGGGGAAAAAGTGTACACATCCTCTACGTTAGCTATGAGGGCTTTGAATTGCCAATTTCATATGCCGAAGTATCAGAATTTTTTGTTAGGTCAATTGAAATCTAAGGTGGATGCTTTATCTGAGGGTATAGAGTGTAAGGAGCTCCAGGAGTTGGTTCATGCATCAGATCAAGTTGGCAAGCATTCTTTGCAGTGTGGTTTCAATGCTCTTCAGGCTGCATCCAGGGTGGCTGCTACAGGTTCAGTTATTCGTAGACAACATGCCTGGCTTAAGGATCAAAATTTGTCAGAGCATGTTAAGGCTCGGATTTTGGATGCTCCTCTTCAATCTGAAGTACTTTTTGGTCCTTCTGTGGAATCGGTTTTGAAAAAGATGGAAGATAAGGCTAAGTCTATGCAGACGGTCAAAGATTTTATGCAGGTGCAGCCCCCTAAGTTTAGTAGGAATTGGCCTGCTAGAGGATGGTCTTTTCCTTCTTCGGATTATCAGTCTAAGGGCAGGTCTAGGTGTGGTAGAGGCAGAGCTCACGCTCAGGGTTCTTTCAGACCTAGGACTTGGAGTTCTCCTGCACAGTCTTCTGGTGAGGGCAGGGGTCAGCCTTTTCGTAAACAGACCCAATGACCTGTATCCTCCGCTGCCAGACCCTTCTCTACTGGCAGCTCCTCTAGGAGGAAAGTTGGGACTTTTCAAACAGAACTGGCATTTGGTCACCCAGGACAAATGGGTGTTGGATATAATAAATCACGGGTACAAGTTTTATTTTCACACTTTTCCTCCTTTCAAAGGCATGCCGGATGTGCCTCCTCAGCAAAGGATGGAGGCTCAGGAGCAAATTTCTTTACTTTTACAGATGGGGGCTATTCAGGTGGTTCCTCCGTCAGAAGTAGGCCTAGGTTTTTATTCCCGTCTATTTCTAGTGCCAAAGAAAGGAAACACTTGGAGGCCAATTCTGGATTTGTCCATTCTCAGTACCTACCTAGACATTCCAAAGTTCAAGATGTTAACATTACAACAACTTCTGCCTATGCTGGGCAAAGATCACTGGATGGTAACCCTGGATCTCAGAGAGGCCTATCTTCACATCCCTATCAGGCCCAGCTGCAGGAGATTCCTGAGATTTCGGGCTGGTACTTCTCATTATCAGTTCTCTGCATTGCCCTTTGGTTTATCTACTGCGCCCAGAGTATTCACAAAAGTTCTGGCTCCTGTGATTGCTTTTTTCAGACAGAGAGGAATACAAATTTATCCTTATCTGGACGATTGCCTGATTCTTGCTCAAAACAAAGACAAGTTACTACAACATCTCCAGTATGTAATGGCAGTTTTAAGGTGCCTAGGGTATTCTGTGAACGAAATAAAGTCCAGTCTAGTACCCTCTCAGGACATGTGCTTTCTGGGTGTGAGACTGAATACAGCTTCTCAGATGGCATTTCTGACCCCGGACAAACAAAGAACTCTTCATCTATACTTCCAGCAGTTATCAGTAATGTCCAGGATGACTGCAAGGACAGTCCTTCAAGCCTTGGGGTTCATGGCATCTTGCATTCTAGTACTTCCCAATGCCAAACTGCATATGAGGAAGCTACAATGGTATCTCAAAAGTGTGTGGACTCAACACTGCCACGGTTTGGACACTGTCATTCGGATTATACCTTGCATCCAGAAGGAATTCTTGTGGTGGGCTCAGGAATGTCACCTAAACAAGGGAGACTCTGTGATCCGACCAGAGGCGAGTCAGATCCTAACGACGGATGCCTCGGACTTGGCTTGGGGAGCACACTTCAATGGGAAATGGATACAAGACATGTGGCCTCCCAAACTACTACATTTGCATATCAACATGAAGGAGATGTTAGCAGTCCAATTTGCTTTGATGGCCTTCAAGGACCTACTTCAGCCGGGACAGGTGTTGATTCAAACAGACAACACAACAGTCATGTGGTACATCAACAAGCAGGGGGGAACCCATTCCTACCCTCTTTGCAGACAAGCAATGATTTTGTGGGAGACTGCTTTGAGTTTGCAAATAAATCTTCAAGCACGGTTTCTGCCAGGAGCTCAGAACTCCCTAGCAGATGTATTGAGCAGGCAAATTGTGGATCCCCACGAGTGGAAACTGGATCCTCAGGTATTCAAACAATTGACCGTGGCTTGGGGAACTCCAGACATAGATCTGTTTGCTTCTCCTCTGAATTTTCAACTGCCAACATTTTGCACAAAGATGTTCCACCCAAATGCTTGGAAAGTGGATGCTCTATCTTTCAGTTGGAACAACCTTCACGTTTATGCTTTTCCTCCCCTGCCTCTTCTTCCCAAGGTACTCTTGAAAGTCAGGCGGGACAAGCCTTGCATGATTCTAATAGCACCAGATTGGCCACGTCAGCATTGGTATCCTCTGCTGAGGAGTTTAATTCAGGAGCCTCCTTGGCTTCTGCCACAGGTTCCTCATTTGTTATCCCAGTCAAACAATCATTTTCTCAATGTTCGGTGCAGTCCCTGCATCTGACAGCCTGGCGTATTCTGTGATGGAGCCGGTGGGGTCTCAGCTTCCTCAACAGGTTTTAGATGTCATTTTGGAAGCCAGGCGGCCTAGTACTAGAAAAGTTTATGCTGATAAATGGAAGAGATTTTTTCTTTGGAGCACAGCAAAGGGCTTTGATGTTTCAGTGCCTAATTTGAGTTTTGCACTACAGTATCTTACTGAATTACTGGACAAGGGTTTGTCATTCTCTTCTGTGAAGGTTCATGCTGCAGCCATTTCCGCTCACTATGATTGTGACCCTCCTTTATTTTCTCACCCTTTGTTCAAACAATTTCTTAGAGGGGCAAAGAATATATGACCCCCACGTAGAGCTCCTACTCCTTCCTGGGATCTCAATTTTATGTTGGAGAAGATTACTTTACCTCCTTTTGAACCTGCAGCTACGTCTGAATTGAAGTTTTTGTCTTGGAAGACTGCTTTTTTGTTGGCCATTACTTCTGCTAGGAGGGTATCTGAATTGCAGGCACTCATGGCAGTTGAACCCTTTCTGATATTTCATAAGGATAGAGTTTCTTTGCGAACTAACCCTACTTTTATGCCTAAAGTGATTTCTAATGTGGCCTTGAACCAGTCTATTCATTTGCCTACTTTTTATGCTGATCCCCAAAATAAGGGGGAAAAAGTCTTGCATTCTTTGGATATCCACAGGCAGTTACGTTACTATTTGAGCAGAACTAAGGAGTTCAGACAGACTCAACAGTTATTTGTTTCTTTTGCTTTGGGTTCACAAGGGAAACCTGTTTCAAAGCAGACTATTTCGAAGTGGATTGGTCAATGTATTGCTTTTTGTTATTCTCATCATGGGAAGAATGTTCCTGCTGGGATCAGACCTCATTCTACTAGGGCTACTGCCACATCTACGGATTTTTTGAGGGGTGTAGCTACTAAGGATATTTTGGAGGCAGCTACTTGGAGTTCAGTGCACACTTTTACTCAGCATTACCATCTCCCTCTTTATTCCAAGTCCAGGGCTGGGTTTGTCACTGCAGTTTTACAGGGCATGTTAGCAGCTCCTAATGCTATTTAGTTTGCCAGCCTCCCTTTTCCTTTGCTTTGGGATTCTACCCACAGGTTATGACTGCAGCAATGTGAGACGAAGAACATAGTACAGTTTTGTACCTACCATAAATGTAGATGTTCGAGGATCTACATTGCTGCAGTCCAATTATCCCTCCCTCCTTCCCCTGTATTGTTTGTGGTTGCTGTGTTTTTTTTTTTTAGGATTATCTTTATTTCCACACTGGTAGTTGTTGGGCGTTTACTATTTTGGCTCTGGTCTTCTTTCATTCTTAGGCCTTCTGACATCTGAGGCAAGAAAGACTGAGGATATGGCGTCGGTCATGCGCTTATGTACTACGACGTACTGACGTCAGCTCTAGGTGACAGTGACCAACGCCAGCCCAGCTCTTTGGTATTCGGGCCGATCGAGGACAGCGGACTACCCACAGGTTATGACTGCAGCAATGTAGATTCTCGAACATCTACATTTATGGTAGGTACAAAACTGTACTTTTCTTTTCAAGAATCCTACTGCTGATCCAGAGATTGTTTCTCAGGGCCCTAAGGATGTTAAAACCATGTTTGCTAAAAATCCTGTTACTTCTGACAGGGAATCTAGGGCCTTGGATAGATGGGGTAAAAAGGTTTATACTTCTTCCACCCTGTCTATTAACTCTGTTAATTGTCTTTTTCATATGCTTAAGTATCAGCAGCATACTTTGGAGGTTATTAAGACTAGAATTGCTGGTGTTCCTTTCCTAATGGAGACTAAGGACATGCAAGATTTATTGAATTCTGCCACTCTTGTCACTAAACATTCTTTACGTTGTGGTTTTGACACTTTAGAGGCTTCTTGCAGGGTAGCAGCCACTGGTTCTGTCATTAGAAGACATGCTTGGCTCAGGAAACAGCCCCTTTCTGAACCTGTCAAATCTAAATTACTGGACGTGCCTTTGCACAAGGACAATCTTTTTGGTAGCAAAGCAGAAGAGGTGTTGAAAAAGTTGGAGGATAAGGCTAAATCTTTACAAACTGTTAAGGACTTTCTGCAAGTTCAGCTTACTCGTTTTAGTAGATATCACCCTTCTAAGAATTGACTTATCCTGACCCTAGTAAACAGGGTCACACTAGGCCTAGGGGTTTCAGGTCTTCTAGGGGACAGACTTCCACCCCTGAAAAAGCTAAGCACTGGCAGGCTTCCTCTTCAAAATTGGGGAGTTCTAAGCAAACTTTCCAAAGCAAGCATTCCCAACTATTCCGGCCTTCCCCTGCCTGCCTCTGCGGGCCCAGGGTTTCCTTTGGAGGGAAGGTTAGCCATTTTTGCAGATGTCTGGTTCACCATCAAGCAGAGCCCCTCACTAACACTCTTCAAGAGAAACCTTGACGAGTGGATGGGTAACAGAAAATACACCCCTGGGATCACTTCATTGCCTCTGCTTGCCAGAGGATCAGTTAAATTATCAATGGGGTGGCGAAAGCCGACACACTCTGGCTAGGCTTATAAATGCCCTCGGGCAGATAGCTTAGTACCTACCTATAAACCTATGAAGCTATCACAGACAACAAATGGGTGCTCAAAATAGTATCCCAAGGCTACAGGTTCTCCTTTCACACCTTCCCTGTCCACCAAGCATACCCAGATATTCCCCCAAATCAAAGGGCAGAAGCAGAAAAACAAGTTTCTTCTTTGCTAAACCTGGGAGCAATAGAGCCAGTTCCTGCACTACATATAGGCCAGGGTTTCTACTCAAGACCTTTCCTGGTTCCTAAAAAAAGGGGGCACCTGGTGCCCTATTCTGGATTTGACCATTCTAAATACTTTTCCTGGTGATTCCCAAATTAAAAAATGCTCTCCCTTCAGCAGTTGCTGCCAATGCTGGCCAAGGATTCCTGGCTGGTGACTTTGGATCTCAAAGAAGCTTATCTGCGCATCCCAATAAAAGAAAGCTGCAGGCAGTTCCTTCGCTTCAGGGTGGGGAACAGGCACTTCCAGTTCTCTGCACTGCCCTTTGGCATATCTGCTGCTCCCAGAGTTTTTACAAAATGCCTGGCTCCAGTCATTGCTTTTTGCAGGCAAAAAAACATTCAAACTTACCATTTCTTGGACTATTGTCTTAATCAAGCAAACTCTCCAGAGCAACTTCTAAAGGATTTGGACTTTGTAAAGAACCTTCTCACCTCTTTGGGCTACACCATCAACGAAGAGAAGTCAAAATTGGTACCCACCAGGGAGATTGTATTCCTGGGAGCGAGCCTGAACACAGCCATCCAGATGGTATTCCTCCATCAAGAGAAACAAATGGATCTTTTGTATTACTTCAGAAATTTGGCAAGCATGACCCAGATCTCTGCAACGCAATTCCTGCAAGCCCTGTGATTCATGGCTTCATGTATTCTGATGATTCCATATGCCAGACTGCATATGAGGAAAATACAGTGGTACCTCAAAAACCTTTGGTGTCAACACATTGAGGATTTAGACTTGATGCTTCCTTTGATTCCCTGCCTGCAGATGTAGTTCCTTTGGTGGGCAATGGCCTGTGCACAGAACAAAGGCCTGCCTTTCTGTCCACCTCCTGCCAGCCAGACACTCACCACAGATGCCTCGGACTACGCTTGGGGAGCACATCTGGAGGACAGATGCATTCAGGGGACTTGGAATTCTCAACAGGTTCATTTGCACATACATCTGAAGGAACTGATGGCTTTCAAGCATCTTCTCTCTCCTGGTACTCTTCTGGTCAGGACAGACAACACCACAATCATGTGGTTCATCAAGAAGCAGGGAGGGACTCATTCTTACCCCCTGTGCAGACAAAGCATGATTCTATGGTCCATAGCGGCTTCCATGGGCATTCATCTGATAGTTCAGTTTCTTCCAGGAAGGCTCAACACCTTGGCAGACCAGTTGAGCAGGCACGGCCTGGATGCTCATGAGTGGCAACTAAACAAGACCATCTTCTATCACATCATTCAGCGTTGGTGCGTCTCTTCTCATCTCCAACCAACCACCTTCTTCCAACCTTTTGCACCAGGGATCATCACAACAGACAACCTACTTTTGTTTCTTGTTTTTTTTTTGCACCATTGGTCCTTTTTTGTGGTATCATCACAACAGAGCTTGGAAAGTGGATGCTCTGTCCTTCCCCTGGACACAGCTCTCGATCTATGCATTCCCTCCTCTGCCTCTTCTTCCCAGAGTGCAGTTAAAGATAAGGGATGAAAAACCAAGGGCCATTATCATAGCTCCAGACTGGCCCAGACAACATTGGTATCAGCTACTTCGCAGTCTCTCCCAGTCTCAGCCTTGGCATCTTCCCCTGATACCAGATCTCTTGGTTCAGGAGGGGGGGAACATTCTGCATCCATATCTACAGACTGCATTTGGCAGCTTGGCTCATAATTTAAACCTTTCCCAACAGGTGGTTGTGGTCCTTCGTAAGGCCAGGAGGCCTAGCACTAGGAAATCCTATGCAGATAAGTGGAAAAGGTTCTCCATTTGGATGCAGACTAGAGGGGAAGACGCTTCTCAACCTTCTCTTCTCTTATTCTTGACTATCTGGCAGGTTTGCTTAATGGTGTACTCTCCTTTTCTTCTATCAAGATTCATGATTCAGCTATTTCTGCTCATTGTTCCTTTGAGCATCCCATTTTCTCTCATCCCTTGATGAAACAGTTCCTCAGGGGAGCTAGCAATTTAAAGCCTCCCAGAAGGGCACCTACTCCTGCTTGGGATCTTAATTTTGTACTTGAGAAACTTACTCTGTCTCCTTTTGAACCAGCTGCCTCAGCAGACCTGTAGTTTCTCTCTTGGAAAACTGCCTTTCTCTTGGCTATTACTTCAGCTAGAAGAGTTTCTGAGCTGCAGGCCTTAATGGCAGTAGAGCCTTTTATCATCTGCTATGTGGATCGGGTTTCTCTTCAAACAAATCCCTCCTTTATGCCTAAGGTGGTTTCTAGCCTGACTCTTAACCAGTCTATCCACCTGTGTTTGCCTTCTTCCCTAATCCTCAGAATAAAGGGGAAAGGTTACTGCATTCCCTGGATGTGCATAGACAGCTTAGATTTTACCTGGACAGGACTAAACCTTTTCGAAAGTCAGATCAGTTGTTGGTCAGTCTTGCTCCTGGAGCTCAGGGCAAAGCTATTTCTAAACAGACCATTTCTAAGTGGATTGCTCATTGTATTCACTTTTGTTACTTACAGCATGGCAAGGTTCCTCCTCAGAGTATTAGGACCCATTCCACTAGGGCAGCTTATACCTCAGCAGCTTTTTTAAGAGGTTTACCTACTAGGGACATCCTGGAAGTAGCTACCTGGAATTCTGTTCACACTTTCACTAAACATTACAATTTACCCTTGTTTTCTAAGTCCAGGGCTGGTTTTGCCACTGCAGTGTTGCAGGGCATCCTTACCAACCCTTAAACAGTGGGTGTTGCTCCTCCCTTTTGTTTTTTTCCTGCGCTTTGGGAATCAACCCATTTTGTAAGGACTGCAACAGTGAAACACGATGGATATAGTACAGTTGTGTACACTTACCATAAATGTAGATGTTCGAGTGTATTCACTGTTGTAGTCCTGCCCCCTCCATCCCCCTTTTTTTCCTAGGGCAGAGACTGGATTTTTTCTTTTCCTGGTCTAACCTTTTTTTGAGGACTCCTGACAGTTGAGGCAAGAAAAACTGAGGAACTGGCATTGGCTGCCTTCCTTTATACCGGACGTCCTGACATCAGGCCTAAACCGAAGGCAGCCGATGTCATATACCAAGGACTTTGGTATTCTGGCCGACTGTGGGCTACCGGGAGCCGGATAACATTTGGTTAGGACTGAAACAGTGAATACACTCTAACATCTACATTTATGGTAAGTGTACACAACTGTACTTTCTTCAGGGGTTTGTAGAGAGTGCTAATGCCCCTCCTCCCACTCTTTCTTCTGCATGAGCTTTGGTATTCTCCCTAATGCTATGAATACTGCAACATATGAATCGCAGGACAAAGAATAGTTGTGTAAAGTCTTGCTATAACCATAGATGTCCTTATCTTCTATATGTTGCAGTATTCTGTCCCTCCCACCTTTGTTTTTCTGGATGTGTGTTTTTCAGTTTATCTCAGGATGGTTTTCTTCCTGGGGCATTCAGCTCTGAGGATGGTACATGCCAACATCTGCTGTATGCCTGACTTCACTTTATGGCCAAAGTTGGATGGGGGTCATATGTGCAGCTTCGCACATACCTAACAGTAGCTTTAGACTTTTGTATACTGGCCGGATGTTGGGGTCACCCCATGGTGGACTCCCTCATGTTATATGAATATTGCAACTTATAGAAGAGAAGAACATCTATGGTTATGGTAAGATTTTTGCACAACTATTCTTTATCCTCATTTCCCCTTACTGGCCTTGTCAGATCTGGTGTCCCTTCCTTTGGCCTCTTCTACATCTGCCCTAGATTCTGGATTTAGCTTCAGACCTTCTGTCTCACCTAACAAACATGACTCATCTGGACATTTCAGGCCCCCAGTTGACTGCATGGTTTCTCCAGTTCTGTTGATTGCTAGACAGCCCAGGCTCTCCTCCCCTGTCCATACATTCTGTTATCCTTCCATAAAGCTTCCACTAGAAAAATTTACAGAAGTAAATGGAAAAATTTGTTTTTGAGCACACAAAAATAGTTTAGATCCCTTTTCAGCACTGATTTCTAAGATTCTTGACTTTTTAGCTACAATTTTCAGTGAAGGAGCTAGCTGCTCAGTTGTCAGTGTACAATTAGCAGCCATTTCTAACTTTTACATAGGAATAAATAACTCTGCCTTATCTTCCTCCAAGCTTTGCAAAGCCTTTCTCAGAGAACCTGTTCACTTAGACCTCTTTTAAAAGGATCTTACTCCTCCTTTGGGTTAAAATGCTGATGTTCATCGTGCATACAGCTGCAGTCATAAAAGATGGGTTATCCTGCCGTCAGGCGGGTCCTCGGTCGGCCGAATTCCAAAGTCTAGGTCTGGCGTCGGTTGTCGTTGCTTCCTCCCTGACGTCCGTGCGGCAGGGGTATAAAAGAGGCAGCCAACGCCATTTTCCCCAGTCTTTCTTGCCGCGCGGTGCCCGAAGCAGAAGCAGTTCGCAAGTGCCGGTCGGCCAGCTCCTGAGATTTACGAAAGTATTTCAGCCGAAGTCTTCTTGAAAGCTAAGTACCCGTTGAAACTTTTCTTGCCTCAGACCGATGTCAGACAAAGTTAATAATTGCATTTCATGTGGGAAGCAAATACCGCATAAGGATTTCCACTCTTACTGTATACCTTCCTTAGGCCCAGACCACGACATCTCGGCCTGCTGTTTTTGTGCTAGATTCAACAAACGCACTATTAAGCGTCGGGCGGAGTTCGCCCTTCACTTTTTTGGCAAAAAATTTAATTATATTATGTCGTCGGATACTCCGACTCCAGTTTTGAGCAAAAAACGCAAAGATAAGGACCGACATACGAGGTCTGCACCACCTACTGATACCACGCTAAGGCCGACTACCGGTTCTCCGGTACTCAGCGAGGCGACTACGCAGCCCCTGAGTACCGATGACAATGCATTACCGGTGTCTTCAGTACCAGAGGTCGCAGGCTCCTCGGCCCCCATTCCTACTACAGATACTGACACCACTCCTGGTGGGGAAACTCAAAATTTAGACAGGCCTGCCATTTCTCAAGGGGTCTTCAGGCCTTCCTCCTTCTCTATTAAAACCTTCACTAAATCTAAAACAGCCATGAAAACCAAAAAACAGGTTCTTCAGACACCCTCTCAAGGCACCATGCCTAAAAAACAGATGCTTAAAATGGCTGAGGATTTGATTACTCTTATCAGGGGTTCTCAACCCCCCTCTGACAAAAGGCCCAGATTAGAGGAAGACTGCCCTTCCTCAGATCAAGCTTCTATTACCTCAGAACTATCTGAGGGCCAGGATTGTGCCTATTCTCCATTCGAAGACTCTGATGCAGAGGAGTCTATTCCCTCGGTCTCCCTCCCTGAGGACTTCTCTTTTGGGGAAACCCTGCATACATTGAGGGAACACTTTCACTGGGAAGGCCAAGATTACTCAGATTCCAAGAAAAGGCTCAGGGAATTTCTTGCCTCTGGCTATCCCTCCTGTTTTAGATATATTGGATGATGTGTACACAGAAGCCAGCCTTAATCCTGATTCTTTGCCTCCAGCTCCTGTTAAACTAGACAGGTATTACTGGGTTCCTGATTCTCACCAGTTCCTATATAAAAGCCATACTGCTGACCCAGAAACTATTTCACAGGGTCCCAAGTGAATTAAGGCCTCTACTGCAAAAAAACCATTACCTTCAGCGAGAGATTCCAGATCTTTAGAAAGGTGGGGGAAAAAGGTGTACACCTCGGCCACTTTAACCATGAGAGCATTAAACTGTCAGTTCCATATGTTAAAGTATCAACAGTTTTTGATATCTCAGCTGAAAAGCAAGATGACACAACCAGAACAACCTGATTTAAAAGAGTTGCAGGATTTGTTGCATGGTGCAGAGCAAGTGGGTAAACATACCTTGCAGTGTGGTTTTGATGCTTTAGAGGCCTCATGTAGAGCTGTTGTTACGGGGTCTGTTATACGTAGGCATGCTTGGCTCAAAGAGCAAACCTTACCAGATCATGTCAAAGCTAAATTATTAGATGCACCTCTTCAAAAAGATGTATTGTTTGGTGTTAAAGCAGAGGAGGTGCTAAAGAAAATGGAAGAAAAAGTGAAATCAATGCAAACAGTGAAAGATTTCCTGCAGGTACAGCCTCCACATTTCAGCAGAAACTGGCCTTCAAAAAATTGGTCCTTTCCAGCCACGGACAGACCTCAAAGGGGC
Organism: Protopterus annectens; assembly: GCF_019279795.1. NCBI lineage: Eukaryota > Metazoa > Chordata > Ceratodontiformes > Protopteridae > Protopterus > Protopterus annectens. Next base: position 605,139,020 of record NC_056751.1, on the reverse strand, counting down.
AGATACAGACATCCAAGGGGTAGAGGGCAACCTCAAGGATCTTTCAGAGCCAGACAGTGGCAAGCACCAACCCCAAGAGGTGGAGAAGATAGATCACAGTCTTTTAGAAAACAGACACAATGACTTCCCCCTACACCTGCCAAGCAAAGCTTTAATGGCAGCACCTTTGGGCGGAAAACTGACATTATTCTCAAAAAATTGGCATATTGTTACAAAAGACAAATGGATTCTGGACATTATAGACAGAGGCTACAGGTTCCACTTTCACACCCTTCCAAAAATGAGAGGCATGCCAAACCTGCCACAAAATCAAAGGGCAGAGGCACAAAAACAAATTTCAGCTCTCATGGACATGAAAGCAATTCAAGAGGTACCTGCAAAAGAACAAGGTCAAGGGTTTTATTCCAGACTATTCCTGGTGCTAAGGAAAGACAAAGATTGGAGACCTATCTTAGACCTATCCATCCTAAACACATATCTACAGGTGCCAAAATTCAAGATGCTCACATTACAGCAGCTTCTTCCCATGCTGGGCAAGGGGTCTTGGCTGGTAACATTGTACCTCAAGGAGGCATACCTGCATGTCCCTATCAGACAAGATTGCAGAAGATACCTCAGATTTCTTGCAGGTTCAACCCATTACCAATTCTCTGCATTGCCCTTTGGCTTATCTACTGCGCCCAGAGTGTTTACGAAATGCCTGGCATCAGTAATCGCCTTCTGCAGACTACAATGGATACAGATCTACCCATTTCTGGACGACTGCCTGATCCAAGCGGACAGCAAGGACATACTACTGCAGCACCTGGCGTTTGTAATAAAACTGTTGAACTTCCTGGGATACACAGTCAACAAAAAGAAATCAAAACTAATACCCTCTCAGAAATAATTTTCCTGGGTGCCAGCTTGGATACAACCACCCAGATGGCCTACCTCACGCCAGAGAAGCAGGGGCAACTGTCTCAATACTTCAGAAAAATGGCAACTTACACCAGGCTAACTGCAAGGAAAGTCCTGCAGGCTCTGGGATTCATGGCATCTTGCATCCTACTAATCCCATGTGCAAAGCTGCATATGAGGAAACTTCAGTGGTACCTAAAAAACTTATGGTCTCAACACAGCCACAGCTTGGAAGCAATTATACCACTCATTCCATGCTTTCAAAAGGAATTTATGTGGTGGGCTCAAGCTTGCCAAAGAAACACAGGTCTTCCTTTCTGTGTACCTCAAGCAACTCAAATCATCACAACAGATGCCTCAGACTACGCCTGGGGAGCACACATGACAGATCAGTGCATTCAGGGAAAATGGGCACGAAAAGAGAAGCTCCTTCACATCAACCAAAAGGAAATGCTAGCCGTGCAAAAGGCTATTATGACCTTCAAAGACCTACTGCATCCAGGCCAGCTATTCATAAGGACAGACAACACCACAGTGATGTGGTACATAAACAAACAGGGGGAACTCATTCATACCCCGTGTGCAGGCAAGCCATGACCCTATGGAACACAGCACTGGAATTGAGAATTCAACTACAGGCACAATTCCTGCCAGGGAAGGAAAACACACTGGCAGACAACCTAAGCAGAAATATGACCGATCCACACGAGTGGAAGTTGCATCCTCAAATTTTCACAAAGATAACTCAGGCATGGGGACAGCCAGACATAGATCTCTTTGCTACCCACAGAAATTGCCAGTTGAAAAAATTTTGTTCAAGGACCTGTCATCCACAGGCCTGGAAAGTGGACGCACTTTCCTTCAGTTGGGCAACATTGACAGTCTATGCCTTCCCGCCTTTTCCTCTGCTGCCCAAAGTTCTATTAAAAGCCAGAGCAGAGAGGCCGAAAATGATTCTCATTGCTCCAGACTGGCCCAGGCAACACTGGTATCCGCTCCTGAAGAGCCTGACACATTCCCCACCATGGATCCTACCTCTAGTCCCTCTTCTGTTGTCCCAGCACAATTACAAAACTCTTCACAGCCACCTCAAAACTCTAAATCTAGCTGCATGGAGAATTCCTTGATTTCCAAACAGTTTCTCCTCTCCAAGGAGGTGCAGGATGTCATCTTGGAGGCCAGAAGGCCTTCTATTAGAAAGGCCTACTCTGCCAAATGGAAACGATTTTGTGCCTGGAATCAAAAGAAGGGACAGAATCCTTGGGTAATAAATATACCTCAAATTTTACAGTACCTAGCTGAGATGTTAAACAATGGACTTTCCTTCTCCTCCATCAAGATCCACGCTTCAGCCATTTCTGCACAATACAACACAGATCCTCCTTTATTCTCTCATCCTCTCTTAAGGCAGTTCCTCAGAGGGGCAAAGAATATAAAACCCCCAAGGAAACTACCAGTCCCAGCTTGGGACCTCAACTTCATTGGAAAAGCTGACCCTTCCTCCCTTGAGCCAGCTTCTTCATCAGAGTTACAGTACTTGTCATGGAAAACAGCCTTTCTTCTGGCTATCACCTCAGCTCGCAGGGTTTCGGAGCTACAGGCCCTTATGGCTGTGCAACCATTCATCATTTTCCATCAGGACAGAGTTTCCTTACGAACCAACCCTACCTTTATGCCAAAGGTAGTATCCAGTGTAGCTTTGAATCAGACTATCCACTTACCTACCTTTTATCCTAATCCACAAAACAAAGGGGAAAGACTACTACATTCCTTGGACATTCACAGACAACTTTGTTATTATTTGGACAGGACAAAGCCATTCAGGAAATCTGAGCAACTCTTTGTGTCCTATGCTGCAGGTACTCAAGGAAAGGCTATTTCCAAACAGACTATTTCAAAATGGATAGCCCACTGCATACGCTTTTGTTACTCATTTCTTGGAAAAACTGTGCCTGCATGCATCAGATCCCACTCCACCAGAGCCACAGCTACCTCTGCAGCCTTCCTCAGGGGGGTCCCTACCAAGGATATTTTGGAAGCAGCCACCTGGAGTTCAGTGCACACTTTCTCCAAGCACTATCACCTCCCACTATACTCTAAATCTAGAGCGGGCTTTGCCACAGCAGTCCTGCAGGGCATCCTAGCCCCTCCTAGTTCCACTTAGTGCCTACCACCCTTACTTAGCTTTGGGATTCTACCCATCTGTTATGACTGCAGCTGTATGCACGATGAACATAGTACAGTTTTGTACCTACCATAAATGTAGATATTCGAGTGCTCATACAGCTGCAGTCCAGGTTTCCCTCCCTCCAACCCCTCTTAAGAAAGGCCTTATGACACACCCTTTTCATATAACCTTTTGGGGTATTCTTTTATGGTGTATTTGCTTGCAACTACTGTTTTTGATTTATCAACATTGCACTTTTGCATAACATTATGTTTGCCTTCCTTCTGGGGGCACCTGACATCTGGGGCAAGAAAAACTGAAGAAAATGGCATCGGCTGCCTCTTTTATACCTCTGCCGCACTGACGTCAGGGAGGAAGTGACGACAACCGACGCCGGACCTAGACTTTGGAATTCGGCCGACCGAGGACCCGCCTGACGGCAGGATAACCCATCTGATGTTCTTCGTCTCACATTGCTGCAGTCATAACCTGTGGGTAGTCCGCTGTCCTCGATCGGCCCGAATACCAAAGAGCTGGGCTGGCGTCGGTCATTGTCGCCTAGAGCTGACGTCAGTACGTCGTAGTACTTAAGCGCATGACCGACGTCATATCCTCAGTCTTTCTTGCCGCATGGTCCGAAGCAGAAGCAGCGTTTGCAAGGCGTTCTGAAATTTTCCTTTTTCGAGTTTCAGACCGAAGACCAAGTTGGGCTAAGTACCCCGTTGGGGAAATCTTTGTCTTTTCTTGCCTCAGTTATCCGGATGTCAGAAAAAGTTAATAATTGCATTTCTTGTGGGAAACAGATACCTCATAAGGATTTTCATTCTTTGTGTATTCCTTGCTTAGGGCCTGAGCACGACGTGGTCGGGTGTCGCTTTTGTGCTAGATTTAACAAGCGCACCATTAAACGGAGATTAGACTGTGCCAGGCTTGTTTTTGGGAAAAGGTGTAATTATAACATGCCGTCGGATCCTCCGACGCCCGCTACCGCTAAAAAGCGTAAAGATAAATCTTTGAAGTCTAAACCGGATGAGTTGTCTGTTGCGGACGCCGGTTCTACGGATCCTCCGGTTGAACCTGTGGATCCGGCTGAATTCCATGGGGAACCTTTACTTTTACAGGAGTTAACCTCTCAGGAGTTAGGCCCGGCTGAAGGTGCGTCTCAGTTGTCTGTAGTTCCATCTTTACAGAAGGTTATTAGGCCTTCTACTTCAGTGGCTAAAGGCCATGCTAAGGCCAAACCTGGTCATGTCGGCCCTGGTCATAGTTCTAGCTCTCCAGCCCCTGTTCCAAAGAAGCATATGTTAAAAATGGCTGAGGATTTGATTACCTTGATCAGGGGTTCTATGCCCCCCCCCCAGAGAAGAGGCCTAGGGTGGAGGCAGATTTAGAGGGGATGGATCATTCCTCTGACTACTCTGATTCCTCAGCTGAAGAAATTCAGGAATTCCCTTCTTATTTGGATTCGGATGCAGAGGACTCCTGTCCTTCTGCTTCTCATCCAGAGGATTTTTCTTTTTCTGAGACTTTACATTCCATGAGGGAGCATTTCAAGTGGGAAGGTCAGGATTTTTGATTCTGGAAACGGCTCCGGGAATTTTTGTTTCTGCCTCAGCATAGGCCCTTGGCTATTCCTCCTGTCTTAGAAGTTGTTCAGGATGTTTTTTCTGAATCTTCCCTTAATCCTGATTCTTTACCTCCTGCCCCTGTTAAGCCAGACAGATATTATAGAGTTCCTGAAGCACATAAGTATTTGTACAAGAGCCCTAGAGCTGATCCGGAAACCATTACTCAAGGTCCGAAGGGTATTAGGGCTTCTGTGGCTAAGAATCCAGTTCCTTTGGATAAAGATTCTAGAGCTTTAGATAGATGGGGGGAAAAAAGTGTACACCTCCTCTACATTAGCTATGAGGGCTTTGAATTGCCAATTTCATATGCTGAAGTATCAGAATTTTTTGTTAGGTCAATTGAAATCTAAGGTGGATGCTTTATCTGAGGGTATAGAGTGTAAGGAGCTTCAGGAGTTGGTTCATGCATCAGATCAAGTGGGCAAGCATTCTTTGCAGTGTGGTTTCGATGCTCTTCAGGCTGCATCCATGGTGGCTGCTACAGGTTCAGTTATTCGTAGACATGCCTGGCTTAAGCATCAAAATTTGTCAGAGCATGTTAAGGCTCGGATTTTGGATGCTCCTCTTCAATCTGAAGTACTTTTTGGTCCTTCTGTGGAATCGGTTTTGAAAAAGATGGAAGATAAGGCTAAGTCTATGCAGACGGTCAAAGATTTTATGCAGGTGCAGCCCCCTAAGTTTAGTAGGAATTGGCCTGCTAGAGGATGGTCTTTTCCTTCTTCGGATAATCAGTCTAAGGGCAGGTCTAGGCGTGGTAGAGGCAGAGCTCACGCTCAGGGTTCTTTCAGACCTAGGACTTGGAGTTCTCCTGCACAGTCTTCTGGTGAGGGCAGGGGTCAGCCTTTTTGTAAACAGACCCAGTGACCTGTATCTTCTGCTGTCAGACCCTTCTCTACTGGCAGCTCCTCTAGGAGGAAAGTTGGGACTTTTCCAACAAAATTGGCATTTGGTCACCCAGGACAAATGGGTGTTGGATATAATAAATCACGGGTACAAGTTTTATTTTCACACTCTTCCTCCTTTCAAAGGCATGCCGGATGTGCCTCCTCAGCAAAGGATGGAGGCTCAGGAGCAAATTTCTTTACTGTTACAGATGGGGGCAATTCAGGTGGTCCCTCCGTCAGAAGTAAGCCTAGGTTTTTATTCCCGTCTATTCCTAGTGCCAAAGAAAGGAAACACTTGGAGGCCAATTCTGGATTTGTCCATTCTCAATACCTACCTAGACTTTCCAAAGTTCAAGATGTTAACATTACAACAACGTCTGCCTCTGCTGGGCAAGGATCACTGGATGGTAACCCTGGATCTCAAAGAGGCCTATCTTCACATCCCTATCAGGCCCAGCTGCAGGAGATTCCTGAGATTTCAGGCTGGTACTTCTCACTATCAGTTCTCTGCATTGCCCTTTGGTTTATCTACTGCGCCCAGAGTATTCACAAAAGTTCTGGCTCCTGTGATTGCTTTTTTCAGACAGAGAGGAATACAAATTTATCCTTATCTGGATGATTGCCTGATTCTTGCTCAAAACAAAGACAAGTTACTACAACATCTCCAGTATGTAATGGCAGTTTTAAGGTGCCTAGGGTATTCTGTGAACGAAATAAAGTCCAGTCTAGTACCCTCTCAGGACATGTGCTTTCTGGGTGTGAGACTGAATACAGCTTCTCAGATGGCATTTTTGACCCCGGACAAACAAAGAACTCTTCATCTATACTTCCAGCAGTTATCAGTAATGTCCAGGCTGACTGCAAGGACAGTCCTTCAAGCCTTGGGGTTCATGGCATCTTGCATTCTAGTTCTTCCCAATGCCAAACTGCATATGAGGAAGCTACAATGGTATCTCAAAAGTGTGTGGACTCAACACTGCCACGGTTTGGACACTGTCATTTGGATCATACCTTGCATCCAGAAGGATTTCTTGTGGTGGGCTCAGGAATGTCAACTAAACAAGGGACTCTCTGTGACCCGACCAGAGGCAAGTCAGATCCTAACGACGGATGCCTCGGACTTGGCTTGGGGAGCACACTTCAATGGGAAATGGATACAAGACGTGTGGCCTTCCAGACTACTACATTTGCATATCAACATGAAGGAGATGTTAGCAGTCCAGTTTGCTTTATTGGCCTTCAAGGACCTACTTCAGCCGGGACAGGTGTTGATTCAAACAGACAACACAACAGTCATGTGGTACATCAACAAGCAGGGGGGAACCCATTCCTACCCTCTTTGCAAGCAAACAATGATTTTGTGGGAGACTGCTCTGAGTTTGCAAATCAATCTTCAAGCACGGTTTCTGCCAGAAGCACAGAACTCCCTAGCAGATGTATTGAGCAGGCAAATTGTGGATTCCCACGAGTGGAAACTGGATCCTCAGGTTTTCAAACAACTGACTGTGGCTTGGGGAACTCCAGACATAGATCTGTTTGCTTCTCCACTGAATTTTCAACTACCAACATTTTGCACAAAGATGTTCCACCCAGATGCTTGGAAAGTGGATGCTCTATCTTTCAGTTGGAACAACTTTCACATTTATGCTTTTCCTCCTCTGCCTCTTCTTCCCAAGGTACTCTTGAAAGTCAGGCGGGACAAGCCTTGCATGATTCTAATAGCACCAGATTGGCCACGTCAGCATTGGTATCCTCTGCTGAGGAGTTTAATCCAGGAGCCTCCTTGGCTTCTGCCACAGGTTCCTCATTTGTTATCCCAGTCAAACAATCATTTTCTCAATGTTCGGGTGCAGTCCCTGCATCTGACAGCCTGGCGTATTCTGTGATGGAGCCGGTGGGGTCTCAGCTTCCTCAACAAGTTTTAGATGTCATTTTGGAAGCCAGGCGGCCTAGTACTAGAAAAGTTTATGCTGATAAATGGAAGAGATTTTTTCTTTGGAGCACTGCAAAGGGTTTTGATGTTTCAGTGCCTAATTTGAGTTTTGCACTACAGTATCTTACTGAATTGCTGGACAAGGGTTTGTCATTCTCTTCTGTGAAGGTTCATGCTGCAGCCATTTCTGCTCACTATGATTTTGACCCTCCTTTATTTTCTCATCCTTTGTTCAAACAATTTCTTAGAGGGGCAAAGAATATAAGACCCCCACGTAGAGCTCCTACTCCTTCCTGGGATCTCAATTTTGTTTTGGAGAAACTTACTTTACCTCCTTTTGAACCTGCAGCTACGTCTGAATTTAAGTTTTTGTCTTGGAAGACTGCTTTTTTGTTGGCCATTACTTCTGCTAGGAGGGTATCTGAATTGCAGGCACTCATGGCAGTCGAACCCTTTCTGATATTTCATAAGGGCAGAGTTTCTTTGCGAACTAACCCTACTTTTATGCCTAAAGTGATTTCTAATGTGGCCTTGAACCAGTCTATTCATTTGCCTACTTTTTATGCTGATCCCCAAAATAAGGGGGAAAAAGTCTTGCATTCTTTGGATATCCACAGGCAGTTACGTTACTATTTGAGCAGAACTAAGGAGTTCAGACAGACTCAACAGTTATTTGTTTCTTTTGCTTTGAGTTCACAAGGGAAAGCTGTTTCAAAGCAGACTATTTCAAAGTGGATTGGTCATTGTATTGCTTTTTGTTATTCTCATCATGGGAAGGATGTTCCTGCTGGGATCAGACCTCATTCTACTAGGGCTACTGCCACATCTACTGCTTTTTTGGGGGGTGTAGCTACTAAGGATATTTTGGAGGCAGCTACTTGGAGTTCAGTACACACTTTTACTAAGCATTACCATCTCCCTCTTTATTCCAAATCCAGGGCTGGGTTTGCCACTGCAGTTTTACAGGGCATGTTAGCAGCTCCTAATGCTATTTAGTTTGCCAGCCTCCCTTTTCCTTTGCTTTGGGATTCTACCCACAGGTTATGACTGCAGCAATGTGAGACGAAGAACATAGTACAGTTTTGTACCTACCATAAATGTAGATGTTCGAGGATCTACATTGCTGCAGTCTAATTATCCCTCCCTCCTTCCCCTCTATAGTTGGTGGTGGCTGTGTTTTTTATTTTAGGATTATCTCTTTTTCCACACTGGTGGTTGTTGGGCCTTTACTTTTTTGGCTCTGGCCTTCTTTCATTCTTAGGCCTTCTGACATCTGGGGCAAGAAAGACTGAGGATATGACGTCGGTCATGCGCTTAAGTACTACGACATACTGACGTCAGCTCTAGGCGACAATGACTGAAGCCAGCCCAGCTCTTTGGTATTCGGGCCGATCGAGGACAGCGGACTACCCACAGGTTATGACTGCAGCAATGTAGATCCTCGAACATCTACATTTATGGTAGGTACAAAACTGTACTTTATGACTGCAGCTGTATGAGCACTTGAACATCTACATTTATGGTAGGTACAAAACTGTACTTTCTTTAGGCCTTAAACCAACCCCCTCCCTTTGAGCCATCAGCTATGTCCGAGCTAAAACTTTTGACCTGGAAAAATTGTTTTTCCACTTGCTATTACTTTTGCAAGAAGAGTTTCTGAACTTCAAGCTCTGTTTACTAAACGTCCTTATTTAATTTTTCATAAAGGTAGGGTTTCTTTATGAACCAATCCTTCCTTTTTACCAAGGGTGGTGTCAGAATCCAGCATCAGTCATGTTATCAACCTTCCATTCTTCTTTCCAAATTTTTCTAACAAAGGAGAATATATGTTACATCTTTCACATGTCCATAGACAGTTACCTGCACAGAACCAAAGATTTGAGGAAGTCTGAAAAATTATTTGTTTCCTTTTCTGATTCAAAATTAAGCAAACCAGTTTTGTGTTCTGGAATATCCTTCCTTAGTCTCCTTCTGGGATTTGGGTAGCCGTGGGCTTTGTCCTAACAGTTAAGGAATGAATGCAAATGACATCATCAGATAAAAAAGTTATGTACTCACCATAACATTATATCTGGGTTGTCTATTTTCATTCTCCCTCATCTTCCCATCCACCAACCCCCTCCTTGCTTTAATTCCAGAAAGATCGAAGGATATTGGAAGAAGCTCTGTTCCTTGTTTGAGCCCCAGTTTCCATTATTTCTTTGTTTTCCATTGCTCCTTAGGTCTTTGGGCAGCAAACTAGATCTGAGGTATATTAGGTGACTAGGGCATTATGGGTAAAGGGAGGAGCTTGAGAGTTCAAGTGTTCTATGATCTGGAAGAAGAGGTCGAGTCTGATCTGAGGATTGGATCCAAACCCAACAGTTTGTTGAAGAACAAAAATGGACAACACAGATGGAAAATTATGGTGAGTACATTTTTTCCATCACTATTATGGGTCTATATCACCATATCGAATGGTGAAAATATCGAAAGTTCACAAGAACGAACTTGTGATGTGAAGTTGTGAAATCTGACCGTTTATTCTCGCTGATGGGTTCGGAGCCGATCCACGGCTCCGACACGGCCTATAACAAAGCTCAAGGTTTGCCAATAGCTCGAGACTAAGCCCCTTATCCCATGATGCACTGCTGGAATTACCTCAGATCTAGTTTGCAGCGGCACAGATCTCTCCGTTCCAGATAGCTCGGACCATTATTAATCGATAGATTCATCTATTTGCAACTTTAAAAACTTTTTTTCTTGACTTCTTGATAGAATAGTATATATATATATATATATATATATATATATATATATATATAATCTCTATAGTTTTAGACTTAGTCTTAGTTATAAGTGCCCTGTGTTGGCTTCTGTTTTTCTATAGTGTTGGGCCTAAAAGTTGGCCTTGTATTTAACCGCATTCTTAGCAGTACTTTGGTAGATAATTTCTTAAGTGTGTTGTTTCAATTGTTTAAAATTGTTTAATTTGATAATAGAAATGTCAGACGAGAAAGAGAAGCCACATCCAAAGTCTGGCTTCAAAAAATGTTCAGATTGTGGACAAAAAATGTCAGTCACTGACGGGCATGTTCAATGTGTTTATTGTCTGGGGGCTAAACACCTCCAAGACTCTTGCAGTATATGTCACTCCTTCTCCTCCAGGGTACTTTTAGAGAGAAGGAGGAAATTAGTGGATAGGGGTTTACTTCAGCACCCTTTCTCCGAAGCGCTGGGTGACCAGGATGGTGCTAGTACATCCTCGGTGATTCAAAATCATCCAAAAAGACTAAAAAAAATGGAAGGTGTAGGGTCATCGGTTCCACTGTCCTCGGAACCGAGTGTCCCTTGTGTTCGGAGCCAGCTCACAGCTTTGGAGCCGGTCTCTGAGATTCCCTCATCTCCTCTGCTCCAGTCAGCATCTTCAGTACACTCCTCAAAGCCTTCTGTCAGCCTCTCAGATATGGATATGGACTGGCTAGTGCAGAAGCTTTTACGGGCACCAGGCCTTGCTAAATTGCTATCGGCTCCAACGCCTTCGTCAGTGCCAAAGACCATTAACCTGGACTTGACTACTCCTCCTCCGAGTCGTACTGGACTTTCGGAGCCAAAGGAGCCCGACCTGATAGTTGTGGAGCCGAGACCTGCACCGGTGTTATTGGTTCCATCTAATCGGATGTCCTCGGCGCTGACCGGAGACTCTAGGAGCCAACACTCTCCTGTCGGGTCTGGGGAAGATAGTCATACCGATTTCTCGGTGCCGACTCTTCTTCTCGGGGCTACTGCTCAGATGAGCTTGGCTCCTACCTCGGGCTTGGAGCTCATGGCCTCGGTGCGGGAGGATCGGATGGTCCCTTCGGATCTGTCTACCCCTTTTCGTCGGAGCCATGGTGCGTTCGATGCCATGAGGAGAGTCCTATCTCCAAAGACGTCATCAGCATCAGGTCTGGCTTCCTCCTCCCCTCAAGCTCCTGTGTCCGCTCCTGCTTCTATTGGTCCACCCAAGCATAGAGACCCTGAGCTTCAAGTAGCCCCACAGGGCACCCCCTGCTCTTCTGAGACCTTCCCAGATCCCCCCACTGAGGAGATACCCAGGAAGAGACTGTGCAAGAGGAGGCACTTGGACTCCCCACAGGAGTCTTTGACATCTGACTTGGATGAGTCAGAAGGGTCCCCTTGATCCCCCTCTGAGGATATCTTCTTTGCTGAGATATTAGAGATCCGTACTCAGAGGGGCGGTTGGCAGTTCAAAAGCCCTACCGAACATGAGTCAGTGCTCTTGAAGGTTTTCGGGTCTCAGCCTTCCACTTCTTGGGTGTCTCCGCCTTACGATGAGCTCATGGAACCGATCACTCGTAAGGCGTGGGTGTCTCCGGAGGCCATGGAACCTGTCCCTCAGAAGCCAAACAAGTTCATCTCTGCCCCAGTAGACAAAGCCTTTTTGACTAAGGGAGTGCCTGTTGATGCCATGGTGGTGGCTGCAGCCACTAAAAAGGAAACGTCTAAGACGTCCTCATCTATCCATCCTCCTAACAGAGATTCTAGGATCATGGATAGGTATGGGAAATGCATGTTTAGTTCAGCAACCTTTTCCACTGAACTATTTAACCCATTTTACAAGACTACAAAGAGATCTCCTGAAAGAGCTAGGAGATGCTCTTCAGGGTACGGTAGCTGCAGGGGTTGCCGACAGAGTTACCACACAGCTCGCTACCCTAAACTCGATTGTGAACTTGTCCATGCGTCTCATATCTGTGTAAAAATCTGTGTAAAAATCTGTTATCCAGTTGACTGTGTAGTTTAATTTAATCCTGACTTGCGATCAGGATTAACTCTAACCTGTGGAACTTGTTTAACTTGCTTACTTATGTAACCTCTGTAAATAGTCTGTTTGTAATATGTAATGCTGGTATTATGCAGTGCTGTATCTGCTTACCCTTGGAGCTTTTCTCCCCGGGCCTCCGCTGAAAATGGACATGCATTCAGTCGGACTATCCTGGTCAACAAATGTAAAATAAATAAAATAAAAAATAAAAAAATATCTTATGCAGCTGATGGTGCGAGTAGAGCCGTTAGTTCAGGCATTGCTCTGCGTAGACAAGCCTGGATGCATCTCTGTTCCTTTGCAGAGCCTTTCAAGTCTTCCTTTATCAACACCCCATTTGATGGCTCATCCCTGTTTGGGCCCAAGGTAGAGAAACTCTAACCAGGTGTGAGCAGGAAGGCAAGACTCTGTATGCCGTTGGAGTCCGTTTTTCTACCCCTACTCAGCCCTATCCCAAGGGCCCTAAGGGCGGAAAAATGTGGTTCCGAAAAGCACAGGGAGCCTTTCAGGACACATGTGGAGAAACCCCCTCTAGAGGCAGAGGAGGGGATTATAATGGAAGACACCGCCCGCGCGGCATTGGGGGTCTGCAGCAGCAGGGTGACAGAGGCCAGTTCTCTGGTCAGCCCTACCAGCGCTCCTGAAAGGAGACCCGGCTGTCCAGCTCTGGAGACAGTCGGGGGTCGCTTATCCTTGTACCCAGAAGCCTGGCTAAGCATAACGTCCGATACCTGGGTACAAAGCATCATTTCCAGAGGGTATTTCATACTGTTCTCTTCCCCTCTCACTCCTGTAAACAGAATCCCGGATGTTCCATCCAGTCTCAGGGAACAAGCAACTATAGAGGTCCGCAAGTTGCTAGAAAAAAAGTGTCATCCAGCCAGCCAGTCCCAGCAGACCAAGTTGGATTCGGAACTTACTCAAGATTCTTTTTGGTTCCAAAGAAAACAGGGGACTGGAGACCTATCTTGGACCTCATCTGACTCAACAAATTTGTAAAAAAAGAGAAGTTCCGAATGGTCACGCTTCAGGCCATTCTTCCCTTTCTAGGGAAAGGCGATTAGATGTGCTCCATCGATCTCAAGGACGCGTACTATCACATAAAGATGGACAGATGCTCCAGAGATCACCTGCGTTTCCGGCTGGGAACCAATCACTACCAGTTTCCAGCCCTGCCCTTTGGTCTCACTACAGCCCCCAGAGTGTTCATCAAAAGCATGGCAGTGGTCATGGCTCACCTGAGGCGTCTAGGATTCCAGGTGTTTCCATATCTAGACGATAGGCTCCTCTCCGCTACCACCAAGCATCAATTGATTCAGGCAACACAATCTAGTCTGACAATCTGCCACCACTTAGGTATTACAGTCAACTTCGAAAAGTCTGCCTTGTCGCCATCGCAGCATACCATCTTTATAGGAGCAGAGTTAGATACCTCAACCACCACTCTACGTCTTCCAGTCGAAAGGGTCTCACTTCTTCGCCAACACGTCAACCCATTGGTGTCAAAGAACAGAGCTACAGCCGCAGAGGTCTTGAAGGTACTAGGTTTGATGGCGGCAGCAATTCTAGCCATTCCACTCGCAAGGATGCATATGCAAATTATTCAGTGGCTCCTGTTCACTCAATGGTCTTACCAGAAATTACCAATGAACCATATGATTCTCATCACAAATTCTTGCAAGAGAGACCTTCGGTGATGATTGACGTCTCTTCATGTCACAATAGGAAGACCCTTTGTGCTCCCCCCCCCAGTAGCCACTGTGACCACGGATGCTTCCCTGATAGGGGGGGGGGGCATTTTCAGGGAAAGACTGCCCAAGGCACATGGATGGATCAAGAGTCACATCTGCATATCAATGTTCTGGAGTTGAGAGCAGTACTTCTGGCGTTGCAGTACTTCCAGGACTCTCTTCCTCTAGGGACAATTGCAATTCAGACAGACAACATGTCAGTGGTCTGGTACTTGAACAAACAGGGTGGAACCAAGTCTTATCCCCTTTGTCGAGAAGCCCTCAGGGTATGGCAATGGGCTGTGTCATCCCAGCGTTTTCTGTTAGCAACGTACGTCCTGGGGAAATCCAACATGATAGCGGACAAGCTGAGCAGGGCAATCCTGTTGCCTCACGAGTGGTCTGTCAACCAACACGTTGCGGACTTGATTTTCCGCAAATGGGGCCAGCCTTGCTGCCAGTCACATCAATACCAAATGCAGAAGCTACTTTGCCCTAATACCACCTTCGGGACATCCCCTGAGAGATGCACTTGTACACGATTGGCCTCCGGGTCTCCCATATGCATTCCCACAAGTTCCATTGATACCCAGGTTTTTACAGAAAGCAAAAGTGCTGGGAAGGACTGTTATCCTCATAGCCTCCCATTGGCCTCGACAGATTTGGTTCCCGTTCCTTCACCATCATCTGCTGGAGGATCCATGGATCCTGGACCCAGTTCCAGACCTCCTGACACACCCGTCAGGGGACCTCCATCCTTCATTGCAGTCTCTAAAGCTGACTGCTTGGCTGATCCACTTCCCCAAATAGCCAGGCTTCATTCACTCTCAGATGACACAAGACAAATTCTATTGTCTTCTCATAAGCAATCCACCAGAAAACTATTGCAGTAAGTGGAAAAGTTTCTCCATTTGGGTCAGTATGCAAAAAATATGACCCTTTCCGAGCTCCTTTGTCGTCCATTTTAGAGTTTTTGACAATGATTTTTAAGGAAGGAGCAACAGCCCCCCACAATAGCAAGTTCGTTCTTGTGAACTTTTGATATTTTCACCGTTCGGCATTTTCACCATTTGATATGGTGATATAGACCCACCATTATAATGGCTGCTCTCCATAGGAGTTATATTTAGTTCAGTTTCATACTACCTCTACGCAGTAGTAGTTCTTTTTCAAACCTGAATATACTTGTCTTTCCAAGATGCACAAGATAATAGGATGTTTTCAGATATACTGGTCTCATGATGCTAACCAGTGTAAGGCTCCCTGCATCAGTAGCCCTCAACTCCAATTTTCAGTCTATTATAGGTTCGCTGCAAGGCAATAGACCAGTTATGACTTTTGAAGTCTAGTCACTGCAGTTCCACTGGTACATCCAACTAGTTACTCTCCTCTGTCAATAGGATGTAGAAGGGCTAGGCCTGGTGTAGATTTCTAGTTTCCCATTCATTGATTTAAGTTGGATTTGAAAGTAGAAAGGGACATGCTGTCTTTACAGAAAATAGGAGCTTGTAACAGATATGAGATATTTCTCAGGTCTCTGTTTCCATGGTTTTACCTGTTCTTTTTTCTTCCTGCTTTTGTAGCTGGTGAGCAGTATTAAACTCTGCGACTTGCGTGGGAAACTGATGTACCTCCTCATACAACCTCCTTGCCTAGTTGTGGTATACAATTTGGATTTCAGTATTCACAGAGCTTGTATTTCCACTACATATCGTAGAATTCCATTTTGAGTAATTTCTAGCTTTGTTTAAGTAAACTCAATTGGAATATCTCTAATCAGATGTGCCAGCAAAGGGGGGGGGGTCTTAAAATATTTGCAAAATTAAGGCAGACTACCAGTGAGTATTGTTTATATTGCCCTGTTTTCATAAGTGTCTGGATTTTAGCCTAAAGATCTGTTATTTTCCATGGAGTTCATCAAGGAGGGGATGTTCCTTGCATTTCAGCTACATATCCTGGAATTTCCTTTTGAATAATTTTTAACTCTGGTTAAGTAAATCCACTTAGGATGTGTATAATCTGATGTGACCCCCCCCCCCCCCAGCCTTTTGACTCATTCATTTCTTCTTCACCAAGGATGAGAGTCATTGGAGAAGGATTATCATTTAGGGTGCCCACCAGGGTGGTGCAGTGAATTTTCTATTTTTTTTACTGCTGTCTATATCCCTGTGCACACTCAGTTGTGTAAGGGGAATGGACAAGTAATGGAGCTGTCTGTAGTTTCTGCAAAGGTGCTTTGTCATCAAGCAGCCAATTCCTCCAATCCTAAAGCACAGGAAGTGATTTCCCCAGTCTTCACTAGGTACATTACACCTACCCATTGTGCCCATGAGTGCACAAATCTAGGCAACCCCTCTTCAGTCCCCCCATCACCAGCAGTGCCATAGCAGCTAAGTAAACCCCAGTCAGCTGGGTCATGTTCAGGACCCCACCCCTCCATGCCAAAAAGTCAGGCTCTCTCTCTCTCTTTCTCTGTTCCTCCCTTCTTTTGATAATGCCTCCATATCCAATCTGTATTGTCTCATCAGGCAGCAACTGAATGTGCCAAAAAAACAAAAGAAAGAATATAAGAAGAGGGAGCATATGAGAAGCAAGAAATGTGGAAAAGGCACAAATACAGTTGCAAGAATCAAGTAGAAATAACATGTAAAACACCAAGAGATAGCTTTCCACTGCAAGAAGCACACTGCAACCAAAATGTTCTAGATTAATGCTTTTGTTCCTTTAATAAGTACAACAGAACTTCATCAGATAACACTCAATACAAAAAATCCTCTTTATGTAACGAGAGAACCAATAAAATTCTTACATTGATTAAGTTTATTGTAACATTTTAAGATTATTATTAAATAAATTGTATTTGTTTTTTAATGCGTGTGCAATGTTTTAAATATTATGTGAGTGAGAATTTTAAACAGCCTCAATACTTTTGAAGTGGGAGGGTACTTTAATTATTTTATGATCTTAATGTAATAATTTTATTGGTTCTCTCGTTACTTAAGGGAGATTTTTGTATTAAGTGTTATCTGATGAAGTTCCGTTGTACTGATTAAAGAAATGAAAACACTAATCTAGAACATTGTAGCTGCAGTGTGCTTCTCATAGTTGCAAGTATAGAAAACTCCTGGAACAACCTTATGTTAGTCAGGATCTGACGCAGGAATGGTTAAGATCATGTGAATTTAAGCCAAAAGATGAAAGGTTAATATTGGCAGCCAGGAATTGTGAGCTGTGCACACATTGGGTTGCAAAATCCCATTAAACATGAGAGAAGCAGACAAATGCAGGTGTTTTAAAACAGAACTGGAAACAGTCACACATCTTGTTGCTGGGTGTGATACACTAATGGCAGAGGGCCTGTATGCTGAAAGGCATACAAATGTGGCAAAACTGTTGCATTGGGAATTGTGCAAATATTGCAGTATTGAAGTAGCTTAGAAGCATTGGAAACGAGCCACAGAACATTATAGAGAATGTTGAAGCTCATATCACATGGGATTCACCTATTGCCAACAGTTCAAAAAACAGATGTGGGAATACAAGATAATAGTAGTCCACGAAAAGAAAACAAAAGCAGCCTTGATCACTGAAATTGCTACACAGTGTGTTAAATACACATAGACACAAAGTCATCAATTACCAGGATTTGCAGGGAGAAATGAGGGCACTGTGGAAGAAAGCTACCCAGACAGTTCCAATAGTAGTAGAAACAATGTGTCTCATAAAAAAAGAATTTACAGTCTTATTTAGATGTGCAACCTTATGAATTACAGGAGGAGTCAGTTCTTGGAACATTGAGAGTGCTGTGAAGAGCACTTTTGGTTAACATCAAGGATTGAAACAATACAAATTTCATGAACTTTAGTAATACTTTGACTTAGGAATGGGGTCCATTCCCATCATGGTATTGGAGACCCAAAAGACTAAACTGGAATTGTTATGCCTTGGATACCTCCATTTGCTACTCCTTTAATGATGGAGGAATATCCTCCTTTAGGAGCATAACTACAGCCACTAGTCCATTTGGAGATTCTTCATCACTGGTTCCTTCTTTTATGGAGTACACCTTTAGACACCGCTTTCCTGTTTGACACTGTTTAGACATTTAAAGGAAAACTCCACCCTACAACTAAAAAAAAATATTTTTTCCACTCTGTTTCCTGACCTATTTTAACACCTCAAAATCACTCTAAGTGCTGTATTTGTAATTTTAACTTGTTTTCCACAATGGCTATCAGTGGGAGTTGATGTATCAATGTGATCTTGTACTCCCTCAAGCCTTTCTCTTTCCCATAATACTTTGTATGACTCATGCCAGACATAAGCAAGTAACTTTGAATTCCCATGCCATTGACGTATAATGGGATTTGGGAGGATCACTGTTATTTTCTTTACCTTCTGTAAGACTGCTGCTTTTCTGTCTCTAATCACCTTCATTTATGTTTGGCTCAGACCTTGATTTACACTATACTTAGAAGTTATCCAACTACAGTCAGAAAAGTAACTAAATTTCAGGTCTTTATTCAGTGTTTTCTTTTGTAGTTCATGAGGACTTGAGAGTCCCCCCCCCCTCCCCACACACACACTACTGCAGAGGTGTTAAAACTGTCACTGCACTGAGAGACCCTTGCAGAATCAATTCCCCAGACTACAAAAGAAAACCCTGAACAAAGGCCTGAAATTTAGTTACTTTTCTGGCTGTGGCTGGATAACGTCTAAGTGTAGTGTAAAATAAGGTCTGAGCCAAACATAAATGAGGATGATTAAATACATAAAATAAACGGTTCTTTTACAGAAGGTAATGAATATAACAGTGATCCTTTCAAATTCCATTATATGTCAATGGCATGGGAATTCAAAGTTACTTCCTTATGTCTGGTATGAGTCATACAAACAAAGTATTATGGGAAAGAGAAAGGCTTGAGCGAGTACAAGATCACTTTGATACATCAAGCCCCATTGGTAGCCATGTTGTGGAAAACAGGCTAAAATTACAAATAAATCACTTAGAGTGATTTTGAGGTGTTAAAATAGGTCAGGAAACAGAGTGAAAAAAAAAACAGTTTAAGTTTTAGGGTGGAATTTTCCTTTAAGGAACTCTATCCCTTCCTGTGCCGTATGTTTGTGTTGTTTAATACTAGATGTGAATCAATTTTTTTTTTTTTTTTAACCTTAGATTCAACTTTTTTTTCCCTGGAAAGCTGTGTTATTTTAGTCCCTTGTTGCGTATTTGTGCATGCATTCTTATTCCTCTCCATGTCTGTTTTACGGTGTTGATCTGTATCTGATTTTATATGCATAAGTTTCTTTGTATTTTTCTGTTAGCACATTCTGCTTGTGATTTTTATTTTTGTGTAATACTTGATATGTTGTTTTTACATGTGTTTATGACAGTGTATAAATACTTCTTTATGCGTCCCTTTTCTGTAAGAATGCATTTGTATTTGTTTTATGCATTTTTGTATATTGTATGGGTGTACATGTGTTCAGGTGAAAAAAAATAATGCCTCTTTCTCTTCCAAGGGAGAAAAATGATAAAATACAGTTGCTAGAAGGTTGCATTGCTGAGCTTACTCCAGAAGATGAAAGCCTTCTTCGGATGGGAGAGAATGACTTTAGTGTGATGTATTCTACTCGCAAAAAATGTGCCCAGCTTTGGCTGGGGCCTGCTGCATTCATAAACCATGGTATGTTTTCAAAAGTGTGTTAATACATTTTATAGCTGTAGCAAGCATTGCATTCTTAGATATACTGTAATTTTGAAGAGATGTTAATAATCAGCTGCTTTTTTGAATACTTTTTCCTGTGTGACTCTTTTGCATTGTGATAGTAGTGTCCCTTATGATGATCTCTTTTTAAAAAAAAAAAAATAATTATCACATTTTAAGCTATAACATGGGTTTAGAAACACTGATAGAAAAAATCATAACATTTTCTGTTGTTGTCATGAAGTATTCATGTTTTCTTTTTAACAATTTTGATTCACACCACTATTCTATAAATTGCTGAATTACTGCCTTCCTGTAAACATCACGCCTCTTCCTCCTGAATATTATTCTGCATGTATTGATCCCATAAATTCCATTTATTTTTATGAAATTTGCTGTTTCCTCTATTCAAAGATTCTATCTCCAGTTCTTTTATCTTCATTACAGTATCCAAAACTTCACTTATATTAGGTATAGATTTTGATTTCCATTTTCTAGTAATTGCTTTTTTGGCAGCCAGTAGCATTAAACTTAGTAAGGCTTTACTCTGTCTAGGCAATTTGGATCCTGTGTCCAATTTCAAAAGAATAATTTCTTTAGTTGCAAACCAGCTGTTCCCCAGTGTTTTCAACAAAATATTCTATATTGAATTTTTAACCTCTGTCAAATTGTTACATTCCTGAGCAAATATGTTCCCATAAACCCCTTCTCTCTCTTTCTCTCTCTTCCCCATCACACCTCTAGCATTTGCTATCTACTCAAAGAAAAATACAGTGAATTCAGTTAGAGTTCTAAGAATACCTATGCAAATACCTCCATGCAGAAATGTTGGTTAGTCTGCACTTTGCTGCATACTTGGACGCCTTACAAACTTCTTCCCAGTGTGCCTTTGTAAATTGCCTCTCTATTCTGTTTTTCCCTGAATTTTCTACCCTCCCCTGATCGATTAATGTAGTTGCCATTCGATATGTTATATACCATACTTATCCTTTTTTTAACAGCTTCTGTTCTAGGTGCAGCTTAAAATTCTACAAGAGCATGTAGTACTCCATTCCCCATATTTTTTACCTATACTCTGGTGTCAGTCCCTGAAAGGGGACGTAGTCTGTAACCTGCAGTCCAAATTTCTGTTTTGCCTCATCTCACTCTGTTAACATTCCTTCCTGAGTTATTTGCTCCCAACGTCTTAGTTAATTTGCTGATGTCCTCCAGTAAAATTTCACCTAACCCTACTGATTGGTAAAGTCTCCTTTCTTCATTTTCAGTCTGGCATTTCTTCTACTTTATAAATGTCATAGTCTGTGTGTTTTTGTTATTTTCCTTAAGGAGCTGCATCCAAACTCCTAGTCTCTCTCCTTCCAAACTGCCACCCTCATTTCATTGTTATCTTTTTCCACTGTCATAACTTTCTGTTTGAGTTATATATATGAGCCTTAACTGTGTAGCTCTAAAGTACCTTGTCAAATCCGATAATCTTAAACCATCTTGTTCTGGGGGAAAACTGAAACTGCTTATCCCACTCCATCGTCTCCACTGCCACATAATTTCTTTCAGCTATTTATTAATTTGTCATCCACCACTTCTCTGGTTGGTAAAAATACATTTGACCTATATATAAGACTAAAAGAATTGTAAAAACATTTTCACTGCTTGTATTTTACTGTCTATATCCTTACTCGCGAGCTTCTAATTTCTCAATTTTTATATAATCTTTTGTTTAGTTTCCATCTTATCATGTCCCCATAACTATAGGTATTACTAAATCAATTCACGTGTGGATACACAGTTTACCATTACAGCCTTTATTTTATATCCATTTATTTCATATCCTACAAACTGTCTCAGAATGTTCCACAAAACTGAAATGTCCTTTTTCTGTACAGGACATAAATTGATTCACAGCAACATGTGTATTTAATTAAAAGCTTTGAGACCCCCGCAGTGACTATATCATATCATGCACAAGTAAAACCAAAGCTAAACATTTAGGGTAATGCTATAGAAATGAGACACTGGCACTTTTCTTCTTCATCTGTTAAGAAAGAGGAATTTAAGGAATGGGTAGTGGATATGATTTGAGACTTACTAGTGAAGATAGAAATTACTTTAGAAAGAATAGTTAGTGAGTGGGATGACATGAACATGGAGTTTAAGACATGGTAAACATAACAGAGAAAGAGATATGTGAAGTAAGTAATAAGAATTACTGCAAAACCACGAACAAAACAGACAAACAAATAAATAAATAAATAAATAAAAATTAAAGCCAGTAGAAGGGCCAGTAAAAAGACCCAAACTCTATTTAGAACACTGTCCAGTGCCTCAGCCAAAAAGGCCTTTCAAAAGTCAAAGATTAAATACACATTTTCTATTTAAATATATACTGTCATTAAAAACAACAAATCAAAACTTTACTTCAATTAAACAATTAAATTATAATCAATGTTTCACATCCTATAAAAAGGTTTTCCAGTTACATTCCAAGTTAAATCCACCAGGTGTCAGTGTTCCATATTTCAAAATAAGTAAACTCTCTTTAAAAAGTAGCATATGCTTTAAATTCATACTATTAAAAACTTAACTGTTGCTAAAAATGTTCCTTGGAGACAATTACCATCTCCCCCATGATAAAGAGAGAGATGCATGGCTAATGAATTTTCTACTTTTTTATTTTTAATATCCCTTAAATGTTCTAACAACCTAGCCTTAAAAGCTCTTTGTTTCCCTTATATAAAAAAGACTGTATGAACATTTCAGTACTTAAATTGCACCTTCCGTACTACAGCTATAAACTTCTGTAGGAGTGTACACAATACCATTAATTCTTTCATACAAACTTAATACATATTTACATACTGAACACTTATTACAATGGCTTTTTTCATACACTTTTAACCCCAACCCCAGTTTTTACACTAGGTGTGGTATAATAACTATGGACCAACATCTCTTTTATATTCCGTCCCCTCTTATAAGAAAAAGATCATCTTCTAGGTAAAAACTGGATTAAACTTTTGTCTTTCAGTAAAACATCCCAATAGTATTTAATAATGATTGAAACTTTCTTGGAAAAAAAAAACAGTATATACTGTAACAAAATATATCTTATTTTTCTCATTCAGTTACTTATACCTCCTAGATGTATTAAATCTCTTATTTTGATATGGTTGGTCTTTTAACAAATTACTAAGTGCTTTTTTAATATCCTGAACTTCATAACCCCCTTGTTTAAATTGTATGCAGGTTCTTAAAAATTCCCCCTCAAGTACCTTATCGTCATTACAAAGTCTCTGGGTATGGAGTAGCTCTCCGTAGGGCAAAGACTTAATACGGTGTGGTGGATGGCAACTCATCCTATTCAAAAAATAATTGCCATTCTAAACTTTTCTATGAACTCTAGATGTTCATCGTGTTTCACTGTTGCAGTCATTACACTTGGGTTATCCTGCTGGCAGGCTACCCGCAGTCGGCCAGAGTTCCAAAGTCTAGGTCCGGCGTCGGTTGCTGTCACCTCTTCCCTGTCGTCAGTGCGCCAGGGGTATAAAAGATGCAACCGACGCCATTTTCTTCAGTCTTTCTTGCCGCGCGGTGCCCGAAGCAAAAGCAGTTCGTAAGTGTCGGTCGGCCGACTCCTGAGATTTTCTAAATCGAGTTTCAGAACCGAAGTCTTCAATAAAGCTAAGTACCCCGTTGGGGAAACATTTTCTTGCTCCAGACCAATGTCAGTAAAAGTTAACAATTGTATTTCTTGTGGGAAGCAAATACCTCATAAGGACTTTCACTCTTACTGTATTCCTTGCCTAGGCCCTGACCACGACGTTACTAGTTGTCGGTTTTGTGCTAAATTCAACAAATGCACTATTAAGCGTCGGTTTGATTTTGTTTTACATTACTTTGGCCGAAGGTTTAACTACATAATGCCGTCAGAGGAACCGATGACCGGAATTCATAAAAAACGCAAAGACAAGGAAAAGGACAGACATCCGAGGTCCAAAACCGACAACGAAGCCTCTTCTAAGCCAGTTGCCGGTTCTCAGTGAGGCACTTTTGCAGCCCTTGACACCCGCTACCTCAGAGCCACAGGCCATATCCGACTCCCACTTGGAGACACCTAGGCCTCTGTAAACTCAAGGTATTGGGCCAGCGGAAACTATTCCCTCAGATGGGTCCGGAGCTGCTGAGCAGGCATCGGCTTCTGAGGGTGTTTTCAGACCTTCACAGCTTACTATTAAGTCCACTGCAGCAGCCAAGGCAAAGTCAAAAACACCATTAAAGACAAGGAAACAAGTACAGCATTCTCCTGGACAGTCATCCATGCCAAAGAAACAGATGCTTAAAATGGCCAAAGACTTAATTACTTTGATCAGGGGTTCCCATCCCCCTCCTGATAAAAGGCCTAGGCAAGACACTGACTATGATTCCTCTGACCAGGTTTCTGTTTCCTCTGATTCCTCTTCAGATCAGGAATATTCTATCCCTCCCTATGAGGACTCTGATGCAGAAGAATCTATTCCTTCAGCTTCTGTGCCTGAGGATTATTCTTTTGGGGAAACCCTGCACACCATGAAGGGAGCATTTCCATTGGGAGAGCCAGGATTACTCAGAATCCAAGAAAAGGCTCAGAGACTTTCTTTTATTGCCTCTCAGCACAGGCCCCTGGCTATCCCCCCTGTGCTTGATATTGTTGATGATGTTTTCTCTGAATCCAGTCTGTCTCCTGATTCTTTACCCCCTGCACCAGACAGGTACTACAGGGTCCCTGACTCTCAGAAATTTCTTATAAAAACCCTGCTGCTGACCCAGAAACAATTTCTCAGGGTCCCAAAGGGGTCAAGGCTTCCACTGCTAAAAACCCTGTCCCATCTGATAGGGATTCTAGAGCTCTGGATAGATGGGGGAAAAAAGTTTACACTTCTGCTACTTTAGCTGTAAGGGCTTTAAACTGCCAGTTTCACATGCTTGAATATCAACAGTACCTCATGTCTTTGTTAAAACACAAAATGCTTACAAACTCAGAAAGTCCTGACAGTAAGGAAATGCAGGATTTATTGCATGCAGCTAAACAAGTGGGAAAGCATACTCTGCAATGTGGTTTTGATTCATTAGAGGCCTCTTGTAGAGCCTCAGTTACAGGCTCTGTCATTTGAAGGCATGCTTGGTTGAAAGAACAAAGTTTACCTGAACATGTTAAAGTAAAATTATTGGATGCTCCATTACAGCATGATACTTTGTTTGGTGTTAAGGCAGAAGAGGTGTTAAAGAAAATGGAGGATAAAGCAAAATCAATGCAGACAGTAAAGGATTTCTTACAGGTTCAACCACCTAGGTTTAGCAGAAACTGGCCTTCAAAAAATTGGTCCTTTCCGGTGTCAGACAGACCACAAAGAGGCAGATACAGATGCCCAAGAGGCAGATCTCAGCCCCAACAGACCTAAATAATGGGGTGCTTCAGCCCCAAAGGAGGAGAAGACAAATCACAACCTTATAGGAAACAGTCCCAATGACTTCCCTCTACAAATGCCAAGCACTTACCTTTTGGCAGCACCCCTTGGGGGAAAGCTAGCACTTTTCTCACAAAATTGGCACATAATCACCCAGGACAAATGGGTACTGAATATTGTTTCTCAGGGTTACAGGTTCCACTTTCACACCCTTCCAAAATCAAAAGGTATGCCGGACCTGCCACAAAACCAGTGGGCAGAGGCACAAAAGCAAATTGCTGCTCTCATGGACATGGGAGCTATTCAGAGAGTACCACAGCAAGAACAGGGACAAGGATTTTACTCAAGACTTTTCCTAGTACCCAGAAAGGACAAAGCCTGTAGACCAATACTGGACTTGTCAATCCTAAATACTTTCCTTGATGTTCCAAAATTCAAAATGTTAACACTGCATCAACTTCTACCCATGATGGGCAAGAAGGCCTGGCTAGTTACTTTGGACCTCAAGGAGGCATACCTGCATGTCCCAATCAGACAATCTTGCAGAAGATACCTCAGATTCATAGCAGGCTCAATGCATTACCAATTCTCTGCACTGCCCTTTGGCTTATCTACTGCGCCCAGGGTCTTCACAAAATGCCTGGCACCAGTAATTGCATTTTGCAGACAAAGAGGAATTCAAATATATCCCTACTTAGACGACTGCCTTATTCAAGCAGAGAGCAAGGACATTCTTTTAAAACATCTGGCGTTTGTAAAAAGATTACTTATTTGCCTAGGGTACACAGTAAACGAAAAGAAATCAAAACTAGTGCCCTCTCAAGAGATTGTATTCCTGGGTGCAAGCTTAAATACAACTGCCCAGATGGCTTATCACGCCAGACAAGCAAAGGCAACTGACTCATTACTTTCAAATGATGGCAACAAAGACCCAGCTCCCTGCAAGAAACATTCTGCAGGCCCTGGGTTTCATGGCATCCTGCATTCTACTAATTCCATATTCAAGACTGCATATGAGGAAACTACAATGGTATCTAAAAAGTGTTTGGACTCAACATTGCCACAGCCTGGAAACAATAATAACTTTAATTCCCTGCCTACAACAGGAGTTTCGATGGTGGTCCCGGGCCTGTCACCACAACAAGGGACAGCCTTTCACCTTACCCACAGCCAGGCAGACAATAAAAATGGATGCATCGCATTATGCCTGGGGGGCACACATGTCAGGAAAATGTATTCGGGGCACGTGGCCCGAGGAACAAATGCATCTTCACATCAATCAAAAAGAGATGCTAGCTGTACAGAATGCCCTGACAGCTTTCAAGGACCTACTACATCCAGAACAACTATCACTAAAGACGGACAATACCACAGTTATGTGGTACATAAACAAGCAAGGGGGCACACATTCCTACCCCCTCTGCAGGCAAGCCATGACTTTGTGCAACACAGCACTGACCTATCAAGTACATCTGCAGGCACAATTCCTGCCAGGAACAAAAAATACATTGGCAGACGACCTAAGCAGAAATCTCATGGATCCTCCCGAATGGAAACTAAATCCACAAGTCTTCAGCATGATAACAAGGAAATGGGGACGCCCAGACATATATCTTTTTGCCTCCCCTCACAACTGCCAACTACAGAAATTCTGCACAAGGACCTATCACTCACAAGCACGGAAAGTGGATGCTCTATCATTCAGCTGGAAAACCCTTACAGTTTATGCCCTCCCTCCACTGCCTCTTCTTCCCAAAGTTCTCCTAAAAGTCAGACAAGAGAAGCCAAAAATGATCCTGATTGCCCCAGACTGGCCACGCCAGCACTGGTACCCAATCCTAAAGAGCTTGTCTCAAGGCCCAGCCTGGCTTTTACCTCAAATTCCCTATCTTCTGACTCAACAAAACAATCAGATTCTGCACAGTCAACTCAGAACCTTAAATCTGGCTGCATGGCAGATAATATAGCCACTCAGACCACACCTCTCTCTAAAGCTGTTATGGATGTCATTTTAGAAGCCAGGAGGCCCCGCACTAGGAAATCTTATGCAGAAAAATGGAAGAGATTTTGTGCTTGGAACCAGGCACAAGGGCTCGAACCGCATGTTCCAAATATACCTCAGATTTTACAATACCTAACTGAGATGCTGGACAAAGGCCTATCCTTCTCATCTCTTAAGATCCGTGCCTCTGCCATTTCAGCTCATTACAATACGGAACCTCCTATTTTTTCACATCCACTACTAAGACATACCTCAGAGGGGCAAAAAACATAAGACCCCAAGGAGAACACCAATACCTACTTGGGACCTCAATTTTGTTTTATAAAAGCTCACACTGCCTCCTTTTGAGCCAGCCATCACAGCTGATATAAAATTCCTATCATGGAAAACTGCTCTACTCCTAGCAATAACTTCAGCAAGAAGAGTCTCAGAGTTACAGGCATTAATGGCAGTGGAACCTTTCATCATTTTTCACCAGGGCAGGGTCTCTCTAATGACAAACCCAACATTTATGCCAAAGGTGGTTTCCAGTGTGGCTCTTAACCAAATCATTCATTTGCCAACTTTCTATCCAAATCCCCAGAATAAAGGGGGAGAGACTTCTTCACGCTTTGGACATACACAGACAGCTACGATTCTACTTGGACAAAACAAAAACTTTCAGAAAAACTGAGCAACTGTTTGTAGCTTATGCTGCAGGATCACAAGGAAAGCCTATCTCAAAGCAGACAATTTCAAATGGATAGGACACTGCATTTGCTTCTGTTATGCACAACATGGCAAATCAGTGCCTAAGGGCATTAGGCCACATTCTACCAGAGCAGCAGCCACTTCAGCAGCCTTTCTCAGAGGAGTACCAACCAAAGACATTTTAGAAGCTGCAACCTGGAGTTCAGTGCACGCTTTCACCAAGCACTACCACTTACCTCTCTGCTCTAAATCCAGAGCAGGCTTTGCCACTGCAGTTCTGCAGGGCCTGGTAGCCTCTCCTAATCCTATTTAGGCCCAGCCACCCAACCTCAGCTTTGGGATTCAACCCAAGTGTGATGACTGCAACAGTGAAACACGATGAACATAGTACAGTCCAGGTTACCCACCCACCATCCCCCTCTTCATTACTCTGACTTTTCTGTACCTCTCAACTCTATACAACCTATGTGGTGTATTTGCTTGTAGATGAAGGAAATGTTTATTTTAGTACATACATGCTTTTTGGCATAATTTTTTCCAGCCTTCCTATTTGGGGGCACCTGACATCTGATGCAAGAAAAACTGAAGAAAATGGTGTTGGTTGCATCTTTTATACCCCTGGCACACTGATATAAGGGAAGAGGCGACAGCAACCGATGCCGGACCTAGACTTTGGAACTCTGACCGACTGTGGGTAGCCTGCCAGCAGGATAACCCAAGTGTAATGACTGCAACAGTGAATACACTCGAACATCTACATTTATGGTAGGTACACAACTGTACTTTTTATACCAGCATCCAGCACACCCTCTAATTCCATATCTAAAAAAACTAGTTTTCTCCCACACTGTACACCATCAAACCGTAAACCAAATGTGAAGTTGTTCTATCTTGCCGTTCATTCTTACAGATGGGTTCGGAGCCGATCCAGTGCTCTGAGTCGGCCTACTACAAAGCTTGAGGTATTCAGACAGCTCGAGGCCAAGTCCCTATCCCATAATGCACCTTGAGTTACCTCAGATCTAGTTTGCCGCTGCAACAGATCGGAGGTTTCCTCACAGCTTGGGCCAGTGTATAACATATTTTTCTGAAAAAGCTCCTATTTTCTATCTTTATATCTTTATAATTATAACTTTAGAACTTTAATAGCTTATTAGATATTGTTAGCTTAATTGTGATAGTCTCTTATACTCCTTTTGGCCATCTTTTTTTATAGACCTTTATTATCTCCCTTCCCTTCCTTGGTGTGCCTTTATATAGACATTAGAATAGTTTTAATAGCTTAGTAGTGTGTTTTAGCTAGCATTTATAGGCTTTAGAACTTGGGTGTTTGTTTATACATTGATAGTTAGCTCATATTTAGCCATATAGAGCTCATTTGTTTTTTAAGGGCTACTTACTGTTTTATGTATTATAGTGTAGTTTCAAATTGTTAAAAACATGTGTGTGTGTGTGTGTGTGTGTGTGTGTGTGTGTGTGTGTGTGTGTGTGTGTGTGTGTGTGTGTGTGTGTGTAACTATCTTATACATTTCACAAGACTGCAAAGAGACCTCCTAAAAGAGCTTGGAGATACTCTTCAAGGTATGGTAGCTGAAGGAGCTTCAGACAAGGTTGCCTCCCAGCTTGCTACCCTTAATTCCATAGTGAACTCATCTATGCGTCTTATCTCATATGCAGCTGATGGAATAAGTAGGGCAGCGGGTACAGGAATTGCTCTCAGGAGACACTCCTGGATGCGCTTATGTTCCTTTGCGGAGCCCTTTAAGTCATCTTTTGTCACCCTTTTGATGGCTTATCTCTTTTTGGGCCCAAAGTTAAGGAAACTTTGACCAGGTGTGAGCAGGAAGGAAAGACTCTGTCTGCCATTGGAGTCAGTTTTTTCACCCTACTGGACCCTACCCCAAGGGTCAAAAGGGAGGAAAGATGTGGTTCCGAAAAGCCCAAGGAGCCTTTCTGGACACAGTGGTGCACCCCTCTCCGGGGGCTGAGGAGGGGGCAATAATGGAAGATACTGCCTTCGCGGCAGAGGGGGGGGGGGGTCTGCAAAACCAGGGCGACAGAGACCAGTTCTTTGGGAAGCCCTACCCGTGCTCCTGAAAGGAGGTCCGACTGTCCTACTCTGGAGGCAGTCGGGGGTCGCTTATCTTTGTATCCAGATGCCTGGCTAAAAATAACAAATGACAACAGGGTACAAAGCATAGTTTCCAGAGGATATTCTATTCCCTCCGCCAACCCCCCCCCCCCCCTTGACAGCAAATATCCTGGACGTTCCACCCAGTTGCAGGGAACAAGCAACAGTAGAGGTCCAAACGTTGCTAAGAAAGAGTCATCCAACCAGTCCCAGCAGACCAGACAGTATCCTGAACTTACTCAGTATTCTTTTTAGTTCCAAAAAAGATGGGACTGGAGTCCTATTTTGGACCTCAACAGACTAAACAGAGCTGTCAAGAAGGAGAAGTTCTGGATGGTCACGCTTCAGTCGATACTTCCCTTCTTAGGGAAAGACAATTGGATGTGCTCGATAGATCTCCAGGATGCGTACTACCACATAAAAATGGCCAGACCATCCATGGAACATCTGTGCTTCCGTCTGGGAGCCAGTCATTACCAGTTTCGAGCCCTCCCCTTTGGTCTCACTACAGCCCCCAGCGTGTTCACCAAATGTATGGCAGTGGTCACGGCTCACCTGAGGCGTTTAGGATTCCAGGTGTTTCCGTATTTAGACGATTGACTCCTCACTACCATCACCAGGCATCAGCTAATACAAGCCAGGGACACCACTCTTACTCTTTGCAATCAACTGGGCATTACCATAAACTCAGGAAAATCTGCCTTGTCGCCATCGCAACATATCGTTTTTATCAGAGCAGAATTTGACACCACCACCATTACTTTAAAACTTCCATCAGAAAGGATATTAGTACTTCGTCATCAAATTCAGAATATCAAATCCAGAGACAAAGTTCCAGCATCAGAAGTGCTAAAGTTGTTGGGGATGATGGCAGCTGCAGTAATAGCGATTCCGTTGGGTTGCATGCACATGCGGAGTCTACAATGGCTGCTGTTCACGCAATGGTCTTATCAAGACCTCCCAATGTCTCATCTCATTATTCTAACAAACACATGCAAACAGGATCTTCGGTGGTGGTTGACCTCTCTTTAAGTAACGATAGGTCGTCCTTTTTATCCTACCCTCACCATCGGCCGCAGTGACCATGGACGCTTCCCTGATCAGGTGGGGGGGCATTTTCAGGGAAGAACAGCCCAAGGCACATGGAACGAACAAGAGACAAATCTGCATATCAATGTCCAGGAGATGAGAGCGATACTCTTGGCGTTGCAGTACTTTCAGGACTCTCCCCCTCTGGGGACAATTGCAATTCAGACTGACAACATGTCGGTGGTCTGGTACTTGAACAAACAAGGAGGAACCAGGTTCTATCCCCTTTGTCAAGAGGCTTTAAGAGTATGGCAGTGGGCTACATCCACCCAGTGCTTTCTGATAGCAATGCACATCCTGGGGAAATCCAACGTGATTGCAGACAAACTGAGCAGGACAATTTTGTTGCCTCTTGAGTGGTCCCTCAAAAAGGATATAGCAGAAAGAATGTTCCGCAGATGGGGCCAGCCTTGCTCCGATCATTTTGCATCCCCCATGAACACAAAATGCAGAAGCTACTTTGTCCCGATTCCCCCTCCTGGAAATTCCCCAAGGGACGCACTCGTACACGATTGGCCTCCGAGTCTCCCCTATGCATTCCAACCAATTCCCCTGATAACCAAAGTACTACAGAAAGGAAAAACCCTGGGAAGGACCATCATTCTAATAGCTCCTCATTGACCTCGTCAGATTTAGTTCCCCTTCCTTAGACTTCATCTTTTGGAAGATCCTTGGATTCTGGACCCAGTTCCAGACCTCCTGACGCATTCGTCTGGGGCTCTTCATCCCTCCCTTCAGTCCCTGAAATTGACAGCTTGGCTGCTCCAATTCCCGACATAGCCAGGTTCCATAACCTCTCAAACAAAACGCAGCATATTTTAATATCTTCTCATAAATCCTCTGCTAGGATGTTGTAACTTAGCAAATGGAGGAGATTATCTATATGGGCTTCTCAGAATAACATTGATCCTTACCAAGCCTCTGTTTCCTCTGTATTAGAATTTTTGACTATGCTTTTCAACAAAGGAGCTGCGGCAGCTACAATTCAGGTACAGCTTACCGCCTTCTCTAATTTTCATCTTGGTATTGAAGGATTTAACATAATGTCACACAGGCTATCTAAAGCCTTTCTCAAAGGGACCTTCCACCTCAGACCACCAGCTAAATCTCCTTGTACGCCCTGGAATCTAAATTTTATGCTCTCACTCCCACCTTTCGAGCCAGCTTCCTTCTATGATTTGAAATTTTTGTCTTGGAAGACTATCTTTTTAGTAGCCATCACATGTACCCGAAGAGTATCAGAACTACAAGCCTTGTCCATAAAACCTCCGTATTTGGTTTTTCATGCTGACAGAGTTTCACTGCGAACAAATCCTTCGTTTTTACCTAAAGTTTGTATTGAAGCTAACCCTAACCAGATTATAGATTTACCAGTGTTTTTCCCTAAACACACCAACAATTTAGAGTATATGCTGCACAAGCTTGATGTTCACAGACAGCTCAGATTTTACCTGGATAGAACGAAAGAATTCAGAAGATCAGAGCAATTTTTTTTGTTTCCTTTTCAGATTCTAGGAAAGGTATGCCTGTGGCAAAAACAACACCATCTAAATGGTTATCTGATTGCATCACTGTCACTTACTCAGCTGCCAATTTACCTCTACAACACAAAATTAAGGCTCATTCTACCAGAGATGTGTTCACGTCTTCTGCTTTTTCTGCTAGGCTACCTATAGACAATATTTGTGCAACAGCCACTTGGTCAAAGGATCATATTTTTATCACTCATTACAAAGTCGACAGAGCCTCCTTTGGTTCTACTGTCCTGAAAAACATAATCCCGTGAGCCACCCGAGAAAGATGGTGCTTGGGACGCAATTCATCTGTAAGAATGAATGGCGAGATAGAACAACTTCACATAAAGAAGTTATGTACTCACCATAATGTTCCATGTAGTTGTTCATCTCACCTTCATTCATAGTTCCCACCCTCCTACCCCCTCCTGGGTTTTTCGAGGACCGAGATAGTAGTTTTATCATGGTTGTTTTGTCTTTCTATGGTTTTTACCTAAAAAAGTGACAGAATGGCATATTGTATTCTTGGAGGCAGCAAACAAGGTCTGAGGTAACTCAAGGTGCATCATGGGATAGAAACTTGGCCTCGAGTTGTCTGAAGACCTTGAGCTTTGTAGTAGGCCGACTCGTAGCCGAGGTTTGGCTCCAAACCCATCTGTAGGAATAAAGCCGAGATGAACAACTCACATGGAATGTTATGGTGAGTACATAACTTTTTATTTTGCTCTAATTCCAACAAAAAAATATTAACTAATAATTCCCCACCGTCACATAAAAAATAAATTATCAATAAATGTAAAATATTGTATTACATGTTTCTTATAAAAATCCAAATTATAAAGAAATTTCATTAGCATACATGGGAGCAAATGGTGCCCCCATGGCTGTCCCTTTCAATTGATGATATATCCTTCCATTAAACTTAAAAAAAATTGTCAAACAAAACCATACCATTTCAGTAAGAAAATTAGCTAAGAGATTTTCACCCAGAAAATATTTTAAAGCCTCAGTACCCCAGTCATGTTGAATATTAGTATAGATGCTTTGTATATCCATTACCAACCAAAATGTCCCTTCCGACCAATTCTCTGATTTGATCTTAGCCAGAAAATCAAAGCTATCATGTACATAAAAGTCCAACAAATATTTATGCAACAATAGTCACATATTATACATAAAATAGTTGCATGCTGAAACAATTGGCCTACCAGGTGGGGAAATCATACTTTTGTCCACCTTAGGCAAACAATAAAATGTTGCTAAGGTGCAACCCCTTCCAGAAAACTTCTTATCCACAACTTCCTTGGATAAATACCCCAGCCTATAGCCCTTCCGTATTAAATCCTGATAATCTCGTACAGCTTTTTCATATTCCATCATTGTAACAACCTCATAAACATCTACATTAATTATATTGTCATAGTACATTTTTTCATACTGAGGATGATGGATTATCACAATCTTGTTACCTTTATCTGATGGCTTTTGTGATGCCCCACCACTGGCACAGTAATCAAGGAGCCTCAGTCCTCACCTCTAGCACCAGTGGGGGATGTACATTAGGAGGATGACTGGTACACACACAGTATTTCCATATGCATCTCACTGTATCAAGTGCAGTTTCCCTTAAGAGCACACAGAGACCACAGTCAGTTCGGGACTGGTTTCTCCCGATCCTCAAAATGACTCCCCACTGGCACAGCTATAGAGTTGAGATCTCGGTTGAGTGGCCAAGCCAAGACTTCCAACACTCTCTCTGTCCAACCAGTGCATCATATCCCTGCCTAGGTAGCTGACACACACACACACTCCTGGAGATTTGTTTTACACACACACACACACACACACACACACACACACACACACAGCCACCTCTTTATCAGCTACTTTAAGGCCCCTAACAAAGGGTGTCCAATCTTACTGTGTAATGTTACTATCATTACAAATGGTAGTTTGACCAAGAGCAAGGCTGCTGGGAGTGGCCTACACAGTGTCACCAAATAAATATGCAAGTACTCTCAGAACGTAAATATATCTCTACACATCAGCCACAATGAAAGGTTTAAATATATTTAATAATAAACAAAATAAAACAATATTAAATATATATACAGTAACGTTAGAGTTCAAAATCACAGGAAATATTTAAAATGACATTGCAGTACAGTCTCAAATAAAGAAAAAATCTAAATTAAGCTTTGCTATATTCCTGAGTCTATCCAGAGGCATTGTACTGTACCATAATAACTTACTTCAGAGCAAGCAAGGCAGATGTGGTGAGTGGATCTTGATGTTGTCAGGTCAATGTCAAAAATAAAGAATACTGTCTCTCACTAAAAGACTTCCCAAATTAAAACCTCAAATATTACTGCTGGGATAGCTTGCAGAATGACATAATTTCTTGTCATCTGACTCTATCCCAGGTGAAAAACAACCATTGATGTAGCTGGTAGCATTTAGCATATACATGTGAAAATAGGTACACAAGGGCTTTTCTTCAAATCTTTGTACTTGCTGGAAGTCATAAAACAGTAAAACACTTGCAAGACAATGCAGAAAGTTCCCTAGTTTTAGACATTGTGTCTCCTTGCTGCCATAAAGTAATTTAATTTCAGCTATTTATTTGAAGTTAACCTCTTGTGTTCCAGTATCCACTGTTAAACTATATACATTCAGACAGTTGCAAGTGTATGTACATTTCTGTTCCCTTCCAGCAGGGCATGGTGTGGATTCATTTTTAAAGAGTACTTTGTAAGCTACCTCTGCAGCACATGTCAGTGCAAACCATCTTATGACATACAGTTCTAATATATTTGTAACACAAGCATATGAATCATGATGCTATTCACAAATGACATATAATTATTTAGAAATTCTAGATACAGTGACTATAAAAAGTGTACACACCCCTGTTAAAATGCCAGGTTTTTGTGATATAAAAAAATGAGACCACAATAAATAATTTCAAAACTTTTCCCACCTTTAATGTGACCTATAACCTGTACAATTCAGTTGAAAAACAAACAAATCTGTTCGGGGAAAAATATAAAAAATAAAAAACGTAGAATAAGCTGGTTGCATGAGTGTGCACACCCTTTAACTAATACTTTGGTGAAGCACCTTTTGATTTTATTACAGCATTCAGTCTTCTTGGGTGCACACCTGCCGTCAGTTAAAGAGACTGATTAACCCCAAATGAAGTTCAGCTGTCCTAGTAGGATTTTCCTGACGTTTACTCAGTTGCCTGCTACAGCAAAAGCCATGGTTCACAGAGAGCTTACAAAGCATCAAAGTGATCTCATTGTTGAAAGGTATCAGTCAAGAGAAGGGTACAAAAACAAATTCCATAGCATTGGATATACCATGGAACACAGTAAAGACAGTCATCAAAAAGTGGAGAAAATATGGGGCAATAGTGACTTTGCAAAGAACTGGACGTCCCTCCAGAATTGATGAAAAGATGAGATGAAAATTGGTCAGGGAGGCTGCCAAGAGACCTATAGCAACACTGAAGGAGCTGCAGGAATTTCTGGCAAGCATTGGTTGTGTACTACATGTGACAGCAATCTCCCGTATTCTCCATATGTCAAGACTATAGGGTAGGATTGCAAGACAGAAGCCTTTTCTTATGCAGAAAAACATCCAGGCACTGCTAAATTTTGCAAAATAATACATCGAGTCTCCAAAAGGCATGTGGGAAAATGTGCTACGGTCTGATGAGATCAAGGTTGAACTTTTTGCCCACAATTCCAAAAGGTACACTTGGCGCAAAAACAACACTTCGCATCACCAAAAGAACACCATCCACATGATGAAGCATGGTGGTGGCAGTATCATGCTTTGGGGTTGTTTTTCTTCAGCTGGAACTGGGGCTTTAGTCAAGGTGGAGGGAATTATGAACAGTTCCAAATACCAGTCACTTTTGCCCCAAAACCTTCAGGCATCTGCTAGAAAGCTGAAGATTTAGAATTTCACTTTTCAACACGACAGTGACCCCAAGCATACATCCAAATCAACAAAAGAATGGCTTTACCAGAAGAAAATTAAAGTTTTGAAATTGTCCAGTTAGAGCCCAGATATAAATCCAATAGAAAATTGTGGGGTGAGCTGAAGAGGGCTGTGCACAAGAGATGCCCTCACAATCTGACAGATTTTGAGCGCTTTTGCAAGGAAGAGTGGGCAAATATTGCCAAGTCAAGATGCTGATAGACTCCTACCCAAGAAGACTGAACGCTGTAATTAAATCAAAAGGTGCTTCAATAAAGTATTAGTTTAAGCGTGAGCACACCAGCTTATTGTACATTTTCTATTTTTTATATTTTTACCCCTAACAGATTTGTTTGTTTTTCAATTGAATTGTACAGGTTATTGGTCACATTAAAGGTGGGAAAAGATTTGAAATGATGTATTGTGGTCTCATTTTTTAACCTGACATTTTAACAGGGGTGTGTAAACTTTTTATATCCACTGTAGCTGGGCTAGGCAGTATCTGCTTTAGTGACAGCTTTATCACTAAGTCATTTCGCTGCTAAGATGTTTTAATGCTAACCATTCCACCGTAGTTAAATTATAATGTAGCTTTTATTTTTTCAAAATCTTTAAAAGTCCTCTCTAATGCAAAATTCACCATAGCTCAAAAGCTTTTAACACCCTCGTGAGTAAAGGGAGGAATAAAGCACTTCTACACACAATACCAGTAGTATCCAATGAACAATATGCATTCAAATTCACATCCTCCTGAAAAGTCACAAGAAAAAAAAAATTCACCTTTGTCACAAGAATCTTAAGTATTATCTGAATCCCCCCGCCCCAGTTTTCAAATACTTGTGCATCATTATTATTATTATTTTGTAAAGAAAAATAATTCACTAAATGTAATTTTCTAGCAAGCTGGAATGTTTCTGTTTTAAGGTTATGTAATGTTGGTATAACAGTGGGCACGAATTGCAATCCACAGTTCAACACGGAGCACACTACATCAGTCAGTTCCATACCTGACAAGTTAAACATTAATTCTTCAGTGTCACTATTAAATACAGGGTTAGACATAGCATCAAATAAAGTGTGTAACGCGATACCATTTTCTTCTCTTATCACGGTCTTGAAACTCTCTCTCGAATCTTCGGACTGCTCTCTCTTCTGTGGTGCACCTTTACTCCTCTGTTCTTCATGAAACTTTTTCTCTAAATATCAAGGATGTTGAGCCAGAGGCAAAGATGGATAAGTTAATTCCTCACCTTCTGAAGAACTAACAGCTTCCGAGGATGCAAAAGACACACTGTGCTGCCAACGACTTCCTTCCTCATATGGGGAGTATCTGCCCCCCCCCCCCCGTCATCTCTTCTTATTGGTTTGCGCCTTAAAGGCTAAACCACTATTATAGTCATTAATGTCTGTCTTCACTTTTCTCATTTTTCCGCTCAATTATTTCTTTAGAAAATTCCTTTAGTTTCTCATTCATACCCCCAAGCAGTTGTTCAGAACGTGACAGGGATAACTGGGTTGAGAGTGAAGAACATACAGAGGCAATTTCATCTTTTAACACATGCTGTTTCACCAAATACCGTTCAATGAGAATATTAATCCATTCCATAACACAGTAGTGAGCCACTGCCTTCCAACATACTTCAAACTGTTTGTCCTCTGCATTAGTAGAATCAAATGGTGTAGAGGGATTTTTAAAAAACTCTCAGACCCCTCGGTGATGTATTTAATTCAGTATACCTTTGTAAACTGGCCAGATTATAGTACAATCTTTGAATCTTGAAAGGCCTTTTGGTAGACGCACTGGAGAGTGTTCTAAATAAAGTTCACTTCTTTTTACTGGCCTTCTACTGGCTTTAGTGGTTTTTAAGTAATAAGGATTACTTTGAAGAGTTGACAAAGGTTAAAGCATTGCAAAAGGTTGGGAATCTCTCAGAACAAAAAGAGGAGCAACTGCAGGGTGCTAAAAGGAAAACTAAGGTAGTATTTGGATAATATGCATAAGTTTAGATAGACTGCCATTAAGCAACTATTTTTTGATAACTCTAAGTATTGTCCTGTTAAAGTGTTTAAGATGTTTTGTTATCTTTATCATTTCATTAGAAGTGTTGTAGCAGTATTCTCACTTTTGAAAACTGGGGCTTTACCTAAGTACTGCCTCAGTTTATGTAACCTCTGCATGTAGCAGCCAACAGCGTAATTGCAGTCGCATTGAGATAACCGTCATAGCTAAAACAGGTCTTGCTGAAGTGCCATTGGGACTGGCATTACCAGAAAGTGAGGAATGAGACTAGGAAAATTATACTAAATATCTGCTCTTCTTATGCATGACTTTCACACTGTATTGTATGTCTGCATATTCTATGGGTCTATATTATATTAATGAAAGTTTATATAAGCGAATGCTCAATGAGCGAAAATCCCGAACATTGAAAACAATATTGCGGGGGGCTACCCCCCCCCCAACTAAATATATGTTCCAACTCTGAGATTGCACTGCAGTGAGGAAAGGGCAAAAACTCCTGTCTTCACTATACTGTGATCCCACAACATGCACCTCGATGTCCGGGAGTTTCTCTCATTAGAGTGTTTGCATATCTGAACATTTGTTCATATAATATAGACCCTATTCTACAGCTGTGTGCATACTATAAGTATAAATTCTGATTGTGCAGGCTTAAATAGTGTAATCACAGCAATGCAAGAACTCTGCATTTGACCGTGTACATGAAGCATACGGAACAATCATCATCCATTAACTTGATGGTGTTATTTATGTGGGTTGCCCATTTGCACCCTATTACTTTATTATTCTAAATTTGGAGTCATTGTTGCCTTTGGGTAGTAATAAATGGGGTAGTGTCTTGTCCTTGCATTTCATGCACTTTCATTGTGCATTGCAAAATTGTACTAATTTGTACAATTGCCCTAATAACAATCATTCAGTCATGAAGGTAGGGAAAAGCAAATACATTTTGTAGATGTGTCCTTTAAATGATGGAATCACACACTTTTTTCCCCTTTGTAATTGGACTTTTGCAATTTATTAATAAGCTGAAACATGCAATATTCATGAAATGTTGTAAAAGTTGAATTTTTTTCTTCAGAAATTTAATACATTACTGACAGACTTGTTGTTGCTGCTTTGCGACTATTAGAGAATAATGAGATGTAACTGTTATAGTGTGAAATGCACTGACATCTGCAAACAGTTTGCTAAAGTATTTTTTTTTTATTTTGTGCTCTTTCCTTCCATGTAATTCTGAAGACTGTAGACCCAACTGTAAGGTAAGCACTGACCACAAAGTATACTTAACTGTTTTGTTTTCATTTGTTTTCTTTTTGGCACTGCATGTTAATCATATATAACATTTTAACAGTGAATTTTGTTACACATTACTAAAGAGTTTCAAGGGGTGGGAGGATAGCATAATGGTTAAGGTGTTTACCTTAAAGACACAAGGTGCAGGGTTTGATTCTCACATGGGGTAACTGGCTAGGCTTCAAATGGCCCAAAAGGGCAGTTAGCCTAGTACTAATCTATGAACCTATCTATTATGTAGTGGTTAATAATGTGCTGCACATTTGCTCCTTTTAAGTCTTATTTTAGGTTATAGTATACTTGATGTGGAAAAATTAGCAGCTACAACTAAAATTTCTTTTTATGAGACAGAATCCTATCTTATTTCAAGGCTTACTTGTAAAAATAA
Source organism: Protopterus annectens (assembly GCF_019279795.1). NCBI lineage: Eukaryota > Metazoa > Chordata > Ceratodontiformes > Protopteridae > Protopterus > Protopterus annectens. The sequence goes on along the minus strand of NC_056751.1, from coordinate 605,098,702 downwards.
TACATACATACTGAACTTGAGTCTTGAAGTGCTTGGACCAGCTTGGCAAAGTTTTTCCCTCTGTTTTATCTATCCAGACCTACCCTGCTAGTTTCATCTGTTTGTTCCTTAAAACGGCAGTTCTCTCATAGCACACTCATCCAGTACGCTGATGACTCTACTGTTATCTGTGCTTCCAGTAATCCTCAACATCTCTTAAAAATTACACAAGATGCATTCACCTCTATCGAAACTTGGCTAAATGATGCACAGCTACTACTAACCCCTAATAAAACTAAGCTTCTATTCTCACCAAAGCCACTCACACATAAGTTCAAAATATATTCACAGAATAAAAGTCAAATTGAAATTGTAACTCAGGCAAAACTAATAGCTATCACTGTAGACAAACTTACCTTCGAACAACATATACTTAATACAATTTAAAAAAAAACACATACCAAACTCTCTAAACTATACAGACACAAACAGTTAACGGATGTTTCAACCAAAGTAGCACTTGCAAATACCGTCCTACTCCCCATCCTCCTTTATGGGGCCCGTATTCTCACTAACCTCCATACATCCCTGAAGAACAAACCTCAAACATACTTATCACAAAGTTGCCACATTTGCAATTGATGTGCCCAATTTCACACACCATTGTTATACCTTTAACAAATTAAACTGTCTAGAATTCCTCCACTGCCTGAATTTTGTGCATTTGTCTTTCTTACCAAATAATTTACAAACCTGACAGCTTCCTTGCCTTATACCCCACCCTGAAATCTCTACTTCACTAACAAACTACTATTAAAAGTACATAAGTCTACAAAAAGAGCCAGGCACAGCCTCAACTCCTGTTGTTCCTTATGCTTCCTTTAAGACCTACAAACTTACACTGAAAGACCACTACCTCAACTCTCACATCTGCCTATGCTCCTAAGCAAACACTACGTTACTTAATCTACCCCCCCTTCACATCTGTCTTTAATACTATTCTATAGTCTATTATCTATCTAATACCTCCTTCAAGCTTTCCAGAACTACTGTTGAAACTTCTTCCTATCCATTACACCTCCTTTTTCTTACTAAACCCTCATCATACATCCCTCCTATACTTGGCAGAATGTTTGTACATTCACCTTCGTGTCATATCTTTCACTATAACGTTCTCTAATATATCATAAACTAGCTGCTCATGTTAACCTCCCCTCTATCTCTTAACTCTTTAGTAATCTCCCTACTTCTTTTACTAGTTCTAGAATCTTTTGCTCTCCCTAATATCTTACACTTACTAAACTTCTATCCTATTTACTTACAAAGTTGTTATGCTCTATTCGGGTCTATATTAGGTAATCGAACTTTCAAAAGTTCAAGTGTCATATAGTCGACACCATATGATCGAATTTTTGAAAGTTCGAGCGTTTTAACGGAGATCTGCATACAGTGCAGAATGGGAAGAGTTCCCTTTCCTGCACTGTAGTGTGATCTCTGAGTTGGTATATTCAAGGAGCGGGGAGTGTGGTGGGCACAGCCCTCCACGTGTGAGGTGCAGGGGGGCTTGCCCCCCTGCTTAAAATGTTCAGGTAGGTTATTTGTGTAGTTTATTTTTTTAATTAGATTTTCAAACTTTTAAGAGTTCAATCATATGGTGTTGAGCATATGACAGTTGAACTTTTGAAAGTTCAGTTATCTAATATAGACCCGCTCTATTCCACAACTTTGCTGCCTGGAAATCAAGTTAAAATACTAAAATGATTTTCTTTGGATTAAATACTCTTAAAATCTACCACAAACTGTAATATAGTTGTATGTTAAACCACATTAGGCCTAATGTCTGTATGTTTTTTGCCATACTGTACAACATACTCATGTCTGTATCTGTTCCGGAAATGTATGTTAATGTTTTTTATAATTATATAATCTCTTAATGACTATATTTGTACTATTGGAGCTTTTCTCCCCAGGCCTCCACTGAAAATGGGTTCCTGATCCAGTCAGACTTTCCTCACCAAATGTCAATAAATAATAAATAAATACATTTTTCCCAATGCAGGATCAGGTTTAACCAACTCCTTAAAAAATTAATCTTTGTCTGTTTTGTAATTTTGTAATAATATTTCTAATTTTCAATTATTGTTGTTATCAGGTATGTTCCTTATGTTAAATTCAATATGTACTTACTAATGTGAGCTAAAAAAATACTGATGCAAAAACTTAAACCAACCACCCTTGTACCTGATTAAATCCCATCAAAACCCATCATTGAACTATATGCCTGACATCATTAGATCATTATTGCAGTATTAAAAAGCGTGATGGAACATATCCTGGTGGGGATCCTGGACATCTGTACAGTATACTAAAACTTTTGGATGCATTTCTCATATGTGGCTTGAGAGCATGCTGGTGTAAATAGGATGTACAGATGCCAAATTTCTAACTTTCTTGCCATTAAAGAATTTTATTAGAGATTGTATCTGTACTGCATCTTCATTGTTCACTGTCTGCTTGTATCTCAGCTTTGTGGGTGGATAAGTACCCCATTTGGAGAGCTTCCTTTTTTTTTTCTCTAAAAAGTTTAGTTTTATTTTTTCTTCTGTCAGAAACAGGAAATGTGCATAAGCTAGGTAGAATTCATACAAAGAGTCCTACATAGCCAGAGTTGTTTGCCTTGCTGAAAGTCACAAAGTACAGTTTTGTAACATTCATTTGCCTTGTACCTCCAAAACAAGGCTGAATATCATCAAACGTCTTTCAAGAGAATTGTCAGCTAAACGTCTTGGCATTTGCATGCATGGCTACTGACTCCTCTTTGTCAGATGTCCCCCTTCAGTCAAGAAGGGAAAGAAAAATGTTGAGGGATCATTGCAATCTGCTTTTTTTTATCCCAGACTGGGACTGATATACTTTCTGTGGTTGCATAAAGACCTTGGACCATCAGTCCCAATCTTCCCGACCCCTTTGGTGATGCTTCCTGGGAAGCCAGTAAGGGTTGAGGAATCCAGCACACCCAAGTCAGACTGGATTTCTGGCATCAGTCAAAAAGTGAGAACTACACTTTCTTTTGACTGAAGAGATGGACATTATACCTCAGGTCATGATAAGAGAAAAGGTTGCAGGTTGTGTTTCATGGAGATATGAACACCTGATTCCTCCAAGACTATTAAGCTTGAGACTCCTGGAAAATATCTCAAAAAAACAAACATCTTTCCCCAACTTCAACTCATTCTTTAAACATTTGATAGAATACTAAGTCAAGTTGCAGGATAGATTGAAGCTGGTTATGCCCATAGTAAAGGAGTACATGCAGAAAGCTCAGGGGGTGCAGCAAGGAGTCTATAATAAAGATGCCTGACTTGGAGTAATAGTGACAAGAGCAAGGGCCATTTATGGTAATTGAAAGAATAAATGCAAGGTTAGAAAGACAAGAAAATTAAAGACAGAGCATTTCTGTCACACTAATATTCTGAAGCCATGGAAAAAAGTGGAGAGTTCAGTGGGTGGTGATTTTGCTAGCTGCAATTCTTATAGGGAGTGGCCAGAGAATTTTAACCTGAAATGCGATTATAAGAATTCTTGTTAAAGGTATAAAAAGCAGAATAGTTTTTTTTAAGAAACAAAGGAGTGTTCTCAAACATGCTTGGGAGAACTTAACTGACAGGACATAGGAACGACACTTGGAATGAGGGTTAGATGAGACCTTGCAATGTATCAGAGTATCAAAAACAATTGGCAAGAAAAGTTCAAAAGTTGTATCAGAGTGACAGAAAACAATACAAGAACACTTTCAAAACGTGCTCATACTGTTGGTGATAGAAAAGTCATGAAATGAGTGGTGCACTCCAGTAGTGCTAGTTCCTAAACCTGATAGTGGTATTGGCTTCTGTAGTGACTTTAGGGAATTGAATAGTATTTCAAAATTGGATAGATATCTAATAAGTTAATAGAGAACCTAGGAAAGACCAGATCTAGTATTGTCCGTTTTCATCTGATTTAACCTTTGGAACTCTGATCCATCTTGGATCCGACCTCTGCAACTTCAAAGCTTTGGATCCAGGGCTCTAATTCCTCCCCTACCTATAATTCCCTCTCAGTGGTCAGAATACCTTAGATATTGTTTGCTGTTTCAACCTGGCTCTGAGCTTGCGCTTTTTGGGATATGTGATTTTGCTTCTCTCCTTCTAACAGCAATTAGGACTTGTTTTTCAAATATATATATATATATATATATATATATATATATATATGTGTGTGTGTGTGTGTGTCTATATATGTATATATATGTATACATACACACACACACACACACACACACACACATTTATATAATTATGTATATATAAACATATATAGAGAGACTTTATAGTTTTTCTTCTCCACCCCACATTTAAAAAAAAAATCCTTCATTTCAGTCTGTTAATATTACCGTAATTATTTTGGTAGTATTTAGAGTTTTTTAGCTCTTTGTCCTTACAGTTCAGGTAGGTGCTTTGATTTGATATTCGTAGACTGTCTGGACTTCCTACAGTGTCAGACAAAAGTTTTAAGAAATGTGGAAATTGTGTCAACAAAAGTCCTTCACAGGACCCTCAGTCTCTGTGCACGCATTTGTTTGGGAACAGCAGACTTGGAGATAGAATGTGAAGTCTGCGTTTTGTTTGGTCATAAAGCTCTTCATAGCAGAAAATACCAACTAATCTTGAAGGGATTCCGTCCTTCATATTTATGGTCTTCTGTTGTTTCTCCAGCAGCTTCCACCCCAAAGGAGAAAGAAAAAGAGAAAGATAGGGAAGCTCCAAAGATGAAGGAGCCACCTAAAGAAAAGACTCCTGAGAAGGCCACAGAATGTCATCCCCACTAATTACACATTAATAACAATGTACTAAGCATGCAATCAGTCGTGAGAGACTTGGACACTTAGGTTGATAGCAACCTGACTTTTGACCACCATGTTGCCTCCGTTGTACGGAATGCTTTCTACATGGCCCACCTCATAAATAAGGGTATTTCATCCAGGACCAAGGAGGTCATAGCATCCCTGTACTCCTCCCTTATCAGACCCATTATCGAGTGCAATGCCCCCTTTGACATGCAGCAGCTGGAGAGATCACAGAGGTTCCTGACCAGGAAAATCCAGGGTCTCAAACACCTATCCTGTACAGATAGGCTAAAAACCCTGTCCCTCTACTCAATCTCATACAGACTGCTCAGAGGTGACCTGTGTCTGGCATACAAGCCCATTTCAGACCCAGCGTTGAAGGAGTTGCTGCATATCCGTAAGACAAACTCCACTCGCAAGTCCTTAACCTGGTCTGTGACATTAATAGAACTTGTTGGCGAGATAGATTTGTGTCCCAAAGACTCCCCTGTCTGTGGAATAGACTCCCTCTCCATGTCATGCAGAGTACCTCTCTAGCCCTCTTTAAGAGGAACCTGGATGACTGGATGGGAAACAGATAATATACCCCTGGGTTCCCACCTGTGTCACTGCTGGACAGGGAAAACAGGTGCTGGCTTTGAGGGAACATGGGCAAAATTCTTGGATAGGCTGAACTTTTGGTTGTGAGAAAGGGATAGGTTTTGGACAGGCAAGTTCTAGCCACCACATGGGGCCTAGACAGCTATAAATTTACACAGATTGCAGAGAGGAAAATTCTGAGCATATCAAAACAATCCTGTCTTGGTTTGTGATTTGTCGTGGAGTTGACTGGTAAGAGAAGATTTATTTATTAGTACTGTTAAAAGGAGATGCGACTGTGAGCTATTTAGAAATTACAACTTCTGTCTGGCTGGTAGAACTTGTATGGTCAGAACAACTTTATTGTATTTTTATTATTTAGCTGGATATTGCTGGTATAACTTTTGTCACAGAAGTTGATTTAAGTTCCTTTGAATTCTTTACTACTGACTTTGTGTAATTTTTTTCCTTTGCAATATTTTATTTAATTAAAGCTGAATATGGATTCCTTAAATGAGTATGCAGTTAACAATTTGCTAATGCACAAGTGTCTTGTACAGTGTAATAAATGCTATGCTTATTTAAAGGTAGCAGCTGATAACACTGGTGATCTTTGTTCCTCCTGTCAAAAGTTGGATGATTTGCTTACCATTGTTAGAAGCAAATCTCGACTTGATGATGATTGCACATGTGCAATTGGCATGGCTTGGAGAACTATTGTATCATATATTAATGACTGGACTGATGAACTAAGTAATGTTAGGCATAGAACAAATAGAACAGATTTAGGAAATGATGCATCTATTTTCTGAAAAGAACATTCAACTCCTATGAAACATGATGAGGCCCCTGAGAACTATGGAATTGTGGATGCAAGTGCTCATCAATCTGAGGATCTGGTTTGTTTAGAAGGAAACAAAAAAAGAAAGAAAGGAAGAAGTTCTCAACAAATAACAAGGAAGAAAAAGAAACTGACTAATGACTGTAAAGGAAAGAGAATATGTAGTAAAAAGAATTCTGCTTTCTTATGTAACACACTGATGACAGGGAATGAAGATATCTGTCTATCAGAAAACCCTCAGTCTACAGAAAAAGACATCACCTTTCCAATAGAAAAGGTAGAAAAAAGAGGCAAGGGGCAGGTGAAAAGGAAGAAATCAAAACTGAACGTGGAAGGAGTGAAGAACATTACTGTAAGAAAAAAGAAGAGAAAGACAGATGTTGACTACATGGCTCAAGCTGTGAATTTAAAATGCCAGCTGGATGAGAATTTAATACGCAATGAAAACAGTGGAATTAAGACTAATAGTGATGAAGATCTATCCTTCATAACAATTGATAGAGCAGAAATGACTGTATTAGAAGCTGAAGATTCTTCGGAGATGGTCAGCAAAGATATTCTTGTAATTGGAGATTCATTTATTAGAGGAACTGATACTTATATTTGCAGAGATGATAATGCACATTGAGTAGTGTTATGCTTGCCAGGAGCAAAAATAGATGATGTGAAACGAGCCTTGGAACGCCTTAATGTAAGGAAGTATGGATCTGTTTTTATTCATGTTGGTACAAATGATGTCACCAACAAAGATTCTGTGACTGTTAGTCGGGAACTGACAGCCCTCCTAGATAGTATAGCTTGTACTGGTGTTAGGACATATTTTTCACAAATCACCTATAGAAAGGATAGTCAGGTCACTGTGAATGAAAAGATGTTTTGGATAAACACCTATATGAAAAAATGCCCTGTTTTAAAAAATGGAAATGTGTAGAGCATCCAATCCTTCTTTTGGGCATACACATGTTCAGACAGGATGGTGTGCACTTGTCTACATCAGGAAAGAGAATTTTTGCAGCAGATATTTTGCAATATTTGATGAACACTATCCAGGATTTATGTCAGGTCAAAAATGTAGCAGTTCACAGATAGCAACATTTGATGCATCTCTGATGGTTGTTAATGCTAGGAGCATTAGTAATAATTTTTTTTTTATTAGAAAATTTGCTACGTTCCCACAAGATTGATGTTATAGTTTGTGAAACATGGTTAAAGAACAATGACTGGAAACCAGTTTTGTCAGGGTATAAATGTTTTTACTGTAACAGACATTCTAACAAAAAATCAGGTAGGTGTGTTATGATAGGGATTAGATAGCTATGAGACTTGTGACATCAATACTATAGACTGTGTAACTGTGACAATAAAGACAACCCTGGAACATATAACAATTGTTGGATTGTACAAACCACCAAAGTCAAGTGCAGATGACCTAGAGGAAGTCATACATTTCTTACATGAAACACAGGATGGAAGACTAATATTAGCTGGGGACTTAAATTTACCAGAAACAGACTGGAATAATATTGATTCAACAACGTTAGTAAAGAAATTATTCACAGAGTATATTCAGGAACAATAAATGCTTCAGATTGTAAAAAAACTACCAGGGGACAGAATATACTAGACATTGTTTGTGTTCCCAAAGAAATTACTGTAACTTCAAGTCAGGTTTTACCACCATTGATGTGCAGTGATCATGGGGTCATAAAGGTTAATTTGTTGCTAGTTAATTCTGCCAAACTGAAATCTAAGCCAATGCACAGAAGGTTAATTACAGATTATAGGGAAGCAAAACCGTTACTATATAAAACTAACTGAAGTGAGGTGTTCAGTGGAAAAACTGCAGATGGAATGTGGAAAGTTGTGAATGAGAAATTGAGTACAAAAAGTCAAGAAAATGTTTGACATCAGGATCTAGGCACGCAACATCAGGGAGTATATTTCCATAAGAACAAGATACCGGATTAAGGTGAGAGACAAAAAATATAAGAAATGGAAGAGAGGTCGAACTACAACTTTGAAAACTGAAATAAATGAGCTGGACAACCAGATTAAGCATAGTGTTAGACAAGATCCAGAAAAATTTGAACAAAATGTATATAAGGATATTGAACATAATAGGAAACCTTTTTATAGATACATAAGATGTGGAAGGAGTAAAGATACACAAATTGATAAACTGTGTGCAGATTCTAAAACTTATTCTCAGACACAACAGATTATAGATATATTTACAAAATCTTATGCAAAACAGTTTAGCTCCACAAAAGGGGTGATAAGTTGTCCTAGTGACATCCAAGTAACCCCAGATACTGGAATCAAATTAACTGTGCAAACTGGATCCAAACAAAGCACAGGGAGGAGACATAATACGTAACAATGACCTGAGAACACTTAATCAAGAAGTTACACTGCCATTGCATCTATTATTCACTAGGTCATATAAATATGGGTAGATTCCTCAAGATTGGAGACATGCACTTATTAAACCTGTCTTTAAGGGAAAGGGGAGTAGGACAAACCCAGAATCATACAGACCCTTAAGTCTACTTTCATGTTGTGGAAAAATAATGGAGAAGGTAATACTGGATAAGTTATTGTCAGAACTGGATAGGTTGGGACTTGAAACCGTATATTAGCATGCATATGTTGAAAATAGATCTATTACCACCTGTAACATGATGTTTTATAACAATATAATAGCTATGAATGAAAAATTGTGCTGTGATGTAATTTATATAGATTTAACTTCAGCATTAGACAGGGTCATGCACAAAACACTGATCAATAAATTAGTACAACTAGGTATTGATGTACTGTTGATAAGATGGATAGCTGCATGGCTTACAAATAGGACATGGCAAGTATCACACACCAACTGGACAGGTGAAATCCTTGGTTAATAGTCAAGGTATCTCACAGGGCTCTGTACTAGGCCCTTACTTGTTCAGATTGTATCTTTCAGACCTTACTTTTTCACCTGAGGTGTTCTACAGCCTATGTGCTGACCACCTGAAATTGTGTAAACTGATTACATGTGTTATAGATAAGGCATGTCTGCAAAATAATTTGACTAAATTGACCATTTGGGCACAGGAGAATAATATATTGATAAATACATAAAAAACTAAGCATATGAGATTTGGGAGACATAAACTGAAAGGTGAATATTTAATACAGCACACAGTGATTGAAACTGTAGACTCATGTAAGGACCTGGGTATATGGGTAGATTCAGCTATGAGTTTTTCTAATCATATCAACCAATTGGCTAATGATAGATGTTAAGTTGTCTATCTCGCCTTCATTCTTGCTGGATGGGTTCGGAGCCGACCTCGGCTCGGCCACTCTAAAAGCTCGAGAGTTGGTTCCACCGGCTCGAGGCTCCCCTTATATCCCACAATGCTAGACGTGAGTTACCTCAGATCTCGTTTGCCGCTACAGCGATCGAGGTGTGTTTTCTACCGGCTCCAGGTTAGTGAAAGTTAGACTAGTTTAAATTCTTTAGACTTAAGCTAGCTTAGTGTATTTTTCTTTCCCTTAGTGTAGTGGATATTATCCCTTCTACCTTTATCCAGCCCCTTTTTCTAAAGAACTTATAGTTCTTTCCCTAAGGCCTCGGCCTTCCTTCCCTATCCTTAGGGTGTGTATGTGTTTGATTAGGAGTTTTAACTTAACTTACCTTTAGTTTAAATAATTCCCTTTGAACCCCTATCAGTGTAATCTGTGTGTGTGTGTTTTCTGTGTGTGATTACACTTGTTCCTTGAGTATGCCCAAGGATACAAAGGTCTCAGGCTTCAAGAAGTGTGACTCGTGCTGTCAGAAAATGTGTCTGACAGACGGTCACACTTCTTGTGTGTATTGCCTGGGACCTTTACACCTGCAGGACTCTTGTGCTGTATGCCATGGCTTCAGCCCTAGAGTCCTGCAGAGAAAAAATAAACTCATTTTGCGGCCTTTGATTAGGCCTGAAGGTTCCCTTTCTGTGTCAGCCCGGAAACCTTCTAAGGCTTCCAAGACCTCGGCTCCAGCTTCAGAGTCGAGGCCTAAGGCTTCGGCCTACTGCTTCATCGGCTCGGCTGGAGCCGATGAGTCTTTGACTGCAGTATCTGTGGTTTCCTCGGCTCCGGCCGGAGCCGAGGCATTAGAGATTCCTGGGTCGGCTCCGATCAGACCATCGGAGCCGACATCTAGAAAGAGATCGAGGTCACCGTCCCTTGGCTCCGTTCATTCGGCTCCAGCATCTCCCCTGCTGTCTGAACGGAGCCACAGATCTCACTCCTCCAGGTCATCGAGGCTCTCAGATCACGACCTCCAGAGGGTAGTGAGTAGACTTTTGAAGTCCGAGGCACTGGCCCAAATGCTCCAGAGTCCGACTCATCAGTCGATGCCTCAACTTGTTCCGACTCCTTTGAGCTCGGAGACGGGGCGTCTCGGGACCGAGACTGTGGTAGCGTCGGAGCCGATACAATTGTCTTCGGCTCCGTCGTCGGCTCCAATTTCTTCTTTTGAAGAATCTCGGCGCCGGGCTTCCCTCGTCGGCTCCGAGGGGGTGAGTGGCATCGGACCCTTGTCCGACCCCCCTCTCCCTCTCGGTGCTTCGGCGCTGGTGAGTTCAGCTCCGACATCGGCCTCGGAGCCATCTCTGTCGGTGCCGAGGGAGGTTCTCAGCTTCTCGGAGCGGGGACCTCTGGCTCTGCCGGACAGGGGTGCGTTCGAGGTCATGCGGAGTGTGTTGGAACCTTGTTTGACTCCACAGTCGGCTCCGTCCGCCCCTCCCTCTTCGGTGCCTTTGGTTATGTCGACTCACTCCCTCCCTCTTCAGTGCCTTTGGTTATGTCGACTCACTCCCTCATCCCAGACCGCAGAGAGCCAGCTCCTCAAGAATCCCCTGTGGGGATCTCATCCTCTTCCGAGGCCTCCCCTGAATTGGCAGGGGAGCCCCCTAGGAAGAGAAAGTGTAAGAGGAAGCACATAGACTCACCTGAGTCTGTCACCTCTGACACAGATTTAGAGGATTCCGAGGGTTCCCCACGTTCCCCTTCTGAAGATGTCTCTTTCGCAGACATTCTAGAGATCCTGAAACAGAGGGGAAATTGGCCAGCCCTTAACCCTTTGGAGGATGAATCTGTGTATCTTGAGGCGTTTCGCTCTCGCCCTTCCACCTCCTGGGTGTCCCCCCCCTTTTGATCCCCTCATGCAGGTGGTTGCAAAGAAGGCCTGGACGGCTCCTGATTCAGTGGACCCTACCCCGAGGAGACCTTCCAAATTTATAACAGCACCAACTGACAAGCAATTTCTCACAAAAGGTGTTTCTGTGGATGCTATGGTGGTAGCTGCTGCCACCAAGAAGGAACTAGCTGATCCTTCAGTGCCTGTTCATCCCCCTAACAAAGAATCTAGGTCTATGGACAGGTACGGGAAGCGGATGTTCTCGTCAGCGACCTTTGCTATGCGTTAAGCTGAACTACCTATGCCATTTTACTCGTCTTCAAAGAGACTTGATCAAAGAAGCGGTGACATGTTGAAGGATCCTACTGCGGGTTTTCAAGACAAGATGAACACTCAGCTGGCTACCCTGAACTCCATAGCTAACTCCTCCATGCGCCTCCTTTCTTATGCGGCTGATGGAGCGAGCAGGGCCGCAGGGACAGGTGTGGCCTTACGCAGGCATGCCTGGATGCGGCTATGCAACTTTGCGGACCCGTTAAAAGCGTCATTCACTAATTCCCGTTTGATGGATCATCTCTTTTGGTCCTCAAGTGAAAGAAACCTTGACTAGGTGCGAGACAGATGGCAAGACTCTTTCTGCCATCGGAGTCCGTTTTCTACTCCTTCTAGGCCTTACCCCAAAGGCCAGAAAAGTGGGAAAATGTGGTTCCAAACAATCTCAAGGGACTTCGCCTGACGACAGAGTCGGTTCCCGCCAGAGGCAGAGGGGGAACAACAATGGTAGACGCGCCCTAGAGGCAGGGGGTCCGCAGAACCAGGGCAATCGAGAAGCCTTCTCTGATAAGCCCTTTCAGCATCCCTGAGGTGTTGCCCGACTGCCCACCTTCGGAGGCAGTCGGGGAAGATTGTCACTGTACCCAGAAGCCTGGCTATCCCTGACTCAAGACAAATGGGTACAGTCCATCATTTCGAAGGCTATTCCATTCCTTCGTTCGCATTCCAAACCAATCAAAAATCCCTTCCAGATCATCCACGCGTTCAAAGGGATCTTGCAGCTTTGGCATTTTCAAAGTTGTTTGCAAATAGCGCAATTCAGCCAGTTCCAGCAGACCAGCAAGGATCCGGAATCTACTCCAGGTTCTTTTAGTTCCAAAGAAAACAGGGGATTGGAGACCAATTTTGGATCTCAGTATCTTGAACAAGTCAGTCAAGAAAACAAGATTTCGGATGGTCACGCTGCAGTCCATCCTTCCCCTATTGGGAAAGGGAAACTGGATGTGCTCTGTAGACCTTCAGGATGCGTACTATCACATAAAAATGAACAGACGCTCCAGAAGATTCCTCCGCTTCAGGCTGGGAACCAGTCATTTTCAATTCAGGGCCCTGCCCTTTGGTCTCACCACTGCCCCGGTGTTTACCAAATGCATGGCAGTGGTAGCTTCTCACCTGAGACGTCAAGGATTCCAGGTGTTTCCATATTTGGACGACTGGCTCCTCACAGCTCCCACCAAGCATCTTCTTCTAATGGCCAGGGACTACACCTTTCGCATTTGTCAAAATTTAGGCATTTCAATAAATTGCGAAAAGTCTGTTTTGTCGCCTTGTCGACTATTACCTTCATAGGCGCAAATCTAGACACAGTCAACATGTCTGAGACTAACAGATCAGAGAATAACAGACATACACAAACTGGTCTCGCTCCTCTTCAGCAGCAACAGAATCAAAGCCAGGTTAGTTCTGAAAGTGTTGGGGATTATGGCGGCTGCCATACCTCTGCTTCCATTAGCCAGATTCCACATGAGAATCCTTCAATGGATGCTCTTCATAATGGTCATACCAGCAACTTCCGATGTCCCACACCATTATGATTACGCAAACATGCAGGAATCATCTTCTGTGGTGGATGTCTTCCCTCAGCTCTTATTGGGAAGACCCTTTGTCCCTTCCTCCGGTTGCTACTCTGACAACGGACGCCTCCCTGATCGGGTGGGGGGCATTATCAGGGCAGAACTGTCCAGGGCACATGGCAACCAGGCGAATGCCACTTGCACATAAATGTTCTAGAGATGAGAGCAGTGCTTTTAGCGTTGCAAGCCCTTCAAGACTCTCTTCCCTTGGGAACGATAGCAATCCAGACGGACAATATGTCTGTAGTGTGGTATATCAACAAACAAGGCGGAACCAGGTCCTACCCCTGTGTCGAGAAGCACTCAGACTGTGGCAATGGGCGATTTCTTCTCAGCGGTTTCTGATAGCAACGCACATCCCGGAAGTCCAATCAAATCGCGGACAAGTTGAGCAGAGCTATCCTCATGCCTCACGAGTGGTCTCTGAAAGACTCTGTTGTGAGAGAAATTTTTCTCAAGTGGGGTCAGCCTTGCTGCGACCTTTTGCTACTCCCCAAAACAGCAAGTGCAGAGATTATTTCACCCTATTCCTTTACCAGGCCAGCCCAGCAGAGACGATCTAGTCCAAGTTTGGCCCGGGACTTCTGTATGCATTTCCTCCTTCCCACTAATCTCTCAAGTGATACAGAAAGCTATCGCTCAGAAGGCCTCGTTGATCCTCATAGCTCCTTACTGGCCTCGACAGGTTTGGTTCCCCTTTCTACATCTTTTTTCTCTTGAGCGACCTTGGCATCTGGACCTAGTTCCAGATCTTTTGATCCATCAGTCGGGTCAGTTTCATCGCTCCCTTCCCTCTCTGAACCTCACTGCTTGGTTCCTCCAATTCCAACCTTAGCCAGGCTTCCTCAAATATCTCACTCTGTCCGAGATATTTTGATAGCTTCCCATAAATCTTCCACTCGAAGATTTATTTGAGTAAGTGGAAACGTTTTGCCTATTGGGCTCAAGGAAGGGACATAGATCCTTTCACTGCTTCCATCCAAATGGTCCTTGATTTTCTAGCTGAACTCTTCCATGCAGGTTCATCTCCTTCTACTCTTAAAGTTCAATTGGCAGCTATTTCTAACTTTCATGTGGGCATTTCAGAGTCTGCCATAATGTCCCACAAGCTTTGCAAAGCCTTTTGAAGGAGTTTTCTACTCAGACCTCCTATAAGAAATCCTCCTCCTCCTTGGGACCTAAATTTAGTTCTTAGTTCTTTGATTCTTTCCCCTTCGAACCTGCAGCCTCCTGTTCTTTAAAATTGCTATCATGGAAGACACTCTTTCTGGTAGCTATTACTTCAGCTAGAAGAGTTTCAGAACTTCATGCACTCAGCTGTCGACCTCCTTATCTGTTGCTCCATAAGGACAGGGTATCTTCTGAACCAACCCGTCTTTTTTACCTAAGATAGCCTCGGCGTCTAACCTAAATCAAAGCATTGACCTCCTGTGTTTTTCCAGAATATTCTAACAGGTCTGAACAAAAATTGCATTGGCTAGATGTTCATCGTCAGTTAAGGTACTATTTGGATAGAACCAAACAATTCAGAAAATCTGACCAGCTGTTTGTCTCTTATGCAGAAGGCAGAAAGGGACTTTCAGTTTCAAAGGTATCATTATCTAGATGGCTAACATCTCTGATTTCCCTTGTTTATGAAATTAGACACCAAAAGCTGCCTAACAAACCTAAAGCCCATTCTACCAGAGCTTTGGCTACTTCTATAGCCTTCCAAGACAGACTGCCTATTGACACCATTTGTGCAGCGGCTACTTGGGCTACTCCTCACACTTTCATTTCTCATTATAAGTTGGATTTAGCTTCTAGGCATAGAGCTAACTTTGGTTCCACTGTTCTCAAGAGTCTGTTCCGTTAGGCCACCGGGACAAGGTGCTAGGGACGGTCCCATCCAGCAAGAATGAAGGCGAGATAGACAACTTAACATATAGAAGTTATGTTCTTACCATAACGTTCCATGTTAGTTGTCTTCTCGCCTTCTTCTTGCGTCCCACCCTCTTTCCCCCTGGCCTGGACAGACCTAGAGGAGTTTTGATTGTGACCTCTCTTTCTACCACCTCTTTACTTTAGGTATATGCTGCTGTGCATATTTTCCTGGATCAGGATGTAGGTCACCCTTCTCTTCTCCCTGGTTTATAGAGGTGGACTTTGTTTATAGTTATTCTGTTACTATTATAAGCTGGGCCTAGCTTACAAACGAGATCTGAGGTAACTCACGCCTAGCATTGTGGGATATAAGGGGAGCCTCGAGCCGGTGGAACCAACTCTCGAGCTTTTAGAGTGGCCGAGTCGGAGCCGAGGTCGGCTTCGAACCCATCCAGCAAGAAGAAGGCGAGAAGAAGACAACTAACATGGAACGTTATGGTAAGAACATAACTTCTATTTATAGGACTATCGGTTGTATAAAAAGATGTATAAAGTCTAGGAAATCAAACATAATAAAGTCAGTGTTTGTTAGTTACATTAGACCCAAAGTTGAGTATGGAATAACAATATGGAAACCCTATAAGAAAACAAGCATGAATAAACTGGAAAGAGTACAGCGGAAATATACTAAGGGCATCCATGGATGTGAAAATCTAAGTTGTTGTGAAAGACTAAAATATCTGAACTTGTACAGTGTCTCTTACAGATATGTAAGAGATCTTATTCAGGTATATAGGGCATTTAGGGACAGCTACCTCTGGGAATGTTTGGGGTTATCAAAAAGTACTAGAGAATCGTCAGATAACCTATGTAGAAGATTCTATAGGAATGAGAAGTGTACTAATTGGTTCTCTGACAGAGAAGCTGATGCTTGGAACAGACTACCAAATTACATTAAAGCAAGTACTAGTTTAGATACTTTTAAGAACAGCATGGACATTTATTATGGGAACAAGTGTTTTGGCATATTGGCAAGTTAGAAGGGCTTTAATGCCCGTGCTTGAAACATTTGTATGTATGTATATATAAGGGCCTCCGGGCCAATAGCCTAATATCATCCTATGAACCTATGAAGTGCAATGTTATGCCAGCAGAAACATTTGCCAGTGTGTGCAAAGGTGAAAGGCTTGATTTTGCAAGGAGTGCAAAGCTTGTTGCTTGTGGAGGTGAAGAAATTCAAACCAAAGGCTCAGTAGTGCTTTCATGTTACTCTGCTGGAAGGAGCTACAACCTGTTATTCTCTGGAGTCAAGAGGCACGTCCAGGCATTATTAGGGCTCAGAGGCAGTTTGAAAAAGGGACTGCTTTCATTTAATAAGGAAATCCAACATATTAGCTTAAAAGACCACTACTCTAATTTCGCCTAGTGCATTTTTCTACCTATCCTGATCTTTTCGAAGACAAACTAGACAAACTTCCAGTTGTGTACTCCATGAAGTTAGACACAGAGATCAGTCCAGTTATCAGGCCAGCACATAAAGTTCCAATAGCCACGCTGGACAGAGGCAATGCCAAGTTAGATAAAATGGTGCGATAAAGTGTGATTTCTCCAGTTGAAACTCCAACTGAATGGGTATCTTCCATGGTGGTAGCTCACAAGAAAAGCTCAGATGACATCAGAATATGTATTGACCCAGAAGGTTTGAACAAAGCACTAAAAATACCTCATCCGCCAATGTGCACAGTTGAAGAAGTTGCAGCCATGATGCCAAATGCCAGTACTTTTTCTGTCTTAGATGCTAAGAGTTCCTTTTTGCAAATTCAGCTCGACAAGAAGTCATCATTGCTCACTGTGTTTAGTACTCCATTTGGCTGGTACAGATTTTTGAGAATTCTATTTGGGATAAATTCTGCAAGTGGAATCTTTCAATGAGCAATATAGCAAATTTTTTCTGGGTATCCTTGTACCATTATAGTAGACAACGTACTGGTAGGAGGTCATGATGAAGCTGAACATGACAGAAATCTCAGAAAGCTTTTAGAAAGGGCACGTCAAGTGAATTTTAAGCTCAAAGATTCAAGAGATTCAAAGAAACTTTGTCATTTAGGAAACAAAAGTGCTACCTAAACGAAATTTCGAGTGTCGACTCTTTTACAAGAGAAAACGAACACAAAAAGTCAGACATGATAGGTATTAAAGAATAAACAAAAACTATAGTACATACGTAAATATCTACATAGCTGATGCACGTGTTTGTACACTATTTATATACACTGGACAACACTGATCTTTAAGTACACTATGCGCATAGTTGAGACTGGGTGATATTGCACAAAAGGAAGTGATTGAAATTGCACTTGAATGAGAATATATTAATTTTAGTATGCAATAAATAGAATTACTGTATGAAAAAAAAAATGAGAACAGTCTATTATAGTTTTGATACATCCAGATTTACGTCTGTATTAATGAGTCTTAGTACAGTTGGATAAAAAAGTGTTCATGAACCTGGAGGTTCTGCAGCTGATGCTCCGTAACCTTCTACCACTTGCAAGTTTAGTGAACCAGTCACACGCTGGATGAGAAGTGTCACTCAGTATTTTGCGGGACCTCTTTTTACATCTCATCTGAAAGAGCTTCCTGTAAGCTCCTCAATGCACAGAAATGCCAGTTCAAAGTGCAAGAAATTACTTGTGTTGCTCATTTATTTACCAATGCAGGCCTACGACCAGACCCTTCAAAACAAACAGCCATTATCGAGATGCCAGCACCAGACAGTGTTCAAGCCCTGCAACGTTTTCTTGGCATGGTCAACTACTTAAACAAGTTCATTCCAGACTTGCGCCAACTATCAGCACCACTCAGAGAGCTAATACATAGAGATGTAGCGTGGTCTTTGTTAGAGCAACACCAAATATCATTTGAAGTCCTGAAACAGACAATTGCTAGTCCACCAATACTCAGATATTATGATGTTCACAAGCCAGTAACACTTTCCTCTGATACTAAAAAATTTGGTTTGGGTGCAGTCATTTTACAAGATCATCAACCTGTTGCCTATGCATCAAGAACTCTTACCCAAACCGAGATGCAATATGCCCAGATCGAGATAGAGCTTTTGGCTTTTAAATTCCATGATTGTGCTTATGGTAGACCTATCCACATTGAAACAGACCACCAACCATTAGTCACTCTGAGAAACCCTGTGCATTCAGCTCCAGCCCCACTGCAGCATATGATGCTGAGATTGCAAACGTACAATTCCAATCTTGTCCACAAAAAAGGCAAACTTCTTTATCTTGCTGATGCATTGTCCAGATCGCCCAGAAACACCACAGAACAGCACAAGAATGAGAACCTTGATTTTGAAGTCAGGGAAGTGAGAAATTTTTCTTCCACACGTCTTGATGAGCTGAGAGATTACACAACCACAGATCCAGTTTTGCAAAGGCACAACCACTTTATCAGTGAAGGCTGGCCGTCAAAGCAATTTAGTTTACCTCAAGAAGTGCAACCCTATTTTCCATACAGAGATGAGATTTTGTCTGACAAAGGTATAATGAAAGGTCCAAAAGTAATTGTTCCAAAGTCCTTGCAATCAGATCACATTACTATCTTGCATCATGGTCACCCAGGAGTCGATTCTGCCAAAAGAAGGGCGAGAGACCTAGTGTTTTGGCCTTCTGTGTCACAAGACATTAAGAGAGCACTTTTATCTTGTTCAGTGTGTAATAGCGCAAAGCCGTTTCAACAGAAGGAACCTCATCAGCTTAATCAAATTCCGGCACTACCTTGGTCGACAGTAGCCACAGACATTATCATGTGGAATGGTCAACATTATTTGGTGTTAGTGGACTCTTATTCCACTTGGTTCGAGATTGACCTACTTCCCAACCTAGCTTCCAGTACTGTCATTGCTAAGATGAAACGCCATTTTGCTGTTCATGGTAGCCCACACAAAGTTATTTCTGACAATGACGCGCAGTTTACAAGTCAGCAGTTAAAAGATTTGCTGAAGAATGTAGTCCAGAGTACCCGCATTCAAATGGTTTGACAGAGCACGCAGTGCAAAACAGTTACTAGAGAAGTGAAAACGAGATAATAGTGATGTTTTCCTGAATCTCTTGAAATCTCAGAAATGTTCCTCATGATTAACATCTTGGCTCACCTGCTCAGAGACTTCTGCCATGACAAACCAAAACTACATTAGCAATCACTAGTCAGTTGCTGGTTCCATGTGTCAAGAATAACAGATTAGTGAAAACCAATCTGTTAAAGAAGCACCTATACGATAAGACCAGCAAAACTGCTCAATCCATTATGAGAGGGAGAAGTGGTAAAGATGCAGACATCCAGAGGTTATGATCGGACTGGTGTTGTGAAGAATATTGGTCTAGAGCCGAGATCGTACATTGTGAAATCAGAAGGAATAGTTTTTAGGCAGAATTGGAAGCATTTGAGACTGGTGTCTGAACCTATACCACAGCACATAGCCTGTGAGAAAGACAGTTTTTATCTCAGAGTGAGTTGTCCGGTGTTCCAGTTCCAGAGGACATTCCCGTTCCTATGACAAATGCAGACGTTCCTGATACGAATTGTGCACTGCAGACTGTCCCTGTTGCTAAGTTTGGTCCAGATTGTTATGTTACGAAATATGGTTGAATGTCTAAACCCTGTAGCAGATATGAAGCAACTTGGACATGAACATTGTGTTTTGTTTCTAATTTATATAGTAATGCATAGCTAACTCTGATATTGTTTTGTATAAAGGGCAGTCTTTTTAAGAGGATGTAGCTCAGTATATGTGTATATACCTTTAAGAAGCTATCGAAGGGCTTGCACAAGTGTGTAAATACTGAGCACGTGCGAGCCTGACTGCCATTTTGTAGTAAGCAGTTGAGATGTAAGCATGTATGTAAGCTCTGTCTTTTATCTATTTTGTTCGTATTTTATGATGATGCTATCCATCCTGATGTGTTTTTGTGTATTAAAGCATCTAAATGAAAACCCCAGCCTTCTTGTTATATGTGTTAGAGATGAATGAGCGACACCACTTATCCCCTCTATCAAAGAAAAAAATAGGCTTTATAACACATGAGTCTTTCAGTACACACTGTTAATGGAGCTCCAGCTATGTTTCAGATGCTGATGGATAAAATAACCAAGTATCACTCCCTGTATACAGTGGCATGCCTAGATGATGTGGTCATTCATAGGACTGGGAGTCTCACTTACCAAAAGTACTTTGTTAGAATCCATAAAACAGGCAGGCTTGATTCTAAATGGTATGAAAAGTAAACTGGATATGGTGGAAGCCAAGCACTTGGGATACCTTATATGACGAGAGGAGATGAGACTGCAGTGGTGTGGCAGTCAAAGAAGAGGATTAAGGCTTTGAGTTGTTAACAAGCTGCTACATGTAGTCAAGAATGCAGGGTTTGATTCCTTACATCTCCATTTGCCTACTGTGTGACTTTGAGCAAGTAATGTAACCATACAATGCTCCCAAGTCACCACTGAAAGGGAAACTTTTATCTAGTGAGTTTACTTGGATAACAAATTGTAAAATAAATCCATATATTTAATAAAATAAAGACTGCCACTAGAAAAATAGAGGCCGTAAAAACTGGGGCTGTCTCTTTAATAATAAAACAAGAACAGTCTTGTCTTGGACTAGCAGGAAAGTGTAGAATGTGCTTAATTTTGTGACTATTTTCTGTCCTTTGACAGCTCTCATGAGAGGGAAAGCTTATGTCAATGTGCTGTGGTCTCTTGAAGCGGCTAGAGCTTTTAGTGAATTAAAAAAGTTAGTATGTTCCTAATCCATTAGTGACTCCTGATTTGAGTGACTTAAATCCGTTATTAATCCATTACTGACTCCTGTAGTGAAGATGCATAGAATAATTACAAATGACCCCCTTAGGAACACACCAGTGTTTCAGATACATGGCTTCTGAATGTCCATGACTTTTTACTTTTCTTTATGAGCACATTTAGGCCAATAAAGTCAAATCACATTACCTGTAGACATGCATATTTAGTCCTTTTTTGACCCTGTCAATCCAGCAACAGTCCATTGTTTGGCTATACCTAACAAAACAGACCTTGATATCAAGTCTGATTCCCATAAAAATTAGAGTGCATGCAAAATGTCACAAATAACATCCATACCAAAGGGTAAACAAATCACACCCACAAACTGTTAGGTAGAACCTGCAAGAAGGACACAGGCAAGTTAGAGTCTTCACTGTTTAAAATACCTTAAACCTCCTGTAATGGTGGTCTATGGAATATATGCAAATTGGCCCTGTGTTATCTGTAGAAATGCTGAAGTATGGAGAGTCAAGAAAAGGACTTTTGGAAGCAAAGTGATTGAGGAGTAGTGGAGAAATGTCAAGACAGTCATGGAGGGCAGCATCATGTACTGTTACTGCTGAGTAGCTTTCATTACTTAGTTGTAGTAAGGTTACAGTATGAATTAGATGAGATGCAGTTAGAGTTATTCTGTTGTCTAATGTCTGTTTTAAATTATTTAAATTCTTTCCATTGGTGTCGGTGACTAGCTTGAATATTTAGTTGTTGTTTTCTATTTTTTCACTTGATAGTCTGTTAAGTAGTGTTTTTATACAGTTTACTTGTGGCAAGTGTCTAACAAATTAGATTTTAAAGGTAACCTTGAGAACTTGGATGATTATTGTCCTCTGTGATTGCCTTGGAATTTCTTCACAGGTTCTCAATTGCTTTATCTCCATCTTGTAAAAGTTGTTTTCTTGTCTTCGTCTGGGAAAGCAGGTTTAATACCCTCTCCAGGTTGAACCATGGGATGAAATGCGTAGAATTTGTAACATGAGTGACCAGGAGGAAGGTTGCACTCACAATAATATGGCCTGATCCATACATAGTCTGGCCATTTGTATGCCCACATGCTCTTAACACTCCTCACTCATCTTTCTCTTACCAGAATATAATCAATCTGGTTCCTAATAGCATCATGTAAAAAGATCTAGGTATACTGTATTTGATGTGGTTACTAGAGTACTGTGTTGGTAACCACCAAGCTATTATCCTAGCAGAAGACCACGAGTCATTCTCTACAGTTATTCCTTTCACTTAGACCAAATATACCACAGAGATTTCTCTCAGCAGTGTTCATCCCAGTCTTTGCATTAAAGTCTCTTCCTGCTGTCAAAATATTTTGTGATTGTCTGTCAATAAGAGTTGACTGGACAATGTTGTAGAAGTCCTCTACATATTCTTCTGTTTCAGGGTGAAGGTGATGGGAAAACGCTTAATTCCTAAATACACAGTGGCAGCTCTGAGACACTTCTGTGTCTCAATATGCAATTTGCTCTGTTTCAGTGCAGCATTATTCTTACTCTTCATTGATGTTGTTTTTCACATATATAAATAAACAACTCTCGAGATGCAGTCCTGAAATGGCACTGTCCTGTCCATGTTGTTTCAGCCAAACCTAGAACACAGATAGTACTGTTTCTAATTTTATGTAGCATATTTATAAACCTCCCAGCCCAATATTTATTTGATGTTTTTTACGTGGGTAACGGAACTGGTCCAAGGACCCTTTTCAGCTGCGCCCAGGGCCATGTAGGCAGTAACAAAGTGCAATCCAAATATATACTGATTACACAGATTACAGTAAGATACAAGCACATAAAAAACAACATTCTCACATTTCAAGTAGCTGAACCTGTACCCCTCCTTAGGTTCATTATTACAGATTTTATTCTAACAATTTCAGTTGCTGGTAATCCAGTAGCTGGCTTTAGGTCCACAGTGTTATTTTCAGCAGCAGCAGAGGCAACAGTACTCTATTCCTCTTCTACATAAACTTTGGTGACAGAATTCACAGAGTTACCAGAGTACAGTACCGTATCTTTATTGTTGTGTTTTCATGGTTCACTTGGTTGTAGATCAACAGAGGAATCCAAACCATCATATACAGAGAGCATGCTGTCTGGAACTCACCCATAGCCTTTGTCTTATTAATCTACTTGCATGACATTGTGGGTAAGACTCCTAAGGTGGCCATGACTTGCCCTTTCACAGTGGTGTAATAACATGCATTGTGGTATTTTGTATAGGAAAGGACGTCTCACCATAACCTCTGCCATTGCCACTCCAGTCTACAGATGCTTATAGGGTAAAAACCTTATCCACAGTAAGCCCTTATATCTCAGGGCCTTCCTCATCAACCACCCAGGGGATTTACCATTGACATGCAGCAACAGTGGCTGATAGCACCATCCGAGTCTCTGGAAAAGCCGAGTGTGCACTGAGAAACTGCAGATTTTAGATAAGATTGTATGACTGAAGGAAGTGAAAAAAAAAATGAAGACAGGTAAACATCAGCTACCAGAGTTACCAAGCTGCTGATGCTAGAGTGCAAAGATATGTGTGAAGAAATAAAGTAACAATACATAAATATTGAAACAACAGTTCACTAAACGTGTTGGACATTATTAGACAGCAGTACTCTGTTCTGGTAGGGACTGCTGTCTCCTTTTTTCTAAGTGGGTGTAGAATTCCTTAATGAAGCTTGCTGCTGCTTTATCAAGGTCAGAGATGGTGCAGTCATAAGTGCCTTTTTATATTTCATAATAGAGAAGGTTGAGGTTGGCATGTTTGTAGTCCTTAAATTCAGTGAGGATTGTTCTGTAGGGTTTTTAGAAGTTTAAAAACAAAGGTCACAAGTTTGTGGTCAGACTTCACTGGTGGAGGAGATAACGGAGGCGCATATTGCAAGCGGTTACTTTTTGTTCCCATCTCAGAAAGTTGCTTTCACTGATAAAGCATTGTGCACTGTCTTATGATGATCATCCCTCTCATGAAGACGGACCAGGAGGTCATGATGTTGGCAGTTTCTGTGAGGATGTAACTGATGTTCTAAGCTCCAACCATGTTGAGCTTTCTGGACTTGATAATTGCCACAATCTCTGTGGTGCAAGTTACATATCCGAGAATGCTGGCTTTGCAGAGTACTTTTTGCCACTGATACCTAGACAAGCCACTTAGTGATCTTCTTGTATCAAAATCCTGTCATCTGACCCTGGAGAGGTGGATAGTCTTCCCAAGCCTTTATGTGTGCTTTTGATTCCTGCAGCTAGACTTGTCAGTTGAGAAACCATTGTCAGCATCTGAGATGAGTGTGGAGCTCACTTTGGCTTCCCCAATATGGAGTGGTGGCTGCACATCCACTTTTTGTTTGACCTACATATAGTCCTTATCTTAAAGGTCTTGAAGGAGAAGTTGCATCTCAGACCTTTGCTTATTCTTTTATACAAGTAATCCTTATTTTACTGTCTAAACAGTCAAGAGGGTATGTAGCTGTACCCCTTGTATAGACAGAACAGAACACTTAGTTTGGGATACAAAATAATCTAACTCACAGCTGATTGTAATTAATCTATCCTTCCTCTCTCCAGAGGAATAAGGCAGATGGTGCAGTACACTAAACAAAACATTTTCTAAAAAACACACCATTTGCCTTATTCCGCTAGAGAGGAGGGGTAGCTAAGCTAATCGTATCCTAATCTAAGTTTTGTCTTGAAATCCAGGTCCCTCAGTTACAGGTTGGATATTATAAGCTACCCTCAGTAAATGGATATTTACTATTGTCCTTGTATGGAGAGATGTTGCATGTTCTGAAGTGGGACATTTTGCATCACTCTGTCATCAGATATCCCAGCTAAAATTAATATACAGCTAGTCTTTTTGATCCCACTCCTCAAGTTATCTTCTCAGACTGCAAATTCAGGATCTATGTGTGGTTTGGGTCTTCAAAAAGTGGGGCACTCCAGAGATTTTTGCCACACGGGAAAGTGAGGTTTTCCACTCGTTCTGCTTGATGCCTGTAGCAAGGTGGAAATTGAGGTGACCTTGTTCTTCTGCCTTTGGTAAGGCAGTTCTACTAGTTCCCACTTTTCCCTCTGGTTTGTTTTTAAACAAGAAACATCTTTATTAAATTATTACTTTTGACATAGGCACGCATAGGTTTATATAAATGAAAACAAACCATATTGCCATATTTTCAGTTGCAAATGCTATGTATCACTTATAATCTAGCTAGTCATTGTCAGTCAAACATTACAAAGCTCATTCAATTCCTGCCTTCCATTAAACCTTGTTCCACCTCCAAAACATTGTTCTGCATGTATTGTTCCCAAAATTCCCATTTTTTTTTCTATGTAATTTGCTGCAACCCTTTTCTAAAGCTCCCACTTCCAGTTGTTTAATATCTAATACTATATTTACTACTTGTAGTAGAATTGGTTTAGACCTTGATTTCCATTTTCTAGTAAATGCTTTTTTGGCAGCCACTAGAATTAAACTTAGCAATGTTTTACTATGTCTAGGCAATTCCAATTCTGTGTCATAGCTCAAATAAATAATTTCCTTAGGTATACCAATTTGCTTACCCTGTACTACTGGTAGAGTAGTATGCAGGGAATTTTTAAAAAGTCTGCCAGCTCATTACACTCCCAACAAATATGTTCCAAATTGCATCTTTCTTTCCCATCACACCTTCAACATTTGCAGTCTACCCAAAGAAGAATTTTTTGGAGTCTGCTTGGGGTATGAAAATATCTATGCAAACACTTCCAAGCAAAGATCCTAAGTCATCTAGAGTTTGTTTCATATGTGGGAGTCATGCATATATCCCATTGTTTCTTTGTGAATTGCTTATCCAATCTGTCTTCCCAGTCCTTTCTTACCTCTTCTGACCGCTTGCTGTTGTTACTATGTTATGTTTTATATGCCCTACTAATTATCCCATTTTTAACAGCAGCTTCTATTCTAGATTCTACCAAATACTCTATCAGTGCTGGTCTTTCACTTACAATCCCCCTATTTCTTTCTCTTCGCCTATACTCTGATATAAATCCTTGATAGGGAAGGCAGTATGTAGCCTGCAGTCCAAATTAATTTTTGGCTTCTTCCCATTCTGTTTACCTTTCCCTCTCTAATTATTTGCTCCCAATACCTTGGTTTATTTGCCAGTTTTCTCCAGTAAATTCCAGCCCTCCTTGCCTATTTTGTGTACCTCTAGTAGCAATCACCCCTATCTGCAAAATCTCCTTTCCCCATTCCTATGTTGGCTTAGTGCTTAGAATACTTTATGCTACATTATGAATGTAATATTCTGGATGGTTGTTTTTATTCTCCTTAAGGATCTGCATTCAAAATCCTAGTCTATCCATGTTTCTTGAACTTCTCCCGTTTCATCCACTTTGAATTGTAGATTTTTCCTCTGATTTCTTGATCCATTGCAAAAGTCAGATTGAATACCACAAAACATACTTGTCAGCACCTGTTGGTTTGAAAAGGGTGTGGTGTCAAGCCGACAGATCCTTGGCAATGCAGGAAACACTTATAGTGGTAGCTAAAGAATTCTCCTACTGCTGTGGCAGCAACTAACTTTACTCCACAGCATGATTGCTGCCCTAGTTTGTCTAGCTTTGCTGAATTTTGAGGATGGAATGATACAAGTGATGGAAGCTACCACAAAGCCTTCCAACCAGCAGGTATCCATTAATTGAAGTTCTCATCTTGGTTGGATTATCATATACCTCCTAACTTAGTAGGTTTGCTGGTGGTTCTGTCCTACCTCAAGCACCTATATGATCTGGACTTCAGTTATTCTATAAACAAGGTGTACCCATCTGTTGTTTCTTATCATTATGACCTTGTGGAGGGCCAAATTGAAGTCTAGTGTTAGTTGTTCTTGCAGTTCCTTAACTTTCTGCATGTATATACACCTTTGAAACCTCACTTTCACTCCATGGAATCTGAAGTTCACAATCAAAAGCCTTGCCCTTACCCCATTTGAACCCGCTGATTTACCAGTATTGCAATTGGTATTGTGCAAAACGCTCTTTCTAATGGCCATCACCTCTTCTCATAGGATTTCTGAGCTGAAAGCCCTTGTGTGCATAACAGTATTTGAAGTTTCACAAGGACTACATGATGCTGAGTGCACTGATATTTTCATCCAGAAATGATGTCATACTTGCTCTTGAGCCAGTCCATTCATCCTCTTTTCTTTGCTACGCTGCCAGGCAGAAACCAGGGAAGAAAGGACTTTTCACAACTTTGATGCCCTGTCAGCTAGCATGTATGAGTTTAATAGGATAGATATGTTTTTGTCTCCTTTTGTACTGGGTGGAAAGGGCTTGCAGTTGCAAAGCAACTTTATCCAAGTGGATTGCTAATGCCTTTATGTATGTATGCGTTTTTTTGTCTGCTGTTATAATCCAACTAGGCATAGTTCATTTTCAGTAGTGACATGAAGAAAACCTCTTCGACTAAATACCATGTCAGTAAAAAGAATGACAGTTAGGAAGATAAGAGAAGTAGCCAGTAAGAGTCATAATATATAACGTTCTATACCTCAGGAAACAATGCTTAATTGTAGGTATTCAGCATTTACACTGCCTCAGTGGCATATGGATGTTCTTCATGTTTCACTGTTGCAGTCATTACATTTGGGTTATCTGCCTGCAGGTAGCTCTCAGCCGGCCTGAATATCAAAGTCCTGGGTCCTGCGTCAGATGCGGTCTCTTCTTCCATGATGTCAGGTAGTCAAGGGTATAAACCATGCAGCCATTACATCAGTCTTTCTTGCCATGTGGTGCCCGAAGCAGAAGCAGTTTGCAAGTGCCGGTCGGCCGACTCCTAAAATTTTAATTTTCAAGTTTCAGAACTGAAGTCTTCAAAAAAAAAAAAGCTGTGTACACTGTTGAGAATCCTTTTTCTTGCTCTAAACCAATGTCAGTAAAAATTAACAATTGGTATTACATGTGGAAAGCAAATACCTCATAAAGATTTTCATTCATACTGCATTCCTTGCTCAGGCCCAGACCACAACGTCCCTCGCTGTCGGTTTTGTGCCTTATTCAATTCTCAAACTATTCATCGTTGGTCCATTTTTGCAGCACTAGTTCGGTATTCGGTCTAATTATCCAGAAATGGCTTCGGTAAGCCATCCGGCTACCAACATTCCGAAAAAAAGTAACGATAAAGACAAAGACAGACTGCATATGTCCAAAGCTGTCGACGACGCTTCCGTTAAGCTAGTCGCCAGTTCGCCGGTACTCAGTGAGGAGCTTTCACAGCCCCTGAAACCCGCTACTTGAGATTCGCAGGCCTCTACTGAGACCCATTCGGAGTCCGGTATGCCGCGAGATGCTTCTTCGACCATGGAACCTGCAGATGTCTCTACCTTGGATAGGTCCGGAGCCGCTGTGCAGTCACTGGCTTCTGAGGGTGTATTCAGGCCTACTGACTTGCATTTTAAGCCGACACCATCTTCTTCTTCAAGGCCTAAAACTCGACCCACGCCTAGAAAACCGATGTCCCAACCTCATGGTCTGGCCCATATGCCTAAAAAACAAATTATAAGAATGGCTGAAGACCTTATTATTTTAATTAGGGGAAGCCAGCCTTCTCCCTCTAAGAGACCTAGGACTGATTTTCCTTCTAATTCTTCTGATCAGGATTCTGAATTTTCTGTTTCTTCTGATTGCCAGGATTTGTCCTTATCTACCTATGAGGATTCTGATGCAGAGGACTTCATTCCCTCTGCTTCCCCTCCAGAAGATTTTTCTTTTGGTGAAACCTTGCACACTCTTAGGGAACATTTCCGCTGGGAAAGCCAGGATTACTCTGACTCCAAAAAGAGGCTTAGAGAATTCTTACTTCTACCTCAGCACAGACCTTTAGCTATCCCACCTATCCTGGACATTGTAGATGATGCCTTTTTGGAATCTAGCTTGGCCCCAGACACCTTACCTCCCCCTCCCAGGAAACCTGACAGAGTACCTGACAATTACAAAGTACCTGACTCTCACAAGTTACTCTTCAAAACTCCTACTGCAGACCCAGAGACCATTTCCCAGGGACCTAAAGGCATTAAGGCTACTACTGCCAAAAACCCTTCCCCCTCTGATAGAGATTCCAGGGCCTTGGACAGATGGGGTAAGAAGGCATACACTTCTGCTACTTTGGCCATTAGGGCCTTAAACTGCCAGTTTCATGTGTTAAAGTATCAACAGCATGTTATGGGACTACTTAAACAGAAAATGATGTTGATTCCTGACTGTGCTGAAAATTAAGAATTACAGGATTTAATGCATTCTGCTGAACAAGTTGGTAAACATACTTTGCAATGTGGTTTTGACTCTTTAGAAGCATCTTGCAGGGCTGCTGTCACTGGGTCTGTTCTTAGAAGGCATGCTTGGCTTAAGGAGCAGAATTTGCCAGATCATGTTAAAGCTAAATTACTGGATACTCCCTTAAACCAAGACCGCCTGTTTGGCAACAAAGCAGAAGAAGTCCTTAAAAAGATGGAGAAAAAAGCTAAATCTATGCAAACTGTTAAAGATTTCCTGCAAGTACAGCCTCCCAGATTCAGTAGGCATTGGCCTTCTAAGAACTGGTCCTTTCCTGTCTCTTCTGGGCCTTCTCAGTCCAAATCCAGGAACAGCAGACCCACCTAGGTTACAGTGTCAAGGTACTCACAGGCCTAAGCAGTGGGGGGCTCCCTCTTCCAAAGCTGGTAGTAGTAAGACAACCCCTATGGAAAATTGTCACAATGACTTAACCTTAAACCTTCCAAGCCTTGCTCTACTCCCTGCTCCCTTAGGGGGAAAGATCGCCCTGCATGCAAAAAACTGGGAACTCATTACCCAGGACAAATGGGTTTTAAATATAGTTTCCCAAGGATACAGATTCCACTTCCACACCTTACCAACCCCAAATGGTGGCCAGACCTACCCCCAAATCAGTGGGCAGAGGCTCAACAGCAGGTTCTCTCTCTTCTAAGTATCAGGGCTATTCAACTGTCCCAGCAGAAGAAAGGGGACAAGGGTTTTACTCAAGACTTTTCCTGGTACCCAGAAAAAACAGCCCCTGGTGTCCAGTCCTGGACCTCTCTATTCTAAACACCTTTTTGGTAATCCCAAAATTCAAAATGCTAACACTTCATCAGCTGCTTCCTATGCTAGGCAAAGATGCCTGGTTGGCAACCTTAGACTTAAAGGAAGCTTACCTGCACATTCCAATAAGGGAATCTTGCAGGAAATACCTACACTTCAGAGAAGGCTACATGCGCTATCAGTTCTCTGCACTTCCCTTTGGCTTATCTACTGCGCCCAGGGTATTCACAAAGTGCCTAGCTCCAGTCATTGCATTTTGCAGGCAAAGAAATATTCAAATATACCCATACCTGGACAATTGTCTGATTCGGGCAGAAAGCCAGGACATGCTACTAAATCATCTGGTATTTGTAAAGAAACTTCTAACCTCCCTGGGGTGCACCATAAACGAAAAGAAATGTCATCTAGTACCCTGCCAACAAATTGTATTCAAGGGAGCAAGCTTGAACACAACTTCCCAGATGGCTTGCCTCATGCCAGAGAAACAAGTTTATTCGACAGCCTACTTCAAACTACTGGCCACAAAGACCCAGCTGTCTGCAAGGAAAATCCTGCAAGCCCTGGGATTCATGGCCACTTGCATTCTACTAATTCCATATGCAAGACTGCGTATGAGGAAACTACAATGGTATCTAAAAAGCCTATGGTGTCAACATTCTCAGGACCTGGAGTCAGTGATTCCTATCATTCCTTGTATAAAGACAGAGTTCCTTTGGTAGGCAGAGGCCTGCTACCACAATAAGGGACTGCCATTCACTCTACCTCCTGCCACCCAAACCCTAACAACAGATGCATCTGAATATGCATGGGGGGCTCACTTGGCAGGGCAGTGCATTCAGGGCAAATGAAACCCAAGTCAGATGCACCTGCATATCAGTCAAAAAGACATGTTAGCTGTACAGAATTCCGTGACAGCCTTCAAGGACTACATCCTTCCGGGACAATTATTGGTAAAGACAGACAACACCACTGTTCTGTGGTACATAAACAAGCAAGGGGGAACCCACTTGTATCCTCTCTGCAGACTAGCCATGGCTCTGTGGAACATAGCCTTGAGCTACCAAGTGCACCTACAAGCTCAATTCCTGCCAGGCAAGCTAAATTCACTGGCAGATGACCTAAGCAGAAATCTCATGGACCCACACGAGTGGAAGTTGGAACCAGAGATATTCAACATTTTGAGAAACAGATGGGGGGAACCCAGAGGTTGACCTGTTTGCCTCCCCTCAGAACTACCAATTGGACAAATTTTGCACAAGGACTTCCCACAGTCAGGCTTGGAAAGTGGATGCCCTGTCCTTCACCTGGGAAAACCTCAGTTTATGCTTCCCCCTCTGCCTCTCCTCTCAAAAGTTCTGCTAAAGATCAAACAGGACAAACAAAGGACAATACTGATTGTACCAGACTGGCCACGCTAGCACTGGTACCCCCTCCTGCGCAGTATGTCACTGCTAGAACCATGGCACCTGCCTCAGACCCCTTCCCTGCTGTCCCAGCAGGAGGGCCAAATTCTGCACCCCCAGCTTCAAACCCTGAACCTTGCAGCCTGGCTAATTCCCTGAGCTCTCCAATAGCATTTCTCAGTAAGCAGGTGCTAGATGTCATTCCGAAGGCAAGGAGGCCTAGTACTAGAAAATCCTATGCCGAAAAGTGGAAAAGATACTGTTTTTGGAGCCAGACTCAGGGGATGGGCACAACAGTGCCCAGGTTACCGCATATTCTTCAGTATTTAACAGAGATGCTCCACAAGGGCCTTTCCTTCTCATCTGTTAAAATTCATACCTCAGCCATTTCAGCACATTATAATACTGAGCCGCCACTCTTCTCTCACCCTCTGTTGAAACAGTTCCTCAGAGTGGCCAAAAAATTAAGACCACCTAGAAGAGCCCCTACTCCAGCCTGGGACCTTAACTTTGTATTGGAAAAGCTCACTCTACCTCCATTTGAGCCACCTGCAACTGCAGAGTTGAAATTCCTTTCTTGGAAGACAACCTTCCTTCTAGCCGTCACTTCAGCAAGAAGAGTGCCTGACTTACAGGTCCTCTTGGCAGTGGAGCCCTTTATCATCTTCCATGCTGACAGGGTGTCCCTCAGGACCAATCCTTCCTTTATGTCAGTCCATTCATTTGCCAACCTTTTTTCCTAATCTGCAGAACAAAGGAGAACAAATTCTGCACTCTTTGGACATGCACAAACAACTTAGATTTTATTTAGACAGGACTAAGCCTCTCAGAAAAACTGAACAGCTGCTAGTTGCCTTTGCTGCAGGAGCAGAGAGGAAGGCCATTTCAAAGCAAACTATTTCTAAGTGGATAGGCCATTGCATTTATTTCTGCTATAAGCACCATGGAAGACCTACCCCACAGGGGATAAGATCTCATTCCACCAGGGCTGCATCTACCTCTACGGCCTTTCTCAGAGGTGTCCATACCAGGGTCATCTTAGAAGCTGCTATCTGGAGCTCTGTACATACTTTCACCAAGCATTACCACTTGCCTATTTTTTCTAAATCCAGAGCTGGTTTTGCCACTGCAGTTTTGCAGGGCTTAATAGCTGGTCCTAATGCTCTCTAACTTCCTTCTACCTAAGCTTAGGGAATCTACCCAAATGTAATGACCGCAACAGTGAAACACGAAGAACATAGTACAGTTGTGTACACTTACCATAAATGTAGATGTTCGAGTGTATTCACTGTTGCAGTCTTGGTTACCCTCCCTCCAGTACCCTGAATTCTCTTGACTATATCTTTCTTCTTGTTCAGTGTATTACAGCTTTCTGGTGTATTTGCTTTTTGTTGGAGGTGTAACCTTGTTTATATATATATATATATATATATAAAATTACTTCCCATTATGGGGGCACCTGACATCTGTGGGCAAGAAAAACTGATGTAATGGCGTCGGCTGCATGCTTTATACCCCTGACTACCTGACGTCATGGAAAAAGAGACAGCATCCGACGCAGGACCCAAGACTTTGATATTCAGGCCGGGGGAAGGTTACCTGCAGGCAGATAACCCAAATGTAATGACTGCAGCAGTGAATACACTCAAACATCTATATTTATGGTAAGTGTACACAACTGTACTTTTCTGTGCCTTCATTTTTATGATACTACTTCTGATTTAATGCTACTGTAGGGATTTTTATCGTTAAATTGTGATTTCACCACAAATTACTCACTTTCTGTGGAGATTTCTTTCATTTCTGACAAGGAAATCACTAAATAAATGCTTACTTACACTGTTTTAAAATGTTTCCATTTGATTTAAGTGTATATATTTGATTTTTTGTCACTATTTAGACAAGTGAATTTTACTTGATATTGTGACTGTGCTGTTGTTTACTACAGTGTGCAGATTGTAGAACAGGCTTAGCACAATTTAAACTCTGCTATATTGTAAGCATTTTAGCCCTATTTGCTGAGTGGGAACATAATTTATAGTTTTCTATCATTACATTCTGGCTGATGTTTTTTTTTCATCTGACTTGATGGATCCTGATAGGGCTACCCCCTAATCAAATCCAGTGGTAAATAAAAGGAAAAAAAAACTTTCTCAACAAAAATGCCTCAGTCTATGGTTTGTGAATCCTTTGTTGCCTTATGTAGCCAGAAAATAACTTAACCTTTTTCCCCATCACCCTGAGCCCTTAGCCCACTGTGGTAAGGTGGTCAGACACATTCTCCACAACTGTTCCTGTATTAGGTACAGTTACAAGAGAAACAAACTCTTTGGCTGTAGGAGAAGTCACCCCTTGACAGGCATTGCATTTTGTCCTCCGGTATATTTCATAGTAAGAAAAAACAAAAACTTCACCACACGACAGTCAGGTTATTACAGTATATAGGGCTGTGTGTGTTTTACAGTCAGCTAATCTTGAAAACTATGCTCCTACTCAGAATGGCTATGGGACTACCTTCTCTGGAGATCAGACTAGCACTGCAAATTTAGTTGGGGACTCTTATGTAGACACTAGTGATCACTCTGAATCCATTCAGTTTTATTCTTTGGAATGTGAGCAGCTTCAAAAAGCCAAGTGTTCACCTTTACACAGATGTTAGCTAGGTTTAGAAATGTATCTGAGTGGAAGCATTCTGGGGTTGCACTATAGAGAGTGGCAGAGTTTGTGATCTCGTTGAGGATGAGATTCCAAATGTGTTAGCACTTCCTTCTTTGTTACTAGCCTTAAAATTTGTCAATAAAACTGCATTTAGAACTTATGTGGCTAATGAACCAGTTCATAAACAGGCTATGAGGGAATGTAGTGTATATTTTGATCTTGCAGCTCTCTTTGCTCTTGTGTCAGCTGACCCAGCTGCAGTTTATCCAGCTATCCAGCTGATTGCCTTGGCTTCTTCTAAACCTACACCACTGGATAAAATTGGCAAGTGGTTAGAATCTCAGGGGAAAAAGTTCTCTCACCCTAATAATTTTGTCTTTAGAATTTTAAATTATCAATGCTTCACGTGAAAATTTATTTTACAGGTTGCTTACAGTTTAGATGACTTTGCTTTATCTTTGCCTGCTGAACAGTAGTTTTATATGAATGAGATTGTTTCTGATATAATTCAGGTTTTGAAACATGCTTTGAGGAGTGTCTTGGAATGTGCAGACTCTGTTTCTAGTAATGCAGATGCTTGTGTTGTATTGTGAAGGTATGCTTGGTTACGTAACTAGAATTTTTGTAAGGATTTAAAAAATGATATTTTGAATGCTCCTGTAAGTTCTGAATTTGTGTTTGTCTTCTGATCTTTTCCCCTAAAAAGGCATCCCGCTTCAAAGAGCAGAACAAATAAACAAAAATTCCAGCCAAACAAGAGTCAGGGTACCAATAGGAAATGGCAGGAGGATAATATTTCCAAACCAAGTAAAAGAGTCTCCTTTCTCAAAAAACATCATTCTCTGTTAAAGAATGACTATGCCAATACTTGGGTCACCCTGTCCTTTCCCCCAGGCTTTCACTCAACCCACCAACCTTGCCACAAATAGCCTTAGACTAGTAGATATTGAGAATAATTCAGTGAGGATACTCTTGGCAGTGGACAGAAAATCCTCCTTTCTTCAAGGGAAATCCCTCAGCACCAGCCAGAATGAAAACATCTGTCTGTACTCCTTTACAATTTGCAAGCAGGGATTATAGAACCAGTTCCTACACCACAAAAAAGAAAAGGATTTTACACCAGAATCTTTTTGGTCCCCAAAAAGAAGCTATAGGAATACTGGTGTTAGATTTGTTGTGCCTAAATACCTTTTGAAAAGTACCCAAATTCACAATGCTAACACTACAGATAGTCCTTCTTATGGACCACTGTTCCGTGGTGACTTTACCTTTTTAGGATTCTTATCATCACATTCAGATTGCTCCCAACTTCAGGTTGAACCTATAAAAGATTCTGTCTTGCATCCTCACAACAAATTACCTTCTTGAGGTGTATGATGGCCACAAAAAAGTATGTCCTTTCTAGAAGAAGACAAAGTCTTGAATTCTCAAAATATTTTCAGGGATTGCTCTCTTCAAGAAGCTACCACCACAAGAGGATTTCTCAAAATTGTAGGGCTCATGGCATTAGTGATCCTCATGACACCACTGGCCAGACAGTATTTGAGAAAGGATTCAGTGGTACTTAAAAAAAATTGTTGGACCTAGCACCTGCATCCTTTAAAGTTTCAGGTACAAGTGCTGGATTGAGAGTTATTGTGTTGGAGAGATCAAATGTCTTTCCCATCCAGACTTGCCCTTCTCCCTCCTGACCCCAGTTCAGTCACACTGGATGGACTTGCCAGATTTTTCATGGGGAGCAGTATACTGAAGAGTTCATGGGCAACGTGAATAGGGTCCATCGGTCATTACAAAGCACGTAAATGTCAAAGAAATATCGGTGATTCAGACCTTAAAAGTTATTCACCAATTATGGTCTCCAATTCCCCTTTTATTAGTCACAGACGACACCACAGTGGGGTACAAGGTCATACACTGTTTTACACTTGGCATTGATAGCTTGGGAGCTAGTCTTACAGCGTTGTCTGATGCCTTAAGGCTCATGCATCCCATCAGAGCAAAACATAGTAGCTGGCTGACTAAACAGATCATTGATGATCTCTCATGAGTGGAAGCTCAGGACAGAGGTCAGCCTGAATATGGTCCAGATTTGAGGAACACTCCTTTCAGAACCGACAATTAGAAAAAAATCTGTTTGATACATACTTGCAGCCATGCTTGGAGGATAGAAACATTCTCTTTACCTTGGACGGGAATGTTCCTTTATGCATTTCTATCTTTTACACCAACCCCCAAGATACTTCTGAGTATTCAGAAAGAATTGCCAAAGATAATTGTGGTGTCCCCCTTTTGGTCCAGGTAAAGTTGATTCTGCCTTTTAATGGAATTGGCCAAGAGCAATTACCACAAGTTTCTTCACACTCTGGATTTGCTCATACAGTGTCATGAATGAGCGGTACACCCCATCTTAGAGCAATTGCTACCGATAGCCTGGATGATTCTACCTTGATACTTTTTTTATACATGTGTTAAATGAAGATGTGCAACAGATGTTGAAGAAGACAAGTGTTGCTTTGATTACATGATATATAATCCAACAATAACAACAGTAAGACATTTATGCAGTGCAGTAACAAGAACAATGACATCCACCAAGACTGCTTCACTTGCATGTCTTCGTCAGTACCCACAATATTGCACAGATAATATATTGCACAGATCAGAATCAGACAGATTTCGAATTGCACGGATTGCTAACTTGGCATATTGCACAGAATGTTAACTTGGCATTGTTAATATTGCACATAAGGTGTAAGATTGTACTTTCATAGAGTTATTGCATATGTCTGTGAATTACATCAGCACTGTAACTCCAGACCTCGATGACCAGCATGGTGTATGGTATTACTGGAGTTCAGAAGTTTGATGGCTTGTGGAAAAAAGCTTCTATTAAATGTGGTGGTTTTTGCAGCGCAATCTATGGTATCTCCTGCCAGAAGACAAACACAAGAACAGACCATGGGCAAGGTGACTGCAGTCTTTGACTATTTTCATGGCTCTGCTGAGGCACTGAGCAGAGTGCAAATCATGGATAGATGGGAGCATGGACCTGATAATTCTGTCTGCCACTTTCACCACCCTCTGGAGAGATTTGCGATCTGAAACCATGCAGATGTCCTTCAAGAATGCAACTGCAGTCTCATAACATGTGGGTTGTCCTGCCTCAGGCAGCCCTCGGTCGGCCGGATTCCAAAGTCTGGGTCCGACGTCGGCTGATGTCGCATTTCTCTCCGACGTCAGAGCAGCTGGAGTACATAAGCATCAGCCAACGCCATTTTCTTCAGTCTTTCTTGCCGCGCAGTGCCCGAAGCAGAAGAGTTCGCAAGTGCCGGTCGGTCAGCTCCTGTATTCTTCGATACCAAAGTCATCAAAAAAGCTAAGTACCCCGTTGGGGACCTTTTCTTGCTTCAGCTGATGTCAGAAATAACTGAAAAAGTTAACAATTGTCTTTCTTGTGGTAAACAAATACCTCATAAGGATTTCCACTCTTACTGTCTTCCTTGCCTGGGCCCAGACCACGACGTCTCGGCCTGTGTAGCCTGTGCTCGCTTCAACAAGCGCACTCTCAGGCGCCGGGCGGAGTTCGCTGAAGACTTTTTTGCCGATAAATTTGCTTACAACATGCCGTTGGATCTTCCGACATCGCAAACTCCCAAAAAGCGAAAAGACCGGGACCGACATCCTCGGCCCGCGTCTACCACCAACTCCACGCCAAAACCTACCGCGAGTGCTCCGGTTCCCTCTGAGACGGTCTCTCCACCGCATTACCGACGACTCCGATTTCGGACATCACTCCGATGCCAGTTATCGATTTTCCTCCGGATACCGAAACCGAGGAAATGCCCGAGACCATTGCTGTAGACAAGGTCACTCCTGCACATGGAGCTTCCAGGCCTCCTATGGCCATGTCTATTAAGGCCTACACTAGGGCTAAGGCAGCCAGCAAAACAAAGCATATTACTTCTAAATCCTTACCTCAGCCTACTCCAGAGACACAAATTATGTCCATGGCTGCTGATTTAATTTCCATGATTAGAGGTTCACAGGCCCATCCTGAGAGAGGATCCCAGCCTCCTTCAGATAAAAGGCCCAGGGTTGAACCCTCTGAACCTATTCCTTCAGATGAAGATTCTGAGGGCTCTGTCCACTCTGATAGCCAGGAAGAGCTCTTCCAGACCTATGAGGACTCGGATGCAGAAGATTCCATCCCCTCGGCCTCCCCTACTGAGGATATTTCTTTTGGAGAAGTTCTGCACACCATGAGGGAACATTTCAAGTGGCAAGGTCAGGAATATTCTGATTCTAGGAAACGCCTGAGGACTTTCCTTAAGAAGCCCCAGCACAGGCCCTTAGCTATTCCTCCTGTTCTTGATGTTCTGGACGATCTATATTCTGACTCTTAGTGCTACCCCTGATTCTCTTCCTCCTGCTCCAGCCAAGCCAGACAGGTATTACAGGGTCCCAGAAACTCATTCCCATTTATTCAGGGCCCATTCTGCTGATTTGGAAACTATTTCACAGGGGCCTAAAGGAGTTTCAGCCTCCACCTCTAAAAATCTGTTGCCCTCCAACAGGGAGGCCAGGTCATTAGAGAGATGGGGTAAAAGGTTTACACATCCACTACCTTATCTATGAGAGCTTTAAATTGCCTTTTTCATATGTTACAATATCAGGATTACCTTTTAGAAGATTTACAAATAAATTTAGCCACTCCTGATCCTTTAGACAGGAAGACTTTGCAGGAAGCTGTACATAACACTCAGCAAGTAAGCAATCACTTCCTGCAGTGTGGATATGATGCACTGGAAGCTTCATGTAGGGCAGCTATGACAGGGGCAGTCATTCGTAGACATGCTTGGTTAAAAGATCAACCTCTACCAGATCATGTAAAAGCAAAACTTCTGGATGCACCTTTGGAAAAGAACAAGCTTTTTGGTGCGAATGCTAAGGATGTGTTAAAGACCATCGAAGAAAAAGCAAAATCAGTTCAGACGGTGAAAGATTTCCTACAAGTTCAACCCCCCAGATTCAGTAGGAATTGGCCTTCTAAAAACTGGTCCTTTCCTAATACAGAAAAGTTTCAAAGGGGTAAGAACAGACGTGGCCGAGGAAGAGGCCAATACAGAGGACGACAATGGCAGCCAGGAAACCAAAGAAGTGACGCAGGGGTTTCACCTGCCCCACAACCACAATCTCAATGACTTTCCTCTACTACTGCCTACCAGGGAACAAATAGAAGCTCCCTTGGGCGGGAAATTATCTCTGTTTGCAGAAAATTGGCACAGACTGACAAAGGACAAATGGATTTTGGACATTATAGACCAAGGGTACAGGTTTCATTTTCATACCTTACCAAGAAAACAAGGCATGCCAAACCTACCACAAAACCAGAGAGCAGAGGCTATCAAGCAAATCACTCTGCTGACTCGGATGAAAGCAATAGAAAGAGTTTCACAACAAGAACAAGACCAGGGGTTTTACTCAAGACTGTTCCTTGTTCCAAGAAAAGAATCTCAATGGAGACCAATACTGGACTTGTCCGCATTAAACACCTTTCTCATAGTACCAAAGTTCAAAATGCTGACTCTACAGCAACTCCTTCCCATGCTGGGCAAGGGGTCTTGGCTGATTACTCTGGACCTCAAGGAGGCATACCTGCATGTCCCTATCAGACACAGCTGCAGAAGATACCTCAGATTTCTTGCAGGACCACAGCATTATCAATTCTCAGCATTGCCATTTGGCTTATCTACTGCGCCCGGAGTATTCACAAAATGCCTGGCTTCAGTAATTGCTCATTGCAGGCTCCAGGGGATACAAATTTACCCGTACCTGGACGACTGCCTCATACAAGCAGACGACAAATTGATGTTGACAAAAAACCTGGATTATGTCATACGACTACTTCAAGCTCTGGGATACACAGTCAACTTCCAAAAGTCAAGACTGCAGCCATCCCAGCAAATAATCTTCTTAGGAGCCAAACTAGACACAGCCTCTCAGATGGCTTACCTGACAGAAGACAAGCAAGAGAAGTTAACACATTACTTCAAAGGTTTAGCAAAACTCACCCAGATGACTGCAAGAAGATTCCTACAGGCCCTGGGTTACATGGCATCCTGCATTCTCCTGGTTCCATTAGCAAGACTACACATGAGAAAGCTTCAGTGGTACCTAAAAAGCATTTGGTCTCAACACAGCAACAACTTGGAGACAATCATACCGCTCATTCCATGCCTACAAAAGGAATTCCTATGGTGGGCCTCGGTGAGCCAGGCAAACACGGGTATGTCATTCAAAAAACCACAGATAACACAGACCATGACCACAGACGCCTCAGACCTTGGATGGGGGGCGCACATGGAAGGCAGGTGTATACAAGGACAATGGTCTCCAAAGGAAACACATCTGCATATAAACCAAAAGGAAATGCTGGCAGTAATGCATGCCATCGAGGCTTTTCAACACCAACACCAGCAAGGCCATTTACTGATACGGACAGACAACACCACTGTGATGTGGTACATAAACAAGCAAGGGGGCACCCACTCTTACCCCCTTTGCCGACTGACAATGCATCTTTGGGAGAAATCACTGAGTCTAAACATCCAGTTACAATCCCAGTTTGTTCCAGGAAAAGACAATGTGTTGGCGGACAGCCTATGCAGGAATTTCACAGATCCACACGAGTGGAGGTTACATCCGAAGGCCTTCAGACAACTCACTTCGACATGGGGCAAGCCAGAAGTGGACCTATTTGCCTCTCATCTCAACCATCTTCTACCAAAATTCTGCACAAGGACAT
This sequence comes from Protopterus annectens, assembly GCF_019279795.1. Lineage (NCBI taxonomy): Eukaryota > Metazoa > Chordata > Ceratodontiformes > Protopteridae > Protopterus > Protopterus annectens. The sequence continues at coordinate 605,057,655 of NC_056751.1, read as the reverse complement.
ACCATCCAAAAGCTTGGAAAATAGATGCCCTCTCATTCAACTGGAACTCACTAACAATCTATGCATTCCCACCTCTGCCACTGATGTCCTCAGTATTACTAAAGATCAAAGCAGAGAGACCCAAGGGAATCATAATAGCTCCAGACTGGCCAAGACAACACTGGTACCCACTACTACGGAGCATATGTCACATCAGGAGGTGGGCCTTTCCCCAATGGCCTCTACTTCTGACTCAACACAACTTCGAAACAGTGCATCCAAATCTACAGACACTGCAGCTAACAGCCTGGGAGATCCCATAAATAACTTCAACCTATCTCTCTCCAAGGAAGTTCAGCGGATACTAACAGAGGCTCGAAGACCATCCACCAGAAAGGTTTACTTAGCAAAGTGGAAAAGATTCAGCAATTGGAATACCAGCAAGGGACATGATGCCTCATTGTTGAACATCCCACTCATCTTGGAATATTTGGCAGATATGTTAAAGAACTGCCTCTCATATTCTTCCATAAAGATACATGCATCTGCTATTTCAGCTAGATACAACACTGATCCTCCTGTTTTTTCACACCCTTTACTAAGGCAATTCCTCAGCGGAATCAAGAACATTAAGCCACCAAGAAAGGCCCCAGTGCCAGCCTGGGACCTCAATTTTGTCCTAGAAAAACTGACTCTACCTCCATTTGAGCCAGCAGCTTCAGTTGACTTGCAATTTCTCTCTTGGAAGACAGCTTTCGTGTTGGCAATTACATCAGCAAGAAGGGTTTCGGAGCTACAGGCCCTAATGGCAATACCACCCTTTATTATTTTTCACAGAGACAGGGTTTCATTAAGGACCAACCCTACTTTCATGCCAAAGGTGGTATCTAGGGTTTCTTTGAATCAAGCAATTCATCTGCCTGCTTTCTTCCCCAATCCTGAGAACAAGGGGGAAAGACTGTTGCATACCTTGGACATTCACAGACAACTTTGTTACTTCCTGGACAGAACCAAGGCCAGTAGGAAGTCTGAACAACTTTTTGTAGCTTACGCCCCTGCAGTCCAAGGAAAAGCAATTTCAAAACAGACTATTTCAGAATGGATTGGACATTGCATCAGATTCTGTTATTCCTTTCATGGAAAGACTGTTCCAGCCAATGTCAGACCACATTCCACCAGAGCTACAGCCACCTCTACAGCATTCTTAAGAGGAGTGCCTACTAAGGACATTCTAGAAGCTGCTACATGGAGCTCTGTGCATACATTCTCCAAACACTACAATCTCCCTCTATACTCCAGATCCAGAGCAGGCTTTGCTTCGGCAGTCCTGCAGGGTTTGATTGCCACACCATCTTTTTCCTAGAGCATTCCTCCTCCCCCAGCTAAGCTATGGTATTCTACCCACATGTTATGACTGCAGTTGCATTCTTGAAGGACATAGTACAGTTTTGTACCTACCATAAATGTAGATGTCCTATAGACATGCAACTGCAGTTGGATTTTCCCACCCTCCATACCCCTCTATGCCAAGGGTCCACTCCTATCCCTGTTTCTCTTAGCTGGGGATATCTGTTATGGTGTATTTGTTTTATTGCTCATTTATTTGTTTGGAATCCTGTTTTTGTCTTCCAATTTGATTACAGCCTTCCTTGGAGGGCACCTGGCATCTGGGGCAAGAAACACTGAAGAAAATGGCGTCGGCTGATGCTTATGTACTCCAGCCGCTCTGACGTCGGAGAGAAATGCGACATCAGCCGACGTCGGACCCAGACTTTGGAATCCGGCCGACCAAGGGCTGCTTGAGGCAGGACAACCCACATGTTATGACTGCAGTTGCATGTCTATCGGACATCTACATTTATGGTCGGTACAAAACTGTACTTTTCCATACCACATCGAGAGATTAGTAGTCAGAATGCTTTCGATGGTACGCTTGTAGAAGGTTTTGAGATCTGAAGGTGGTAGTCTTGCTCTCCTCAACCTTCTTAAAAAGTGTAGACACTGTTGCACCTTTTTGACAATGTGATTAGTGTTTATTGACCAAGACAAATATTCAGCGATATGCACCCCTAGGAACTTGGTGTTCTTCACCCTTCACTGTTTCTCCTTTGATTGTGAGTGGAGAATGAGCCTTGCATCTCTTCCTGAAGTCTACTGTTATCTCCTTTGTTTTATTCACATTGAGAACCAGGTTGTTGTTAACGCCAGCCAATCAGTTGGTTCACCTCCTCTCTGTAGGCTTTTTCATCACGATTGCTGATGAGACCCACGACTGGTTTGTGTTGTACCTAGCGATGCAGTCGTGTGTCAGCATGGGAACAGCAGGGGACTCGGGACATATCCTTGAAGTATTCCAGTGCTCAGTGTGATGCTCATCGAGGTCTTGTTGCCTACGCATACCTTTTGTGATCTATCAGTAAAAAAGTCCAGAATCCAGTTGCATAAAGGAGTGCTAACACTGAGTTGGAACAGTTTCTCAATCAGATGTTGGGATGACTGTGTTGAAGGCCAAGCTGAAGTTAATAAGTAACATATGGACGTAGCAGTTTTTGTTCCCCAGGTGTACGAAGGATAAGTGAAGTGCCATTGAGATGGCATGTGCCATAGAGCGATGGATCTGTTACCAAACTGGAGCGGGTCCAATGTTGCAGGAAGACTTGATGTTAAATAGTCTTTGACCAATCTCCCAAAGCATTTTATTACAGTGGAGGTGAGAGCTACTGGGTGGTAGTCATTCAGGCTTGAGGGTATAGACTTCTTGGGCAGTGGTATAATGGTTGTATTTTTGAAGCACTTGAGTACTGTGACTTGATGCAGAGAGATGTTGAATATATCAGTGAGAACAGTAGTTAATTGGTCAGCACAGTCCCTGAGCACCCGCCCCCAGAATATTGTCAGGACCAGCTGCCTTTCTTGGGTTTACCTGCCGCAGAGCCCTTTGAACTTCCGCTTGGTGAAAGCAGAGCACTTCATCTTCTTGGTTGGTGGGCAGTTTTGTTTTGTTGCTGTTGTTTTGTTTCCCTTCTTGAACCTGCTGAAGTAGGTATTGAGCTCACTGAGAGACTCTGTGTTATCATCACATTGAGAAGGTAGGGGCCTATAGTCTGATATAGACTGTATGATTTGTCAGATGCCTGGAGTCTCTTAAGTCCGAGAAGTGACCCTGAATTTTCTGTCCATAGGACTACTTAGCCTCTCTTATTCCTCTACTTAGTTTCACCCTGGCTTCCCTAAGGGCATCTTTGTCTTTAGACTTAAAGGCAGCATTGCATGCCTTCAAGAGCTCGTACCTGGCATGAGAGCCAGGGTTTCTGATTCGCTCATGTAGTGATGCTCTTGCTGAGTGTCACATCATCCACACACTTTGATATATAGGCCATCACGGACTCCGTGTAGTCATCCAGGTTAATTTTCTTTTCCTTAGTAGCTGCCTTTTGAATATATTCCAGTCCATGCTTTTGAAGCACTCCTGGAGTGCTGATACTGCTTCCTCTGGCTATACCCTTATTTGTTTTCTGAATGGCTTTCCTTTGATTAACAGTGGCCTATATGCTGTTAGTAGCATAATGGAGAGATGATCTGAGTTACCCAGATGTGGATGAGGTACTGCCTTTTATGCTAGCTTGACATTGGTGTAGACCTTATCCAGAATGTTCTCTCCCCTTGTAGCAAAGACCACATGTTGGAAGTAATGAGGTAAAACTGTTTTCAGATTTGCTGGATTAAAGTTACTTCTTATTATGTGAACAAACTCTGGAGTCTGGTTTTGCAGCTCACTGATTGACTGGTAAAGTGTATTCAGTACCTTGTTTGTACCGGCACTGGGGGGAGTATACACCACTGTGATGCTCACACCATTGAACTCCTTCGGCAGATAAAAAGGTCTGCATTTCAGTGATATAAACTCGATATTTTCAGAGCAGTGTTTAGTAACCAACTCAAAATTGGTGCACCAGTTATTGTTGACATAGATATAGATACCCTTGATTTTCCACAGAGGGCCTGCTTTCTGTCTGCTCTACGTAATGTAAGCCCTTCTTATACAGTCTGTCATTTATGTTATTATTTAACCATGTCTCAGTAAATGTAAGTACACAGCAGTTTCAAACCTTGCCATGAGTGGTTAACTCTAGTCTTATGTAGTCTATTTTGCTATCCAAGGAGCAAACATTTGCCAGTAGCAAAGATGGGAGTACAGGCCTGTATGGATTCACTTTTAACCTGGCAGTCTCTCCATCACAAAATCCACACTTCCTTGTCCTTTCAAATCTTTTCCACTTCCTGTATGTGGTAGCAGACAGCTTTGCTTGAACAAGACAATTTCGACCATGATTGAGTATAATTCGTAGATGTTCTTTGTGTTTCACTGTTGCAGTCATCACCGACAGCAGCTGATGCAGAAAAACATTGACTCTGGTATTCGGACTGGCTGAGGGCTAAGACAGCAGGGATAACCCTACAGGTGATGACTGCAACAGTGAATACACTCAAACATCTACATTTATGTTAAGTGTACACAACTGTACTTTCCTGTGGTTCATGGAGTGTTGTAGGCCTCATAGGCCCTGCAGATAGCAGCCCATCAGTCCTTCTGCACTGTTAGGTTAGGTGTCAAATTTCCAGCAAGCTACCTCTGTCATAACTTAGTTTTCCTTCTGTATTTGTCCCAGATTCTGTTTTTTTTTTTTTTTAATAATGTTGACATAAGACAAGACAAATAATGCACATTTTCCTGTTGAGCTGAAGCAGCCGCTGCCACACAGGGCGTTGCCATTTTTTATTTTTTTTGTTACTCCCACCTTGGTAAATCTATGCCAGGTAAAGGTAAAGCACATTCTCTTTGGTGGCATATTGAAAAGTAATGGACAGCACACACATTACAGAGGTAGCATCCTGATCCTATTTCTCAAGTTCCAGAGCAGGCTTTGCAAGGACCATTCTCCAGGTGCTTCTGGATCATTATCCTTCCTCCTCTGTTACCGTAAGCTTTGGGAATCTGTCCATATGCCACTGAGGCAGTGTGAATGATAAACTTATTACAGTTGCATAAGTCCTGCATTCCTACATCATTAGATGTTCAAATTTCATACTGCCACAGTGACAGCACACACCTGCTATTCCCCTTCTTTTGTATGCAGCTCAGTGGAATCCAACCTAGTTGTGTTCTTGGTTGGCTTTGATTGTTTGTGTTGGTGTTATTTGGCTGTGAATTGCATGGTTTCAGGTAATTCTTGCTTCTTGGTCCTTTGCGCACAGGACTAAAACCTTAAACACTAACTTTCAGTGATAGGGGTTAGGCTTTCCACTTATAAGAGAAGGTTAGTAAATCTCCTGTCACAGAGAGTCAGCGTAAGGAATTCTGAACCCTGGGAACCTGCCAGTGTGGTTTTATGCAGGCAGAGAACCCATATGTCACTGAGGCAGTGTGAAATTCAAACATCTGTTGCTACACAACAGGTAAGTAGAAATTACACAGCTGTGCTTTCATTAGTAGCATATAGAAAAGAAAAGTAATAATAAAATAGTGCTAAAAGATTGTCAGGCTAATAAAAACATGTTAGGCTGATATATCTGAGTACTGCATGTGTATACACTTTTCCATATTTAGAGAGATAGATAGATAGGCATCTACTGTAAGTGCTATTGATTTGTTGTCGACTCATGTTAGCTGTGTTCTGTCCAGTCTAATTGCCAAGAAAAGAGCATCCATGGCTATAGTTAGTGTCAATCCTTCTCATTGCTGGTCTTCCTCTTATTTACGTTGACCTTCAACTTGTCATTCATGTTTTTTTTTCTTCTAGTGGTCTTTGAAAGTCAAAGTCTTGTCATTTCAGCTTCCAGAGAGTATTTATTTTTTAACATCTTTATTAAACTTGACATTTTCAAAAGGTGACATGAGTATACATATAGTAATAGAAAAAAAAGAAAAGAAAGAAAAAAACAAGCCATAACATTTCCATTGTTCTTGTAAACAATTTCCATTCATTCCAAAATTACAGAAATGGCTCAAGTCCTGCCTTCTCTCATTACATCCGAGTGACGCTTCCAGGTGCATCTGAAGTTAACCCCTACTGACGTCTGTAGGCATCAAATATTCCTTGTTTATATTTGCATCAATAATTCCAAAACCATGCTATGTACAAGGTTTTAAAAATGTTCATCTTAAAGCTTACACAATGGCAACCTCAACTGCATTAATATTTGACCTTTGTCTAGTGCAGGTAAATAGATATTGACTGTTGTTTTTATGATATTAATTTAGATAGATATAATTTTCTCATTTTTCTAAATATCTCAACAACCAAGTAATACAGACAGAACTCATTAGCCTCATATGAAAGCTCTCATCTAGCTGAATAAAATGCTAACAGTATGTGTGCAACTTACTTAAGTGGTTGCTGAGATATTGTAAGTCATTTATAAAATATTACACATGTAATAGTTACTATGTTTACTATGACTAAAAAATTTTGGTTTAAGACCTAGAACCTAAAGAATATTACCACTATAAAAATAGTTTTTGCTGAAGAGTTTGCCATATATACTTCTTTCATAATCCCTATGGTTCCAGAGATATGAACATTTGTTTGAAATGTGAGGACATAATTTGATTCTGTCAAAAGGCTTCCTGAGTTCCGTTGAAGTGAACTTCAACCATCCTTCTGTTATTGTGCTTGTACTGTTTCTACAGTTTTCATTTATTTCTGTATAACTGACTCTTTCCCATTTCTAAAGATCCCACATCTGGTTCTTTTATCTCATTTAACAATTCTCAGTACTTCAGTTACAAATGGATTAGATTTTGATTTCCATTTTCTAGTACTACATTTTTGGAGCCAGTGGTGTGTAAGGCCTTCCTTTTTCTAGGCAGTCCAGTGTCCCTCCTTAGTTACAACCAAATGCTCCCCAAACATTTCTGATTGAATACTCTGCAGGGTCTTCCAATTTGTTATACTCTAAAAAAAAAAAAAATGTTCCCAGCTAGCTCTCTTTCCCATCATACCTCCAGCATTTATCTTCCTGAGGGAAAATTATCTGTTTGTGGTATAAAATTACCTATACAAAGACTTACTAGCAAAAATCCTGAACCTTCTGGGCTGTATTGCATACTTGCGAGCCACACAGATGTCCTCCCATTGTTCTTGTATAAATTGCCTTTCCAGTCCTTTCTAACCTCCTCTGATTAATTCTTACAGTTATAGTGCAGTATTTTATATGCCCTACTAATTATCCTTTTTTTTTTAACAGAAGCTTCTGTTCTAGACTGAATTAAAAACTCTACCAGAGCAGGTATTTCACTTAGGATTCCACTATCCTTTTCTGTCCTATACTCTGCTGTCAGTCCATGGTAGAGAAAGCAGTCTTTAGCTTGCAGTTCAGATGTCGTCTTGGCCTTATCCCACTGTATTACCTTTCCCTCGCTAGTTATTTGCTCCAGTAGCTTGGTTCATTTGCCAGTTTTTTTCCAGTAATTTCCACCCCTCTCTGGCATTATTTTCCATACTCCTACTTGCAAAATCTCCTTTCCCCATCCCTGTGCGGGTTTAGAATACTTCCTGCTACTTTATGAATATAATATTCTCTAATAGCAGCGGTTCCCAAACTTTTATGAGGCGAGACCCACTTTCAAAAACTAATTATTCACAACCCACTACTCACTTCTAGCTACCATGTGGCTTTTCATTGGTCTGCTCAGCAGGGAAATAGACAAATGCTCTAATCTACCTCATGCCTGTCATTGTCAGGTTGGCTTGCAGGTTGGAAATAACTGCTTATAATTATCATTCTTTAATTTTATAACCTGTAATAATGAAATTAATAACACCAAATAAACACATTATAATAAAAGAACACAAAACGGTCCCTTTATGGAATGACAGCTTTCCCTGGAAAAGTGTACGTGTACCCAGATCAAGCTCGCTTAAAGTAAATTAGCCCATCACACTGATCCCCAAAAGTGAATAAGCACATTTCAAAGTGCTCAAGTCAAACACAGATCAGCATTTCACATCTTAAAGTATATGAGGGCGTCAAGCAGTTCTGTTACATTCCATCCCAGAGGGCAGTAATAAACAAATAAGACAATTTCCATTACTCTGCTGCAAGACTTTTTGGCCATGATGGGTCTTACAGATCACAATCCGCTGCCCTTTGACATTCAAAAGTACTATGGTATGGATGCTTCTACAGTCACAGTATCAACCAAGTTTTAATGGTTATAAAGAATTCTTCCGTTATAAGTTCCTAAACAGCATTAATTTCAGAGCAGGGGTTAACATTTCCATTAACTAGAATTCTGAAGTAATATTCACACACAAGCACCTTCCGTCTGCTCTCTGTCTCTCTCACACACACACACACACACACACACACACACACACACACACACACACACACACACACACACACACACCTCCCTCCCACCCTGTTACACACACACACACCTCCCTCCCACCCTGTTACACACACACACACACCTCCCTCCCACCCTGTTACACACACACACACACACCTACACCTACCCATAGCCCTCAACCAAAAAGGGGACAAATCCCAACAGACTCGGGGACAAATCCAGAAATAATCATGGACATTTTTCATATATTAGAATTATTAATTTGAGACATTGATAAAATAACGGAACATGAGTGAATATGCATTTTTCTAAAAAAAATTTCAGTTTGATGACCGAGGAAGTCCACTGGGCCAAGAAGAGCCTGTTTTCAGTGGAGGCCTGGGGAGAAAAGCTCTAATGAACAATTACAAGCATACTCAAAGCAGTATAATCATCTAAATCAGACTGAAAATACAGCATAATACATATGAGGTATAATACAGTCATGCAAAGAAATACAAATAATAGGACATTGTTGGAAATTTTGTATGTATAAATATAGATACATTTACTGATATAAGAAAATCTGGCAAGGTTAGCCAAGGTGCAACAGAAAGGCTGTCCAGTATTGGTTTAATGGAGTGTAGTAGTAGACAAAGTAATGGTATGAGAAGTAGGTGTAGCAGGGGATGGAAGTGAGAGTAGCTAGAGGGGGACATTATGTTTGAGAGTGTCATGGGCATGTCCATTTTGAAGATAGGTGGGAGAACAAAAGAGAGTTGAAATTGGTGTGGTTTGGAGTATTGCGAAGTGAGGGAGGGAGAGAGTTCCATAGTTTAGATATGGAGTAGGATAGCAGGAGGAGTCCAGGGGGTCGTGAGGGTTTGTAGATTTGTAGGAGGTTTTGGTTTTCTGATCTGAGTGAGCAGTTAGGAATATAGGGGGTTAAGGCAGTAGCAAGAGAGGGGCAGCTAAAAGGTTTGACGATGAGCTTGTGGATAGTGGTGAGTTTGAGGAAGTTCAGGTAATTAGATAGTTCAAGCCATTGCAGAGTATGGAGAGAGAGTGGCATTGGTTGAATATTTTCATTATTTATTAAGTGTAATTCATCACCTTTTCTCCAAAAGTCACCACTTTTACTTGGGATTAAGAGGGACTGAGCTAAAACTTAAGTCAAAATCAGGGACAGTTGAGAGGTATGCACCTACCTCCCTCCCTCTTACACCCACACACTTACCTACCTACCAACCTCTTTCACACACACACACACACACACACACACACACACACACACGCACAAGCACAAGTTATCATCATGAATTTAGCTTCTAAAGCCTGAATTTTAAATGACTATTTTGGATGCCGAATTCATGATGACCTTAATTTGGAGAGAAAGTACAGTTGTGTACACTTACCATAAATGTAGATGTTCGAGTGTATTCACTGTTGCAGTCATTAAATTTGGGTTATCTGCTTGCAGTAGCCCTCAGTCGGCCTGATTATCAAAGTCTTGGGTCCTGCCCCTTCTTCCATGACGTCAGGTTGTCAGGGGTGTAAAACATGCATCCGATGCCATTACATCAGTTTTTCTTATCCCAGATTTCAGTTGCCCCCCCCTAATGGGAAGCAATTAAATCTATAAATATAAGGATATACCTCCAACAAAAAAGCAAATACACCAAAAAGCTTTTTGAGCATATTAAGGGAGAGTAGAGGTATAGCCAAAAGAAGAAAGGGTGCTGGGTGGAGGGAGGGTAACCTGGACTGCAACAGTGAGTACACTCGAACATCTACATTTATGGTAAGTGTACACAACTGTACTATGTTCTTTGTGTTTCACTGTTGCAGTCATTACATTTGGGTAGATTCCCAAAACTAAGGTTGGGAGGAGGAATTTAAATAGAATTAGGACCAGCAAGACTGCAGTGGCAAAGCCAGCTCTGGATTTAGAAAATTGGCAAATGATAATGCTTGATGAAAGTATGTACAGAACTCCAAGTAGCAGCTTCTAGGATGTCCCTGGTAGGGAAGCCCCTGAGAAAGGCTGTAGAGGTGGATGCAGCCCTGTGGGATAGGTTTTCCATGGTGCTTATAGCAGAAATGAATGCAGTGGCTTATCCATTTTGAAATGGTTTGCTTTGAAATAGCTTTCCCTTCTGTCCCTGCAGCAAATGCCACCAGCAGTTGTTCAGATTTCCTTTGAGGTTTAGTCCTGTCCAAGTAGAATCTAAGTTGTCTGTGCACATCTAATGAGTGCAGTATCCATTCCCTTTTGTTCTGTGGGTTAGGAAACAAGGTAGGCAAATGAATGGACTGATTAAGAGCAACACTGGATACCACCTTGAGCATGAAGGAGGGATTGGTTCTGATGGACACCCTGTCCGCATGAAAGATGATGAAAGGCTCCACTCCCATAAGGGCCTGTAATTCAGATAGCTTTCCTTTTAGCAATCACTTCTGCAAGAAGGGTGTTTTCCAGGAAAGGAATTTTAAATCTGCAGTAGCAGCTGGCTCGAAAGGAGGAAGCGCAAGTTTCTCCAAGAAATAGTTAAGGCCCCAGGCTGGAGTTGGAGCTCTCCTGGGTGGCTTTAAATTTTTGGCCCCTCTGAGGAACTGCTTGAGCAGTGGTTGAGAGAAGAGGGGAGGCTCTGTGCTATAATGGGCTGAAATGGCTGAGGCATGAATTTTGATGAAGGAAAAGGACAAGCCCTAATGAAGCATCTCAGTCAAATATTGTAGAATCGGAGGTAAATTGAGCACTGCTGCGCTCATCCCTTGAGATTGGTTCTGGGCACAAAATCTTTTCCATTTTGCAGCATAAGATTTTCTAGTACTAGGCCTCCTTGCCTCTAACATGATATCCATCAGTGATTTACTGAGGGATGGTAAAGGAGAGATTAGGTAATTAAACAGGCTGCTAGGTTCAGGGTTTGCAGCTGTGGGTGCAGAATCTGGTTCTCCTGCTGAGACAACAGGAAGTATCTGAGGCAGGTGCCATGGAGTCAAGTGTGACACATTGCACAAGAGGGGGTACCAGTGTTGGCATGGCCAGTCTGGTGCAATTAAAATCGTCCTTGGCTTGTCCTGGTTGATCTTTAGTAGTACCTTGGAGTGCAGAGGCAGAGGAGGAAAGGCATAAACTGATAAGTTTTTCCAGCTGAAGGACAGAGCATCCACTTTCCAAGCTAGCTTGTGGGGAATCCTTGTGCAAAATTTGGCCAATTGATGGTTCTGGGGGGTGGCAAACAGGTCTATATCTGGGTTCCCCATTTGCTTGTCAACATGCTGAAAATCCTTGGTTCCAGTTTCCACTCGTGTGGGTCCATGAGGATGTTCATCGTGTTTCACTGTTGCAGTCATCACTGTTGGGTTCTTCCTGCTGGCAAGCAGCCCTCGGTCGGCCAGAATCCCAAAGTCTGGGTCCGGCGTCGGCTGTGCACTCATCCTCCCTGACGTCAGTGCGCCAGATGTGCAAAGCTCCCAGCCGACGCCATGTTCTCCAGTCTTTCTTGCCACGCGGTAGAAGCAGTTCGCAACTGCCGGTCGGCTGACTCCTGTTATTTTTGGTACTTCAATCCGAAGACATTCTTCTTTTCAAAGCTAAATACCCCGTTGGGGAAACTTTTTTTCTTGCTCCAGTCTGATGTCAGAAAAAGTTAATAATTGTGTTTCTTGTGGGAAGCAAATACCTCATAAGGATTTTCATTCTTACTGTATTCCTTGCCTAGGCCCTGACCACGACGTAGCTAGTTGTCGGTTTTGTGCTAGATTTAATCAACGTACTATTAAACGGAGATACGATTTTGCCTTTCATTACTTTGGGAGGCGATTTAATTATAACATGTCGTCGGACACGCTTCCGACTACCGGTGTTCATAAAAGGTGCAAAGAGATAAAGATAGGCCTCCGAGGTCCAAATCAGACGACCGTTTACAATTAGAGCCAGCTACCAGTTCGGCCGTCGGCAGTGAGGCGCTTTCGCAGCCCCTGTCGTCAGCCATTTCAGAACCGCTTGCCGATACGGACTCCCACGAGGAGCCAACTAGGCCTTCGGATATTCCAGGTGCAGGACCTTCGGATAATGCTCCCTCGTATGGGTCCAGAGCCGCTGTGCAGGTACCGGCTTCCGAGGGGATTTTCAGGCCTACGCAGCTTCAAAGGCAAAGACCCAAGCCCAGGCCTCCTCTGATCCGGTGCCTAAATCTCAAAAACAAATGCTTAAAATGGCTGAGGACTTGCTAACTATGATTAGGGGTTCCCATCCCCCTCCAGACAAAAGGCCAAGACAAGAATTGGATTATGAATCCTCTGATCAGGTATCTATCTCTTCAGTGTCTTCCTCTGAACAGGATTATACTTTCCCTCCTTATGAGGATTCTGATGCTGAAGAATCCATTCTTTCAGCTTCTCCTCCTGAAGATTATTCTTTCGGGGAAACTTTACATGACATGAGGGAACATTTTCACTGGGAAGGGCAGGAGTACTCTGAATCCAAGAGAAGGCTTAGGGATTTCCTTCTTCTTCCCCAACACAGACCCCTGGCTATTCCTCCTATTTTGGATATTGTGGATGATGTCTTTACTGAGTCCAATTTAACCCTTGACTCCTTTCCTCCGGCCCCTGCTAAGCCTGATAGATATTACAGAGTTCCTGACTCTCACCAGTTTCTATTTAAAAATCCTACTGCTGATCCAGAAAACATTTCTCAGGGTCCTAAGGGTGTTAAGGCCGCCACTGCTAAGAACCCTATTCCGTCAGATAAGGATTCTAGAGCTTTGGAGAGATGGTACAAAAAAGTGTACACTTCTGCTACTTTATCTATTAGGGCTTTGAATTGTCAATTTCATATGTTGAAATATCAACAATACCTTTTGTCTGTTATGAAACAAAAAATGTGTACAATTTCTGCATTGGCAGACAATAAGGAATTACAAGATTTGATGCATGCTACTGAGCAGGTGGGGAAACATACCTTACACTGTGGGTTTGATGCTTTGGAGGCCTCTTGCAGAGCGGCAGCCACTGGCACGGTCGTTAGAGGGCATGCTTGGTTAAAGAAACAAAATTTGCCTGATCAAGTAAAAGCAAAATTACTGGATGCTCCTCTTCAACATAATGTTTTGTTTGGGTCTAAGGCTGAAGAGGTTATAAAGAAAATGGAGGATAAGGCTAAATCCATGCAAACGGTTAAGGATTTCTTACAAGTTCAGCATCCTAGATTTAGCAGAAATTGGCCAGCTAAGAATTGGTCCTTTCCCAGCTCGGACAGGCCTCAGAGGGGTAGATGTAGGTGCCCCAGAGGGAGGGCCCAAACTCAGACCTCGTATAGGCCTAGACAGTGGAGTGCTTCCACCCCCAGGGGTGGAGAAGATAGGTCTCAACCTTATAGGAAACAGGCTTAATGACTCCCCCTGCATGGCTCCAGGAACCTTTCTCCTGGATACTCCTCTGGGAGGAAAACTTTCTCTTTTTCACCGAAATTGGGCTTGCATAACCCAAGACAAGTGGGTTCTGGATGTAGTTTTAAGAGGTTACAAATTCCACTTTCACATCTTACCAAAACCAAATGGATGGCCAGACCTACCAAAACATCAGTGGGTGGAGGCATTAAAACAGGTGAGGTCCCTCATGGCTATGAGGGCCATAGATTTGGTTCCAAATTCAGAGAAGGGACAAGGCTTTTATTCAAGACTCTTTCTAGTTCCCAGAAAGCAAAATACTTGGAGACCCATCCTGGATCTGTCCGTTTTAAATACTTTCCTGGAGATAGCAAAGTTCAAGATGCTTACTCTGCAGCAGCTCCTGCCAATGTTGAGCAAAAATGCATGGATGGTAACATTGGACTTAAAGGAGGCTTACCTACACATTCCTATCAGACAGGAGTGCAGAAGATTCCTCAGGTTCAAGGCAGGCTTGAAACATTACCAATTCTCTGCGCTGCCCTTTGGCTTATCTACTGCGCCCAGGGTCTTTACCAAGTGCCTGGTACCAGTAGTAGCTTACTGCAGACTCAAGGGAATTCAAATTTACCCTTATCTGGGCGACTGCCTTATTCAAGCAGACAGCAAGGACATCTTACTCCAGCACCTGGAATTTGTTCAGAATCTACTCAAGTGCCTGGGATTCACTGTGAACGTAAAAAAGTCAAATTTGATACCCACTCAACAGATAATTTTCCAGGGTGCTCTTTTAAGCACTACAACCCAGATGGCATTCCTGACGCCAGAAAAACAACTACAGCTGGCTCCAACTTTCAAAAGCCTGGCATTAATGTCTCAGCTGACTGCAAGGAAATTCCTGCAGGCTTTGGGTTACATGGCTTCCTGCATCCTACTCATACCGTATGCAAGACTGCATATGAGGAAGATACAATGGTACCTAAAAAGTGTATGGTCCCAACATTGTCACAGCCTGGAAACAGTGATTGCTGTCTTGCCTTGCCTGCAAAAGGAATTTCATTGGTGGGCCAAGGCATGTCTTCAAAACAAGGGGAAAGCCTTCAGTCTACCTCCAGCCAACTAAGTGATAACCACGGACGCCTCAGATTATGCATGCGGAGTCCACTTGCAGGGGAAAGGCCTGCAAGGTTTTTGGACAGAGGATCAGAAGCATCTGCATATCAATTTAAAAGAGATAAAGAAACGAAAAAATGCAAACCGCTGTAAAACTGAAAAAAGAACGGACTCCTTGCACCAGCAAACACCAAAATGGTGTTTGCTGGTGCAAGGAGTCCGTTCTTTTTTCAATTTAAAAGAGATGTTAGCTGTACAGAATGCCCTCATGGCTTTCAGGGATCTTTTACAGCCAGGGCAGCTACTGATACGGACGGACAGCACCACAGTTATGTGGTACATAAACAAGCCGGGGGGTTCACACTCCTACCCCCTTTGCAGACTAGCCATGACTCTATGGAACACAGCACTAGCTTACAAACTGGATCTACAAGCTCAATTCCTGCCAGGGAAACAAAACACTCTGGCAGACAGCCTGGGCAGGAATCTGTCAGACCCACATGAGTGGATGCTAGACACCCAAATATTCAAGATGATTACAGAAGCCTGGGATTGCCCGGACATAGATCTATTTGCATCTCCCCACAACTACCAGTTACAGACTTTTTGCACAAGGACATATCACAAGCTAGCATGGAAAGTGGATGCTCTCTCATTCAGTTGGAGGAACCTCTCGGGGTATGCCTTCCCACCACTGCCTCTTCTACCAAGGATGTTATTAAAGTTATTAAAAATAAAACAGGACAAACCAAAGATGATCTTACTGGCCCGGAATTGGCCTCGACAATTTTGGTACTCAACACTGATAAATCTATCCCAGGAACCTCCTTGGATTCTACCTCAGATTCCAAATCTTTTGTCTCAACATCAGGGCCAGGTCCTGCACTCTCATATCAAAACTCTCAGCCTGGCAGCCTGGCATATTCAGGGCCTATAATTAATCCTACCCTCACCAAACAAGTTATGGACGTCATCCTAGAAGCCAGAAGGCCTAGCACTAGGAAATCTTATGCAGGAAAATGGAAGAGATTTTGCACCTGGATGCAGGCTTAGGAATCGGATCCTCACATTCTAAATATTCCATTGATTTTACATTACCTAACAGATTTGCTGCATAAGGGTTTATCTTTTTCTTCCATAAAAATGCATGCCTCAGCTATCTCTGCACAGTATAATACAGATCCTCCAATTTTTTCACATTCACTGTTGAAACAGTATCTCAGAGGAGCAAAGAATTTAAGGCCCCCTAGGACTCCACCCATTCCTGCTTGGGACCTCAATTATGTACTGGAAAAGCTTACTCTGCCATCTTTTGAGCCTGCTGCCACATCCGATATAAAGTATTTATCATGGAAGACTGTTCTCCTACTGGCTTTAACTTCAGCCAGGAGAGTCTCGGAGTTACAAGCATTCATGGCTGTGGAACCTTACATTATTTTTCATCAAGACAGGGTTTCTTTGAGGACTAACCCTACTTTCATGCCTAAAGTGGTTTCTAAAGTGGCTTTAAATCAAACCATTCACCCGCCAACTTTTTTCCCTAACCTACAAGATAAGGGGGAGAGGATCTTGCATTCTTTGGACGTACACAGACAGCTTAGTTTTTACCTGGACAGAACCAAGGATCTCAGGAATACAGAACAACTGTTTGTTTCTTATGCAGCAAATTCTCAAGGAAAAGCTATTTCAAAACAGACCATTTCTAAATGGATTGCTCATGGAATCATATTTTGTTATTCTCATCATGGAAAACAAATCCCTGGGAAAATTAGGACTCACTCTACCAGAGCTGCTGCTACTTCAGATGCTTTTCTCAGGGGAGTTCCTACCAAAGATATTTTGGAAGCTGCAACTTGGAGTTCAGTGCATACTTTTTCAAAGCACTATAATCTCCCTCTTTATTCTAAATCTAGGGCAGGCTTTGCTTCTGCAGTCTTGCAAGGCCTTATAACCGCCCGTTCTACTCTATAACCACCTCCCTTTGTATCAGCTTTGGGATTCAACCCTACAGTGATGACTGCAACAGTAAAACACGATGAACATAGTACAGTTGTGTACACTTACCATAAATGTAGATGTTCGAGTGTCTTCACTGTTGCAGTCTGGGTTACCCACCCTCTCTCCCCTCTTCTACTTTTATTGGTGTGGTTCCCTGCTTCACCCTTCTTCTAAGATGTATTTGCTACAGGGTATGGGGTTTGTTGTATGTTACATTTGTGGTTTACTTTTAGCCTTTATTTTTGGGCACCTGACATCTGGGGCAAGAAAAACTGGAGAACATGGCGTCGGTTGGGAGCTTTGTACCCCTGGCGCACTGACGTCAGGGAGGATGAGTGCACAGCCGACTCCGGACCCTGACTTTGGGATTCTGGCCGACCGAGGGCTGCCTGCCGGCAGGAAGAACCCCACAGTGATGACTGCAACAGTGAAGACACTCGAACATCTACATTTATGGTAAGTGTACACAACTGTACTTTTCTGCTTAGTCCGTCTGCCAGTGTATTTAGTTTTCCTGGCAGGAATTGAGCTTGTAGATTCACTTGGTAGCTCAGGGCTGTGTTCCACAATGCCATGGCTAGTCTGCAGAGGGGGTTAGAATGTGTACCCCACTGCTTGTTGATGTACCACATAACAGTGGTGTTGTCCGTCTTTACCATTAGTTGTCCTAGAAGAATGTGGTCCTTGAAGGCTGTCACAGTATTCTGTACAGCTAACATTTCCTTTTGATTTATGTGCAGGT
This sequence comes from Protopterus annectens, assembly GCF_019279795.1. Taxonomy (NCBI): domain Eukaryota; kingdom Metazoa; phylum Chordata; order Ceratodontiformes; family Protopteridae; genus Protopterus; species Protopterus annectens. The sequence goes on along the minus strand of NC_056751.1, from coordinate 605,040,089 downwards.
GCATTTGACTTAGGTTCCATTTGCCCTGAATGCACTTCCCTGCCAGGTGAGCCCCCCATGCATAGTCTGATGAGTCTGTTGTTAAGGTTTGGGCAGCAGGGGGGTAGTGTGAATGGTAGTCACCTGTTTTGGTGGCAGGCCTCTGCCCACCAAAGCAACTCTAAGCATAGGCAATGTATGATAGGAATCATTGCTTCTAGATCCTGTGAATGTTGACAGCATAGGCTTTTGAGATACCGTTGTAGTTTCCTCATATGCAGCCTTGCATATGGAATTAAAAGAATGCAGGAGGCCATAAACCCCAAGGCTTGCAGTATTTGCCTTGCAGATAACTGGGTTTTTGTGGCCACTTGTTTGAAGTAGGTTGTCAAATGAATTTGTTTCTCTGGCATGAGGAAAGCCATCTGGGAAGTTATATTCAAGCTTGCTCCCAGGAATATAATTTCTTGACAGGGTACCAGGTGTGATTTCTTTTCGTTTATGGTGTACCCCAGACAGGTCAGCACCCTTTGAACAAAGGCCAGATGATTCAAATGTTTGTCCTGGCTTTCTGCCTGAATTAGACAGTCGTCCAGGTATGGGTATATTTGAATATTTCTTTGCCTGCAAAATGCAATGACTGGAGCTAGGCACTTTGTGAATACCCTGGGCGCAGTAGATAAGCCAAAGGGCATTGCAGAGAACTGATAGTGCATGTAGCCTGCTTTGAAGCTTAGGAATCTTCTGCAAGACTCCCTGATAGGGATGTGCAGGTATGCTTCTTTTAAGTCTAGTGTTGCCAACCATGCATCTTTGCCTAGCATAGGAAGCAGCTGGTGAAGAGTCAGCATTTTGAATTTTGGAATCACCAGAAAGGTGTTTAGAGTGGAAAGGTCCAGGATAGGACACCATGTATTGCCTTTTCTGGGTACCAGGAAAAGTCTCAAATAGAAACCTTGTCCCTTTTCTTCTTCTGATACCAACTGAATAGCCCCCATGCTTAAGAGAGAGAGTACTTGATTTTGGGCCTCTGCCCACTGATTTGGGGGTAGATCTGGCCATCCGCTTGGTGTTGGTAACTTGTGGAAGTGAAATCTTTATCCTTGGGACACTATATTTGAAACCCATTAGCCCTGGGTAATGAGTTCCCAGTTTTTGGCCTGCAGACCAATCTTTCTGCCTAAAGGATCATTCATTTGGGAAGTGCTTGGAAGTTTTAAAAGCAAGTCATTGAGACAGTTTTCCATGGGGGGGGGGGGGGTCTTACTACTCCCAGATTTGGGTGCGGAAATCCCCCACTGCTTAGTCTTGTGTCTCCCCTGGAACTGAAACCTGGGGTCTGGGTTTGGCTTGAGAAGACCTGGAAGGGGCTGGAAAGGAACAATTCTTAGAGGGCCAATGCCTACTAAATCTAGGAGGCTGAACTTGCAAGAAATCTTTAACAGTTTGCATAGATTTATCTTTATCTTCCATCTTTTTAAGAACTTCCTCAGCTTTGTTGCCAAACAGGCGGTCCTGATTTAAGGGAGCATCCAACAGTTTAGCTTTAACATGATCAGGCAGAGATTGCTCTTTAAGCCAAGCATGCCTTCTGAGCACAGACCCAGTAACAGTAGCCCTGCAAGAGGCCTCTAATTAATCAAATCCACATTGCAAAGTATGTTTACCAACCTATTCAGCAGAATGCTTTAAATCCTGTAATTCTTTATTTTCAGCGCAGTCAGGAATCAACATTTTCTGTTTAAACAATCCAATAACATGTTGATACTTTAACATATGAAACTGGCAGATGTTCTTCGTGTTTCACTGTTGCAGTCATTACATTTGGGTAATCCTGCTGGCAGGTTGCCCTCAGTCGGCCTGAATTCCAAAGTCTTGGGTCCTGCGTCAGTTGCTGTCGCCCCTTCCCTGATGTCAGGTCATCAGGGGTATAAAAGATGCAGCCGACGCCATTTTCTTTAGTCTTTCTTGCCGCGCGGTGCCCGAAGCAGAAGCAGTTCGCAAGTGCCGGTCGGCTGACTCCTGAGATTTCCGTGTTCGAATTTCAGATCCAAAGTCTTCATTAAAGCTAAATACCCCGTTGGGGAAACTTTTTTCTTGCTCCAGACCGATGTCAGAAAAAAGTTAATTGTATTTCTTGTGGAAAGCAAATACCTCATAAGGACTTTCATTCTTATTGTATTCCTTGTCTAGGCCCTGACCATAATGTTTCAGGTTGTCGGTTTTGTGCTAGATTTAACCAAAGCACTATTAAGCGTCGGTATGATTTTGCATTAAACTATTTTGGACGCAGGTTTAATTATCCAGAAATGTCGTCGGATAGCCATCCGACTACCGGAGTTCACAAACAACGCAAAGAAAAAGGTAGACAACCGAGGCCCAAAACCGACGACGAAGCTTCTCCTAAGCCAGTCACCGGTTCGCCAGTTCTCAGTGAGACGCTTTCACAGCCCCTGATGCCTGCTACTTTATAGTCGCAGGCCGCTACCAACTCCCACATGGAGACGGCTGTGCCGCTGGAAACTCAAGGCATTGGAGCCTTGGACACTATCCCTTCAGATGGGTCCGGAGCCGCTGAGCAGGCACCGGCTTCTGAGGGTGTATTCAGACCTAAACATCTATACATTAAACCGACTTCAGCTTCAAAGGCAAAGACTAAAGCACCTTCAAAGACAAAGAAACAAACTCAAGAGCCACGTGGACAGGCCTCCGTGCCCAAAAAAACAGATGCTTAAAATGGCCGAAGACTTGATTACCTTGATCAGGGGTTCCCTTCCCCCTCCTGGTAAGAGGCCTAGGCAAGAGACAGACTATGGCTCTTCAGATCAGGCTTCTATTTCTTCTGATCAGGAATATTCTCTTCCCCCATGAGGATTTTGATGCTGAATAATCTATTCCTTCAGCTTCTCCTCCTGAGGACTATTCTTTTGGGGAAACCTTGCATACCATGAGGGAGCATTTCCACTGGGAGAGCCAAGATTTTTCAGAATCTAAAAAGGAGGGACTTCCTTTTACTACCTCAACACAGGCCTCTAGCCATTCCACCTGTGTTAGACATTGTAGATGATGTGTTTTCAGAGTCTAGTCTGACCCCTGACTCCTTAACTCCAGCTCCTGTTAAGCCTGACAGATCTTACAGGGTTCCTGACTCTCATAAATTCCTTTTCAAAAACCCTGCTGCAGACCCAGAAACTGTTTCACAGGGTCCCAAAGGGGTTAAGGCTTCTGCTGTAAAAAACCCTACCCCCTCTGACAGAGATTCTAGGGCACTGGATAGATGGGGAAAAAAGGTTTACACATCTGCTACCTTGGCTATAGGCCTTAACCTGTCAGTTTCATATGCTCAGATATCAGCAACATGTCATGGCATTGCTTAAACAGAAAATGTTGTTAAACTCTGAATATGCAGAAAACAAGGAAATGCATAATTTATTGCATGCAGCTGAACAAGTTGGAAAGCATACTTTGCAATGTGGTTTTGATTCTGTGGAGGCCTCTTGCAGGGCCGCAGTTAAGGGTTCTGTAATTAGGAGGCATGCTTGGTTAAAGGAACAAAATCTGCCTGATCATGTCAAAGTTAAATTATTAGATGCACCTTTACAGCATGATACTTTGTTTGGTGTTAAGGCAGAAGAGGTGTTAAAGAAAATGGAGGACAAAGCTAAATCTATGCAAACTGTCAAAGATTTTTTACAAGTACAGCCACCTAGGTTTAGTAGACACTGGCCTACAAAGAATTGGTCCTTTCCTGTGTCAGACAGATGTCAAAGGGGCAGATCCAGACGCCCTAGAGGCAGATCCCAGGCACAAGGTTCATACAGCTCAAAGCAATGGAGTGCTTCTACCTCCAAAAGTGGAGAAGACAAATCACAACCTTACAGGAGACAGTCCCAATGACTTCCCCCTGCCTGCACCACACACTTATCTCCTGGCAGCACCCTTAGGGAGACGAATAGCACTTTTATCTCAAAATTGGCACATTATAACCCAGGACAAGTGGGTTCTAAACATAGTGTCACAAGGCTACAAGTTCCACTGCCATACCCTGCCAAAGGCAAATGGTTGGCCAGATCTGCCAAAAAAATCAATGGGCAGAGGCACAAAAACGCTTCTTATCCCTCATGGACATGGGGGCCCTTCAACAAGTACCAGAGCGAGAGCAGGGACAAGGATTTTACTCAAGACTGTTCTTGGTACCCAGAAAGGACAAAGCCTGGAGATCAGTACTGGACCTATCTATTCTAAACACATTCCTGGATATTCCAAAATTCAAAATGTTGACTTTGCAGCAGCTTCTGCCCATGCTGGGTACGAAGGCTTGGCTGGTGGCTTTAGACCTAAAAGAGGCATACCTGCATGTCCCATTCAGGCAGTCATGCAGAAGATACCTCAGATTCCAGGCTGGCTCAATGCATTACCAATTCTCTGCACTGCCCTTTGGCTTATCTACTCATCCCAGGGTCTTTACAAAGTGCCTGGCACCAGTAATTGCATTCTGCAGACAAAGAGGAATACAAATATATCCTTATTTGGACGACTGCCTAATTCAAGCAGAGAACAAGGACATTCTTCTACAGCATCTGGCGTTTGTGAAAAGACTTCTAACATGCCTAGGGTACATAGTCAACGGAAAGAAATCAAAACTAGTACCCTCTTGAGATAATATTCCTGGGTGCAAGCTTAAATACAACTGCACAGATGGCTTATCTCACGCCAGACAAACAAAGAGAACTGACTACCTATTTCAAAATATTGGCAACAAAGGCCCAGTTATCTGCAAGAAAAATTCTGCAGGCTTTGTGCTTCATGGCATCCTGCATCCTACTAATTATATATGCAAAACTGCATATGAGGAAACTTCAATGGTACCTAAAAAGTGTTTGGACTCAACATTGCCACAGCCTGGAAACAATGATTACTCTCATTCCCTGCCTGCAACAGGAGTTTCGATGGTGGGCGAAGGCTTGTCACCAGAACAAGGGACAGCCATTCACATTACCCCCAGCCAGGCAAAACCTAACAACGGATGCATCAGATTATGCCTGGGGGGCCCACATGGCAGGAAGATGCATTCAGGGCACATGGCCCGCAAACCAAATGCATCTACATGTCAATCAAAAAGAGATGCTAGCTGTTCAAAATGCCCTGACAGCCTTCAAGGACCTACTTCATCCGGGACAACTACTGATAAAGACAGACAACACCACGGTCATGTGGTATATAAACAAGCAGGGGGGCACACATTCTTACCCCCTTTGCAGACTAGCCATGGCTTTGTGGGACACAGCATTGAATTACCAAGTTCATTTGCAGGCACAATTCCTGCCAGGAAAGGAAAATACTCTGGCAGACGAACTAAGCAGAAACCTCATGGATCCCCACGAGTGGCAGCTGGATCCACAAGTCTTCAGCATGATAACAAGGAAATGGGGATGCCCGACATAGATTTATTTGCCTCCCCTCACAACTACCAACTAAAAAGATTCTGCACAAGGACTTATCAAAGACAAGCATGGAAAGTGGACGCCCTGTCTTTCAGCTGGAAAAACCTATCAGTATATGCCTTTCCTCCACTGCCTCTCCTCCCCAAGGTACTCTTAAAGGTCAGACAGGAGAAGCCAAAGATGATGCTGATTGCCCCAGACTGGCACCGCCAGTACTGGTATCCGATCTTAAGGAACTTGTCTCAATGCCCAGCCTGGACCTTACCTCAAATTCCTTATCTACTGTCCCAAGAAAACAATCATACCCTGCACAACCAACTCAGGACTCTAAACCTGGCAGCATGGCGTATAATGTAGGCATACAAAGCACACCTCTCAGTAAAGCTGTGATGGATGTCATTTTGGAAGCCAGAAGGCCTAGTACTAGAAAATCTTATGCTGGAAAATGGAAGAGATTTTGTGCTTGGAACCAGACACAAGGAACTGATACTGCTGTGCCAAATGTTCCTCAGATTTTGCAATACTTAACTGAGATGCTGGACAAAGGCCTATCTTTTGCATCAATTAAAATTCATGCCTCTGCCATTTCGGCTCATTACAATACAGAGCCACCAATCTTTTCTCATCCTTTATTAAGGCAGTACCTCAGAGGAGCCAAAAACTTAAGGCCTCCAAGGAGATCACCAATACCTGCATGGGACCTCAACTGTGTCTTGGAAAAACTCACCCTGCCTACTTTTGAGCCAGCTGCTACTGCTGATATAAAGTTTTTATCTTGGAAAACAGCTCTGCTCCTAGCAATAACTTCTGCAAGACGAGTATCAGAGCTACAGGCACTCATGGCTGTGGAACCTCTTAGCATTTTTTATCCAGACATGGTCTCTCTGAGGACAAACCCAACTTTTATGCCTATGGTGGTGTCCAGTGTGGCCCTTAACCAAACTATTCATTTGCCAACTTTTTATCCAAAACCACAGAACAAGGGGGAGAGAATTCTGCATTCTTTGAACGTACACAGACAGCTTAGATTCTATTTGGACAGAACCAAAGTTTTCAGGAAGACAGAGCAATTACTAGTGGCATATGCTCCAGGATCACAAGGAAAGGCTATCTCCAAGCAGACTATTTCAAAGTGGATAAGCCACTGCATTCGTTTTTGCTATTTACAGCATGGCAAGCCAGTGCCTAAGAGCATTAGGCCACATTCAACCAGAGCTGCAGCCACTTCAGCAGCCTTTCTCAGGGGAGTACCAACCAAAGACATTTTAGAATCTGCTACTTGGAGTTCAGTGTACATTTTTACAAAGCATTATCATCTGCCACTCTGCTCTAAATCCAGGGCAGGATTTGCCACTGCAGTCCTGCAGGGCCTCATAGCCACTCCTAATGCTGTTTAGCTCCAGCGTCCCAACCATAGCTTTGGGACTGTACCCAAATGTAATGACTGCAACAGTGAAACACGAAGAACATAGTACAGTTGTGTACACTTACCATAAATGTAGATGTTCGAGTGTATTCACTGTTGCAGTCCAGGTTACCCACCCACCATCCCCCTTATTTCTGCTGGAACTTATCTTTCCTTCTCTGATTTATACAACCTATGTGGTGTATTTGCTTGTAGATGAAGGTAAATTTTATATTGGTGCATGTGTTTATATATATATAAATATATATAATTCTGGCTACCCATTAGGGGGCACCTGACATCTGGGGTAAGAAAAACTGAAGAAAATGGCGTCGGCTGCATCTTTTATACCCCTGACGACCTGACGTCAGGGAAGGGGCAACAGCAACCAACGCAGGACCCAAGACTTTGGAATTCAGGTCGACTGAGGGCAACCTACCAGCAGGATTACCCAAATGTAATGACTGCAACAGTGAATACACTCGAACATCTACATTTATGGTAAGTGTACACAACTGTACTTTTAAAGCCCTAATGGCCAAGGTTGCAGAAGTGTAAACCTTCTTACCCCATCTATCCAGTGCCCTGGAGTCTCTATCAGAAGGGGTTGGATGTTTAGCAGTAGAAGCATTAATGCCCTTTGGTCCCTGTGAAATAGTCTCTGGATCCGCAATAGCATTTTTAAAAAGGAACTTGTGTGAATGAGGAACATTGTAATATCTGTCAGGTTTTCTGGGAGCAGGAGGCATCATCAACAGTGTCTAGTACAGGAGGTATAGCTAAAGGCCTATGCTGAGGCAGGAGTAAGAAATCCCTAAGCCTCTTTTTTGAATCAGAAAAATCTTGGCTTTCACAGTGAAAATGCTCCCTAGAGTATGTAAGGTTTCACCAAAAGAAAAATCTTCTGGAGGAGAAGCAGAGGGAATAGAGTCCTCTGCATCAGAATCCTCATAAGTAGATAAGGGCAAATCCAGATCATCAGAAGAATCAGAAAAATCAGAATCCTGGTCAGAATATTCATAAACAACTCCAGTCCTAGGTCTCTTAGAAGGGGGAGGTTGGCTTCCCCTGATTAAAGTTATAAGATCTTCAGCCATTCTTATCATTTGCTTTTTAGGCATAGAGGCCTGAGCATGCGGCCTAGGCGTCGGTTTCTTAGGCATAGTTCGAGATTTGGGCCTAAATGAAGAAGGAGGCATCGGTTTAATATGCAAGTCCATAGGCCTGAATACACCCTCGGAAGCCGGTGCCTGCACAGCGGCTCTAGACCCATCCATGATAGAAACATCCGCAGGTTCCACAGTTGAAGCATCTTGCGGCATACCGTACTCCAAATGGGTCTTAGTAGAGGCTTGCGAATCAGAAGTAGCGGGTATCAGGAGCTGCGAAAGCGCCTCACTGGGTACTGGCGACTGGCTTAGGAGAAGCATCGTAGGCAGCTTTGGACTTAGGTGGCCTGTCTTTGTCTTTGTCTTTGCATTTTTTTGGAATGTCAGTAGTCGGATGGCTAACCGATGACATTTCTGGATAATTAAACCGAGAACCGGAATATTTAGAGGCGAAAATATACCGATGATGAATAGTGCGCTGATTAAATAAAGCACAAAACCGACAGCAAGGTATGTCATGGTCAGGGCCTAGGCAAGGAATCTTTGTGAGGTATTTGCTTTCCACAAGTAATGCAGTTATTAACTTTTACTGACATCGGTAAGGAGCAAGAAAACATTTCCCCAGTGGGGTACTTAGCTTTAGTTGAAGACTTCAGTTCTGAAACTTGAAAATGAAGATTTCAGGAGTCGGCCGACCAGCACTTGCGAACTACTTCTGCTTCGGGCACCGCACGGCAAGAAAGACTGATGTAATGGCTTCGGCTACATGTTTTATACTCCTGACGACCTGACGTCATGGAAGAAGGGACAGCATCCGACACAGGACCCAAGACTTTGTTAATCAGGCCGACTGAGGGCTACTGCAAGCAGATAACCCAAATGTAATGACTGCAACAATGAAACACGAAGGACATCTAGCTGTACAGTAGTTTAAATTCTGTGCCCCCTCCCCTCGGAGATTGCAGAAGTACTGCATTACAGCTAAATAACCACTGATCAAAACAATCAAAGCACATGTCAAAGATATAATGCAGAATCACACACACATATGCACAGACTATTAAATACTTACTCTGTCTACTGAATAACAAGTTAACAACTTGCACTTCCCTAAACAAAAGTTATTTATGTGTGCTCCAGGACGCCTAGGCAGCCTGATCTGTTTTTTCTTCCTCCTCAACTCATTAGCACCTCTCACCTCTGGAATGTCATGCATTTAACAGCCTACACTCATTCAACACCATTTTCTGAAAAAAATCAAGTTAAAAATACAATGTAAGCAAAGTAACTATTGTAATGCTTGTAAACCCAGAATGATATCTGTCTTAAAAGTTTCACAAATTGTCATTTCTTAAAAACTGCACACCCTAAACACTTAGAGAAAAAATATCTTGCTGTCGTGAAAGCTCATGTCTGGCCAATAAATGTGCTCTAACTGCTTGTTTATTGAGATATTTACAGAAATATGAAAAATAAGTTAAATTAGTTATGTAAGCAATCCTAAATAAAATATCTCTAAATATGCACAATTTACATTACAAATATAAATGAGAGATTTCATCAGCATGATCTGCTGTTTCACTTGATGCCATGCAGTGACTTGTAAGTTACTTGCTTTTGGAAATACTGACTACAGGTGGGAATATTGCATATATTCGTAATTACTGGCAAGCAAATAGCAATAGGCACAGTGTATTGTACTGTAAGTGATCATTGGCAATAATGTGTTTTGTCTCCCACAACTGGGTTTCATACCATGGCCTCAATAAAATATAGCTTTCCCAGACCAAACTATGAACAAGTGACAAAATTAACATTTCCACTGTATGCTATTCCAGATTTAACAATAGTAGTATATATTTTTTATTTTTACTTTTCTGTTTCTCTTGCTGCCTAATACTAATTGACAAGTCAACTGTTTAAGGAAGCAAGTCTGAAAGTGTTTGGATGCTGTTAGGAGATATGGGTGTTAAATGGAAGGAAAAAAACTTTGCAGCTCTAAACTGCCTTTCTGCAGAGAGAGAGAGAGAAAAAATATTTAATCTCCCTGACTACAGCCTGCAAGAAAACCACCACAAAGGCAGCTGGCAACACATACACACGTCAAACTTTAGAGCCTAGCAGTAATAACAGCTAATTAAGATTACCAGCTTTTGATTCAGCTGCAGTAAGCACGATCGCAAAATATCCAGAACCGGCAAATCAGCAAAGCAATTTATTCATAAGCTCAAATAATGGGACTGATAACGTTAGCTGCATCTGTATTTAATGGAATTAAAATTAAATTCAAAAAGTACAGTGCTGTAAAGGACTGTATATTAAGAACAGTGCAACCAAAAAAAGAAAATAACCGACCACCATAGCTAAAGAAAACACACAAAAACTTTAATAAAACAAATAGGAATGGTGAGTGCTTTCACTGAAATATCAGACCATATAAAAAATATATTTATTTATTTTATTTTATTTATTTATTGCAGTTGGTTTACCAGGATAGTCCATTGGGCCAAAATGAACCTGTTTTCAATGGAGTCCTGGGGAGAAAAGCTCCAAAAATGTAGATACAGAATCAGTTTATCTAGGTTATCTATCTATCTCTCTATCAACAATCTAGGTACAGCAGGTTATTAATGATAATTATGCAGATGTAAAAGATTCAAGCAAATAATTTCAAATAGTACAGCAAACATTAGAAGTAATACAGACTTGTGATGAAACATACTGATGATACAGACTAACAGAAGGAATAATACAAAGTAATACTGAAAGTCATTGCATGTTAGGAAGCATAGACTTAAAGGCACAGTCTAGTACATTCTTTGCAAATACCATAGGAATAATAATGTGTGTACTAGGGGAAAATAATAAGGAAAATTGCTGGAGTAAAGAGAAGGAAAATGAAAATAGCCAGTGTTAGTTATGTGGGGTGGGAGCAAGAGCATTCCCACTGGGATGCTAGATATGAGTGAAGAGATCTTTTGAAAGTAAAATGGTTAGAGGTGGTGTGAATGGACGGTGGTAGGGAGTTCCAGAGGCGAGCTAGGCCATAGGACAGAAGGTTTTTGCCTGGGGGATGAGTAGATTTGTACACTTCTAATAGATTTTGATTATTTGACCTTAATACTCTATCAGGTAGGTGCATTTTAAAGGCAGAAGAAAGGGAGGGACAGAGGGAGGGGTTGAGAATGAGCTTATGGGCAAGAGTTAGTTGAGTGTAAGTGAGATGATTGGGTAGTTCTAGCCAATTTAGTTTTTGGAGAGAGGAGCAGTGGTGGGTGGAGGACTTATGGCTGGTAGCGAATTTGGCGATTTTGTTATAGCAAGAGGAAAGTTGTTTTTTTAAAGAGGACTGAAGATTAGTTACGAGTGGGGCTCCATAGAGAAGGGAGGGGATAAGAAAGGAAGTAGAGAGAGTGATTTTAGTGGCAGGCGTAAGGTAGTGATTTTGTCGGTAAAGCATACCTAGTTTTTGATGGGGTTTTTTTATATTTAGTTGTAGGTGGGAGTTGAATTTGAGCTGGCTGTCAATTTGGACCCCAAGTAACTTGGTCTCTGACACCAGTTCCAGAGGTGAGTTATTTTGACTAGTAATCAAGAATGTGTTTATATCGAAAGGAGTGACTTTAGAGGGGGTGAATATCATTAATTTGGTTTTAGAAGCATTGAGTGCTAGATGATTTCTTTTCATCCATTGCTCTGTGGTAGAAAAGGCATCTTGTGTAAGTTTTAGGAGTGTGGGGATAGATGTGGCAAAACAGATAATAGTTGAATCATCTGCATATTGGATGATGTTTGAGAATGGGATAGATTTGCGGAAATCATTTATAAATATATTGAAGAGAAGGGGACCCAGTATGGAGCCTTGGGGAACTCCGGTAGGGGTACTAAGAAATGAGGAGGTGGCCTTTTTCCATTTTACTGCTTGATTTCTATTGGATAAGTAGCTGGAGAACCAATTCAAAGAGGAGGGAGATAGGTTAAGTTCTGAGAGTTTAGTTAAAAGCAGGCCGTGCGAGATAGTGTCAAAGGCCTTAGAGAGGTCAAGTAGTAGGGTAGAAACAATTAGGCCAGAGTCATGGGCTTTATTTACAGTTTCAAGGAAGGAGAGGAGGGCTGTCATAGTGCTATGATTTGGTCTGAATCCATGTTGTGTGGGAGTTAGAAGGTGATTATCTAAGAGATGTGGTAGGAGTTGAAGTTGGACACACTTTTCTAGGAGTTTAGAAATGGGAGACAGGATAGCTATGGGACGGAAATTAGTAACATTATTATTGTTGCCACCTTTATGTAAGGGTATGATAAAGGCCTGTTTCCAGATTTGGGGTACTGTACATTCTTGGATAGAGCGGTTGATTAAAATGCTAATGGGGTAGGCAATTACTTCAGCAGCTATACTAAGAAAGTAAGAAGGGGTGTTATCAGGAGCGTTGGTACATGGCTTCAATTTTAGAAGGAGTTTCTTTATAGTAGAAGTGGGTATAGATTTTAATGAGAATAGAGGGGAGTCGGAAGAGGGGAAGTTAGGGGGTGATGAAGATGAAGTTAGAGTAGAAGAAGAGTTAGAGGATAGAGAATTGGTAGATGGGAATGAGGGAGTAGTAGCAGTGCAGGGTAAAGTGTTGGTAGGGAAGGATGGGGGAGTATTGGGGAGTGTGGTGGTGTTGGAGAACGAAGAGGTTAATTTGGAAATAGATTCAATAAAAAAGAGTTAAGTTGTGTAGCTAAGTCTAATTCAGGAGCATTAGGGTCTGGGGTGGGGGTGTCTGGTTTGCTGGGGTTAAGGAGAGTAGAGATACCTTTCCAGAATTTCTGAGGGTTAGTTTTATTATTGTTTTGGAGTATAGAGAAGTAATTTTGTCGATCTGAGATGATGAGCTTTTTTACTTTATTTCAAAGCGTTTTATATTCATTATGGAGCAGGGGGGTCTTGTTTTTCTGGTAGTGTGCCCAGACTTTATCTCTATGCCTCATGGTTGCTAGTGTTTCTTTGGTAAGCCAAGGGGCGGATTTAATTTTTATTCTCTTTGTCCTTAAGGGAGCATGGGAGTCTAGTAGTTTTAAGAATGTTGAGTTGAAATGGGCAACTGCGTTGTCTAGAGATAATGTTTTAGACAATTCCAGTTTATTGCTTTTAGAGAGTTTGAAAAGGTTGTTGGGTTAAAGTTTTTTTGATTACGGATAGTAATATAATTATGGGTGCGATGTAGGATTGAGGGAAGTCGGTGAGTGAAGATGGGTATGTGGTCACTAAGGGGATCGGGAAGAGTGCCACTGTTGGAGAAATAGTGAGGATGGGAGACTAGGATCCAGTCCAGAATACTCCCGCTAGAGAGGTTTTTTGAGGGGCGAGTTACAGAGTTGATTAGCTGTGAAAAATTGTAGAGGTTGATGTTAAGAGAGTTTGTCGGAGACTGAATGGAGGCCCAGTTAATATTCATGTCTCCTAAGATTATGGTTTCATTACTAATGTTATTGGAGAGCCAGGAAAGGATGTCTTCGAGTGTAGAAATATTATCCCCTGGGGGGATATAGAGGGAAGCTAGACATATGTGTTTGTTGACTTGTAGTAGAGTGAGGAGTAGTTCGGCATTGTTAAAGTGTGGAATAGGTTTGTTATAGGGAGTAACTAACAAGGAGGATGAGTATAGGAGAGCTACTCCTCCACCTTTTTTGTGAGGCCTGTCTTTTCTTATGATAGAATAGTTTGGTGGAATTATTTCAGAGTATTTTATATGGGGTTTTAACCAGGTTTCAGAGATGGATAGGATGTCAAGTTTATTGTGTATGAGCCAGGCATGGAGGTTTGGAATACATATTCCATCCATTCATAAAAACACAATCTCATGAGTCACAACCAAGGAATAAAACACATGACTAAAACCAATCCATTCACTGGCTCTTAAATTAGAGTCATGCACAAAACAAAGCCAGTCCAGTCAAAGAACCAGACAACAAGCTTTCAGTGCAGGTTTTAGAGAGATACATTCATTTAAACCTGGACTAATATCCACTCTCAGAGGAAGAATGCAATTAAGTTATTTTGCTCTGTCCTGTTGCAAAGATCACCACCATGTAAACTTTCAGAGACAATCTCCAAAGCTGTAAATCTGAAGCTGTGACTAAGACCATAGTCACCCACATGTTTGGCCAAAGCATTTTTCATCCTCATATTTCTGATATCTCCAATGTGTTCTAAAATCCTCTCTTTAAAGATGCAAATAGTTTTCCCTGCATAATATGACTTGCATGTACATTCTGTGTAATAAATTACATGTTTAGATTTGCAGTCTGCATAAAAATCAAATTCAGTCTTGCAGTTAGATATAGGATGAACAGTATGAGCAGTGGACCATATGTACCTGCAGGTGGTGCATGTCTTGCACAAAAATGTGCCTATGAGTGGCACATGTATTGTAACACAATTCTTGTTTGAGAGACCTGTCATTCCTAAAGGAAAACCTGAGTGACAAACCCAACAAGTCACTCAGGTCATTATCAGTGGACAAAACCGCCCAATTCCTATGGATGATCTCACAGTCTGTCTTAATATTATTGGAGTAAGTCAAAAACAATCCGAGGGCAACGTGATCTATCTGGGGGAAAGGACATAGCAACCTCTTGTGTATCTGCTCGAATAACACACCCTAAATAGCCATCTAACCCCAAGTACACCGCCCCCTTGTTGCTGACAAATCAAAGGAATGGACAATATGGATATGCAGTTTCCTAACTTCTCTGTAGCCAGCTTGGTGGATATGGGCATCTTGAGACAATATAGCAATTATCTCGTGTACTGACAGCCATTTAATCCTTAAAGAAGCAGACACAATATGCAAGACGTGTACTTACACAATGACACTGGAGGCTAAACTTTCTCATACAAGTGCACATCAGGTTGTCGAAACTACACACAGAGTACACAACCCACATAGTGCCAACACACACACAGCCTAACATATACTGAGGCACTTAAAAACAATCTTCCTAAACAACAAAGATTGCCTAGATTGCTCACTTTCAAAGCTATGCATCAGCAAGTACAATGGCACTCAGAAAAAACACCTAACTCCACAAGTGCCATCATCCTCAGTGGAGCCCCAAACACTAAACCCCTAAGGCAAACAAACACGCTTCCAAGGACTCTCATCATAGGGGACTCCATTGTAAGATATACAGATGCTCCTTTAACAACCAGACTGAACAATGAGATGATTCATAGGTTGGTACTAGACTATTGGCCCTAGGGCCTATACAAGCCTAGCCATAACAATTCCCTGGCTATTTCTTCTCACACTATTTACTTCCTTGGACCTCTGACTTGATCCCCGGGGTGAATTTCCTTTCTCCCATCCAATGGTAACTGTTAGTTGCTTATCTGGAGCCAGAATCCACCAAATCACACACGTACTCAAGTCATTATGCCACAGGTATCATTATGATTCCATCAAAGTTCATGCAGGTGTAAATAATCTGAGATGTACATCCCTGGACAATATGAAGAGAGACATTCTGGAGCTTTCAGACTGTGGGTCTAAGGCTAGTATGAGCCTAGCACTGAGCAGCATATTACTATCATCAAGAATGATGCCACAGTATGAGCAAAAAATGATTGATTTTTAACAACTGGCTATCTTTCCGGTCTCACTCTAAGGGGATCCAGTATTTGTCAGCTTGGGAGGGAGAACATGGCTAACAGACCACATTGCTTTGCCGAGGATGGTCTACACCTGTCCCCTCTAGGCTTTCGAATTCTGGCTAAAACTGTATCCACCCCCATAGTGCCTTTTTTAGGCAATGCCAAATTGACAAACCTACCAACATAGCAAAGGCAACTCAGCTGAACATCAAGGTGTTACTGCTCAATGCCAGGAGCCTAAACAAAAAAAAAAAATACTCTCTGCAAGCCCTCCTCACACTTGAGAATATAGACATCCGTGCAGTTACCAAGACGTGGTGTAATGTGGCAGGGAATACTCAGTTTCAGTGCCTTCCACAATTTTAGACAAGTAGCTGCAGAGAAAAGGGTAATGGAGGAGGTGTCACAATGTACATCAGTAACAAGCATAGCTCTAGAGTGGTCAAATAAGATAACGTTCTGGAGTTCCTCAACGTGCAGATCACTAGAGGCAAAAATCCTGTACCAGGTTGTCCTCCATGTCCCACGACTCACAATACATACCTGGATCTACTGGAGGCACTTGCCATCCGAGCTAACACCCTATCCATGGGAGACTTTAATTACCTCATTATAGACTGGGAATTCTATACAGCCTCAGATCTGCAGACACAGAGATTCCTGGACTTGTAAATACAGACACCTTTGACCAAATTGTGAATATGTCCACTAGAGGCTCCGACATACTGGACCCCCCCCTCCCAGTCTCTCACCTTCCCTGGTAAAGTCCAGCCATAAAGCTGTCTCCTTTGAAATCAAAATCAGCTCTGTAAACCCATTAAAACTAGTATCAGTTAGGAACTATTCCAAGGCAAATTACCTTTAATTAAGTGATGGATTGTGAAAATTCAGTGCCCCTCCAAACCTAGAGAATACAAAACACTATGCCAAATTGCTGTCAGAAGCTCTGCCATGGCTATGCCAATGTCTGCATAGAGGCTGCTGTACCTACCGAAAGTAAGCCCAGGACTAACCCTAGAAACAAACCACCTTGGTGGCATCCCAAATAAAGAGGATATACACCAAAAGGAAAATAAATATGACAAAAATCAAGAGCTTTAATTCCCATGAAAAATAGAAACTGTCTCCTCAAAGTAAGTAGGTAACTAAGAGGGCTAATTAGATCAAGCAAAGCCAACTTTGAAGTTTAGATAGCCTCATGCCTCCCAGGTGAAAGATAACCATAAGGCCTTCTACAGCTATGTAAGAAATCTCAAGGGCAGCACACAGCAATGTGCTGAACTAATGTTTAATGGTGCCACATTCACTGGGCCTGGTAATATAATAAACCTGCTAGCAGACAAATTCATTTCCATCTTTAGCCCCCCCCCCCCCATTCACCCCCAACCTTCCCCTCAAAAATGCTGTCAAACATAACCAGCTCTACTTAGGGAGTATGTATTGGCTGCAGTCACTAAATTCAAGAACACGGCCTCAAAGTGTCTCAATAACATGCCAGGATGCTTCCTGAATAGTCTGAACTATGACTTATCAGGACCTCTGGAGTCATTATTTAGCTGTAATCTTAAAAAAAGGCTTTGTGCCATGTGAATGGAGGACTGCAACGGTCATTCCCCTTCATAATGGAGGACCTTCAACAGATCCTGGAAACTACAGACCCATTAGCCTGACTAGTCTTATTTGCAAAGCCATGGAAAGCATTGTCATGAAGATTATCATCATAGTTATGAGACATCCAGACACTTGATCCTTCCCAGTTTGGCTTTGTCAAAGGAAGGTCATGCTTACTGAATCTGGGAGGCTGCTTTGAAACGGTTACTAAGGCAGTGTATGAGTGGAAAATGGTGCATACTGCCTATCTAGATCTGTCTAAAGCATTTGATACAGTACCCCACTTGGGCATTATCAACAGATTTATGGAACTAGGGTATAAACCTCTTTATAACTCCCTGGATAGCTAGTTGGCTCACTGATAGGACCCAGGAGTCTAGAATCAGTGAGGCCACTTCCACAAAGAGGCCAGTCAGTAGTGGAGTCCCCCAGGGCTTTGTGCTAGGCCCACTCCTCTTTGGCATCTACTTCACCTTGTCAAAGCTACTGTCAAGGGCCTTTGGCCGACCAAGTTCACAGATGATTGCAAATGGGAGAAGTCATTGAATCCCCCAAGATAAGAATACCCTTCAGGAAGGTCTAATATAGATAGGCGCTTGATGCCAAAGCAGTGGCTTAAAACTGAATACCAAAAATGCATTACAGTACCTCTTAGGAAGTCTACCACTCTGGGTAACTATGCCATCAATAAAACACCCTTAAAAGTTGATTTACTAGTAAGGGATCGGGGAATTCATGTAGATAGTAACCTACCCTTCGACCAGCATGTGTCCGTGGTAGGAAGAAAATCCGTGTATGTTGCTCAAATTATAAGCAAGGGCATGGCATCTAGGTCCTGAAAGGTCATCATACCACTGTACTCTGCCCTCATCAGATCCATCATAGAATGTAATGGCCTCTTCAGTATGTACCTGATCAGACACAAGCAGCAATTGGAATGCCCACAAAGGTTCCTTACAGAAGAATACAGGGAGTAACAATGACCTATGCTGATTGTTTCAAACCCCTGTCTGTTTAGTGTGCATCATACAGACTTCTTAGTGGTGATCTTTTCCTGGCATACAGAGCATCACTGGGACCTGTTTTGATTAACCTTTTGCACATCCGGAAAACAAACAGCATCAAAACTACTAGATTAAAATACCTAAATTTTGCTTGCAAAATAAGTAGGTCATGTTGGACAGATAGATGCATTTCTCAGACAATTCCCATTCTCTGGAACAGGCTCCCCATTCATGTGAAGCAGAGTCCCTTCCTATCCCTTTTTAAGTACAAGTTGGAGCAATGGATGGATAACCGGAGCTTCACCCCTGGTCTGGCTCCTGTGTGTCTGATGGACTGACACAGTCAGTAAATCACCACTTTATATAGATCAAATTTGTGGGTCACATTTGGGTTGCATGGCTAGGGTTATAAGGGCCAGAGTGGTCATTAGCCTAGTTTACACTTATGAAACTAAATGTATTTTCAGAACACCCCCATCCCCTGTTATGTTGGAACAAACACACAAAACTGTGTGCATCTTCAAAAAAATTAATTTTAACCTCCCAGAACAATTGTCCCAAATTGAGTGCTGCACCCACAGACATTACCTAACCAAAAATTAAGGTTAGCCATGCTAAAGTGCATGTTATGGTCTCTGTTCCCACTTATACTGATTGGTGTCTGTTCCTCCTAGGTGTGAAAAAGGGCTTGTATGCCTTCAGAAAACATTAACTTAAAAAAACCCACTGGCTATCATTTAGTAAAACTTAACTCTACACTGTTCTGTTAAAATTATTCAAACTGTGCTCTCTCATTCTCTTCCCATAATAACTTTTTTATTGAACTGCTTGCCATTGTACTTTTAAATTTTACATCCCTCAGCGAAGCATGCTTAAAATTCTGAAAAGATTAATTGCTTGCACCTGCAGACAGCTCATGTCCATATGAAAATAGCAATAAGAAAAAAAAGGGCTTTCATTTCTGCATATGCATGAAGGCATCTTTGTAAATTTTATTCAGAATATAATTTGCACTTGCTTTTAGCTGCAGACGTATGGACTCCCACTGAGAAAGTGCATCTACATTTATGGTAAGCATACAAAACTGTACTGTGTTCTTTGTGTTTCACTGTTGCAGTCCTGACTTGTGGGATGATTCCCAAAGCTGAAAGGAGGATACATGAAGGGATTATGGAGAGGCAAGGATGCCCTGCAAAATTCCACTGCCACACCCAGCTCTGCAGTTAATAAAAGCAGGAAGATTGTAATGTTTGGTGAAGGTATGCACAGAGGCCCTTAGTTGGCTACCCCTTTAATAAAGGCAGTAGAGGTAGCAATAGCCCTAATGGAAGTAGTTCCAGGTAAGCAATTTTACATCAGCAGAAGCCACTGGCTCGAAGAGTGAGCTTCTCCAGAATGAAATTGCGGTCCTGTGGGGGAACAGGCGGTTTTCTGGCAGGCCTAATGTGTCCTCACAGTGTCAGGAGGCCTCTTACCATGATTGCTGTAGGAAAAGGAGATACAGTGGGAGATCCATTTGGAAGTAGTTTGATTAGAAATTGATCTCCCCTCAGAGCTTCTGGAAAAGGCCACCAAAAGTTGGTCTGACATCCTGACCTTCTTGGTTCTGGTTCTGTCCAAGTAGTAACGCAGTTGCCTGTGCACATCCAGAGAATGAAGGGCTTTCTCCCTTGTTTTGAAGGTTAAGAACGAATGTAGGCAAGTGTATAATTTAGTTTAAAGAACTTTGTCACCACCTTGGACATGAAGGAAGGGTTAGTCCTAAGCGATACTTTGGGTGGAAAATGAAGAAAGGTTCCACACACATAAGGGCCTGAAGTTCTTGACTCCCTTCTGGCTAAGGTAATGGCTAACAGGAAGGCTGTCTTCCAGGTAAGGAATTTTATATCAGCAGAAGCTGCTGGTTTGAAGGGGGAGCTTTTCCAGAATGATACTGAAGTACCATGTGGAGAACAGTAGGTTTTCTGGGAGGCCTAATGTGGATATCCCCTCTCAGAAACTGTTTCATGTGGGGATCTGAAAAGAGAGGAGGTTCAGAAGTCATATAGGCAGAAATAGCTGAAGTGTGGGTTTGTATTGAGTAGCAGAGACCTTTTCATTAAGACTAGATAAATATGAGGGGATCAAAGGGTTCTGAACTTGATAAGGGTTTTGTCTCTTTTATCTGCACCAAATAATACATCTTTTCCATTTGGCGGAGTAAGATTTTCTAGTACTAGGTTTCCTGGCTTCTTTTAGAATGTCCAGGACCTGCTTGTCAAGGAGTGACCCCTTCCATGGGATCAAAGTATCATCCAAGCTGTCAATTTGAGTTTGTACAGGTTGGGATGTGTTATTGTGCCCCTGTTCTGCATTAATAGGTACACCTTCTGTGGCAGCAGACATGGTTCCCTATTGGTTAGACTGAGCAACAGAGGATACCAGTGTTGCCTCAGCCAGTTGGCTATCAGAATTACCCTTGGTCCCTCTTCCCATATTTTCATCAATAACCTGGGTAGTAGTGGTACTGGGGTGAAGGCATAGAGGAATAGGCTTGTTCAAGGAAAGGAAACGACATCTGTCTTCCAGGCTGACTTCATTTTGTTCCTGGAGCAAAACCTTTCCTAGTGGTCATTTTCTTTGTTGGCAAAATGGTCTATCTGTGGCATGACGCATTTTTCTGTTCTGTAGGGAAGAAAAAAACTTCCTGATGTAGTTGCCACTCTTAGGGGTCTGACAGGCTCCTGCTGATGTGATCCACTTGTTGATTGGTTTCTCCTGGTAGAAAGTCTATGGCTAGGTGGCAAAGGGTGTATGAGCAGATCCCCCTGCATGTTTATGTACCACATACATTTGGTATTGTCTGTCTTTACCAGGAGGACACTGGGTTTCCATTTCTTTTAGAAAGCAGTTAGGCTTTTTTGGACTGCCATAATTTCTTTTAGGTTGATGTGTTTGTTATTGAACTTTCAGTCACATCTGTCTTGAGACTGGAAGTTTTTGGAGTGGGCTCCCCTGGCTATTTCTGATACATCTGTTGTCAGAGTTTGGTCCCGAGGGATGAACCTGAAGGGAAGGCCCAGATTTGAGGGGTCATGCATGGATCCACCAGGCAAACTCTTTCCTGAGGCAAGGAAGCAACTTTATTTCTGAAGTTGAGAAACTGAGATTGTTGGCACCACACATTTTTAAGATACCACTGCAGTTTTCTCATATGTAGTCTGGCCAGAGGGATCATGAGGATGCAAGAGGCCATGTATCCCTGGTCTCTGAGCTACTCTGTGGTTGTGAGGTATTTCTTGACCAAGAACTTTTTGAAGTACAGCATTAGAAAGGTAACATTGTATGGAAGGGAGGAAAGCCTTCTAAAAAGCTGAGTCCAGTAAAGCTCCCAGAAACTAAGTCCTGTTTGTCAGGTGAGTTTTTTGGGAATTACTGGTGAACCTTACTGAGGTTACTACATTTTGGGTATAAAGCAGATCTGCTTTGAGTTTTTCTAGGCATGTCTGATTGATGCAATCTTCCAAGAAGGAGTGAACCCTAATTCCCTTCATCCTGCAGAAGGTTGTCACCAGGACTAAGCATTTTGTGAAAACCCTGTGTGCAGTAGACAAGCTAAAGGGCAGAGCACAGAATTGATAATGCCTCATACCTGCTCTGAAGCACAAGAACCCCCTGTGTGATTCCTCCTTTGGGATTGTGGAAGTATGCCTCTTTTAGATGTAAGGTTACCAGGAAGACGTTGGAGGAAATCATGGCAGTAGTTTTTGTAGAGTTAGCATTTTGAATTTTGGGGCCTGTAAGAATTGATTGAGCTTTGACAGGTCTAGAATTGGTCTTCGGGGTACCTTCTTTTCTGGAGACTAGGAAAGGTCTTGAATAAAACCCTTTTCCTTGTAAAGAGGTTGGTAGATGTTCTGCAGAATTCTTGAGTGCACAGAAGCTTTATTTGGGTTAAAACCTCTGCCTTTTGCTTTCGAAAAATATCTGGGAAACCTGAGCAAATCAAGGGTTGTTTGAACTTGAGTTTGTAACCTGTTTAAATGATGTTTAGAACGCATAAATCCCTGATAATGAGGGTCCAGTCATGTGGAATAGTGAGAGCCCCCCCCCCCCAGCCTGGGGGAGAGTGAGGAGGAGGGGTACAGAATGGAGGGGGGGAGGGAGCACCATGTAAGAGTCATGATTGCTCCCTGCTGTGTCCCTGGGAATGGGATCCCACAGGCCTGTGGGGGTCTGTTTGGCACTGTCTTGGCCACTGGTGCTGTCTGGCTCCTTTCTGTATGAGGTCTCCTTTACCTAGGATTACAGTGGGAGGCTGGAAAGGACCAATGTTTGGTAGGGTAATTCTGACTGAAATGAGGAGATTGGACCTGAAGGAAGTCCTTGACAGTTTGCATGGATTCGACCTTACCCTCCATTTTTTAAAGCACAACCTCAGCCTTAGGACCAAAAAGAAGATCTTTGTTCAAGGGGGCATCCAGGAGACTAGATTTGAGATGTTCAGAAAGGGACTGTTCCCTCAGCTAGACATATCTTTCAGTGACTGATCCTGTGGCTATTGCCCTAATAGAGGCTTCCAAGGCATCATAGCCACATTGCAGTGAGTGAATAGCCACCTGAGAGCAGGAGTTGCATAAATCCAATAATTCCTTTGAGAGGGCCTTATTTTCAATCCGCATCAGTTTTTATTTCATTTGTTCAAAAATTGTTTCCTGGTACTTCACCATGTGAAACTGGCTGTTCAGAGCCCTTATGTCAAGGATAGCAGAGGTGTAGACTTTCTTTCTAAACCTGTCCAAGGCTCTGCTTTCCTTGCCTGTTGGTACAGGATTTTTGGAAGAGCTAGCTTTTGCTCCTTTAGGACTCTGAATCACCACTATGGGATCTGCCATAGGATTCTTAAAAAGATATTTGCGGGAATCTAGAAGCCTGTAAAGTCTATCAGGTTTTCGAAGGGCAGGGGGAAGAGAGTCTGGTTGTAAAGAAGAATCCAGAAAGACATCATCTGACACCTCTTAGACTGGGGGAATGGCAAGGGGTTTATTTTCAGGGAGATTTATGAATTCCTTAACCCATTTCTTGGATTGGGGGTCATCCTGAGCTTCCCATTTGAAGTTCTCCCTCAGAGTATGCAATGTTTCCCCAAAGGAAGTGTCCTCGGTGGGGATGCTGAGGCAAGGTTCTTTTCAGAATAAGAAGCAGTAGATGCACCCCACTCAATAGCGCATTCATCATGATCAAGGTTATCCTCTGAGTCAAGAGTCAGAAAACTCCTGGAGTGGGCTATCCCTCTTTCTTTTACAAGGGATGCTTCAGGAGGAGCAAGGCACCTGGATCTTACCAAAGAAATTAAATCTTCAGCCAACCACACTAGGTCTTTTTAGTAGGCCTGAGAGTGGAAGCTGGTAGGCCTAAACTGAGGTAAAGTGGGTGTAGCTTTTAGTGAGAGGCCTTAGGTTTTGGCCTAAGCCCGACCTCTGCACTAGGACCTGGATGGACAGCTGACTCCTGTGAGTGGCAGACCAAGGTGATCTCCTGATGACACAAATAGCTGTTGTCGGTTTTAGAGCAGTTGTTGAAAGCTGGAGCCTACGAAGTGGCTCTGGACCCAACTGAATAGCTAAGTCCTTCGGCTTTTAAGGAAGTAGAGGGACCTGAAGGCGTGTTGGACTCTGAACGGGTCTCTGTAGAGGACTGTGCACCACCTCAGTACTGAAGGAGGCTGCAAAAGCACCTCGCCTTCTTCGACAGTCACAAGCCTAGGTGGACTGGCCAACAGTGAACGAGCATCATCTGAGACCCTAAATCTAAAGAGTTTTTCCTTTTTTCCATCTAGGGAGATCTACTTCAGCTCGACCAGTGGACGACATGGTATGTGAAGGCCCTGAAGACTTACTGAAATGGTTAGCCCTACACTTGATGGTTCTGCTATTAAAGTGAGCACAAAACCAACAGTTATTTTGACTTATTTTTCAAGCATACTTGCTGACAAGAAACATTTTACAGCTTAAATCTAGAACATTAATCTAGACATCCTCAAGACAGTTGCTTCCCCCATACTGCCTTTTTTAGGCAATGTGAAAACAGCAAAACTTCTGAAGTAAGGAAATCCACTAGAGGCAAAGTCAGGGTCATGCTGCTTAATGCTAGGAGCCTAAACAGCAAACTGCACTCCCTGGAAGCACTCCTTACCTTAGAAGGTGCTGACATTTTTGCAGTCACTGGCACTTGGTTCAAAGCCATAGAGAGCACCCCGGCTGTACAAGGCTACAATGCCTTTCACATGTTCAGACCTCAAAATGAGCTTGGAAGAACCCAAGGTGGAGGTATATCCATCTTCATTAAATCCAAATATACCTCAAGACTGGTAAAACAGTACGACTCTCTTGAGCTACTCCAGGTCCAAATAACTATAAGCAAAATACCCTACCACATCATCGCTACCACCATGAACCCAGGAGAAACACACCCCTGTCTGGACTTGCTAGAGTCACTCAGTATACAGCCAAACATCTTGGACAGAGGAGATTTCAACTGTCTTTCCATTGATTGGACGACTTACATGAGCACAAACGCGATTGTGCTGAGGTTCCTGGATTTTGTTAATTCAAATGCCCTGGAACAGTTGGTCTGCACCCCCCAAAAGGGCCTCAAATGTCCTATACCTAGTACTCTTCAACATGGGGGTTTACTGCACTATCCCCTGTGTGTTGCCCTCCCTGGTAAGGTCAGACCATAAATCAGTCTCGTTTGAAGTAAAGATCAGCTCTGCCACTCCCACAGGAGCAAAAAAAAAAAAAAAAAAAAAAAAGTTTCTCCAAAGTAAACTATAGCTTACTAAGCGATGGTATAAAAAAGTTTTAAAGCCCCTGCTAACACACAACCAACAATTATGCAGAAGAGTACACAAATGCCCTATATAGCCACTTAAACAAATGTATTGACTCCGCTGTACCTGACAGGACTAAAACCAGGTCATCCCAAAAAAAACAAGCCAACCTGGTGGAATGTGTAAGTATAAATAAGTTATATAATCAAAGAAAGAAGCTGTTATCTATGAACAAGAGGGAACTTGCTCAACAGAGGAAGAATACCCACCACAGCTTGAACAAGCAAATCAGATATCTTGTAAAGTCCTCTATGGCAAGTTACTAGACTAAATTAGCATCCTTAGCGAAAGATAACCATAAGGCATGCATTAGCTACGTCCAAAACCTAAAAGGGAATGCCCAGCTGTGTGCGGATTTATAGTGGAGTGATAACTCACACTGGAGTCTAAATGGAGAGATGATAAATCAGCAAGCAAAGGAATGTAGTATTGCTGGAATTGAATTCATCCTCAACTCTTCATGAGGTAGACCTTGTTTTTCACAGAATCTCACCAAGGCAACACTGATATGTAGACTGTATTTTGTATAGCATATATCATGGACAGAAGTAGGTTAAAAAATAAAAAGATAGCTGGGTGCACAAGACCCAAGATAAAAAAGAGCCCAATCCTGGTAAGTGCACTGATGCCAGGACTGGAAAAAATGACATTGTCGAATCCTCAAGACAGAGAAACATTTCTACAATGGGGCTAGGCCCAGGGGGAAGATGGCCCTCCCTGTTGTAGAAGGAAATAGCAGTCCACAAAAAATCACAAAAACTGATAGGCCGATAAACAGCCATGCAGACGATAGAGTGGACTGTTGAAGATAATAATAAAATTATGTATTGCTACTATTACGCAAGAAGCCCAGAATTTCTAGACAGAAGATATAAGAAGAGATTGAGAGAAATTACAGGAAAGAAAAATACTTCCACAAGAAAAGCTCTCAGACGCTTCAAATGCAAATTTGTGTTCATTAATACAACAGATCCATGAAAAGCACTATATAGACCAAAACAACCTTGGGCTTTTAGAAAAAGGGGAATTGCGAAAATATAAAGAACAAAATCTAGAGACTCTTGAAAGGTATAAAAAAGGAAGTATGGACATGGGAAAGAAAGTGAGATCTGATATGGTGCAATATTTATGCAAAGGAGAAAGTCAAATTAATTAACACAAAAAAGGCAGCCCCAAAGATATTCGAAAAGAAATATAGGCAGAGGCATCCAGATAAGGAAAATTTTACAACAAAAAATAAATAAATAAATAAGATCACAAAAATAGATTGTACAGCAAAAGCTTAGAAGTAGAAAATTAGGGTTAAGTGTAGAAAGTCTAATGCAGGTTATATCACGTCATGATGGAACAATGAGTTCCCAAAGTAAGGAGAAACAGGAGGAGCAGGAGATATTTGAAGAAGAAATATGGACATGGGAAAGAAAAAGATTTAATATGGTGCAATATTTGTGCAAAGAAGGAAGCAAAACTAATCAATACAAAAAGAGCAGCACCATAGTTATTTTAAGAGTAATATAGACAAAAGCATCCGGACATGGAAAATTTTCAGTGCAAAAAATAAGAAAACAAAGAGGAAAAGAGGATTAGTAATGGAGATGTTAAAGAAACAGAAACTGAGGTTATTGATTACCTGCGAAGTGAAGGGCTTAGTATAGAAAATTTAACTCAGATAACATGGCTAGAGCAATGGACACCCAAATTAAGAAGAAACCAGTGCAGCAGGCAGCATCTGATCAGCTGCCATGTGAAAATACTTTGGAGTCTTTCATAGGAAACCAGTGCAAATGTTCACTTGGAGTTGGACAGCAAGGGAAGGAACAGGAAACTTTGGTAACTGATGCAGTCAATATTGTGGAGTGACAGGCTACTGAGTTTCTCATATGAAAGAGCAACGGCTGACACATGATGAAACTGAAGTGAATGTGTCACAAGAAGATGCTCTGGAACGATGTTCTTCATGTTTCATTGTTGCAGTCATCACACTTGGTTATCTGCCTGCAGATAGCCCTCAGTCGGCCCAAATACCAGAGACTTAGTATTTCTACGTTGGTTGCTGTTGCTTCAGGACAAACATCAGGTCGTCAGGGGTATAAATACAGGCAGCTGATGCCATTACATCAGTCTTTCTTGCCAAGGAGCCTGAAGCAGAAGGAGTTCACACGAGTGCCAGTCGGCTGTTACCTGAGTTTTCATTTCCGAATTGAATCATCCTGAAGTCTTCTAAAGCTAAGTACCCCATTGAGGAACCTTTTTTCTTGCTCTAACCGATGTCAGAAAAAGTTAACAATCGTCTCGCCTGTGGAAAGCAAATACCACACCAACATTTCCATTCTTACTGCATCACCTGTTTAGGCCCAGACCACGATGTACCTCACTGTCGGTTTTGTGCTTTGTTCATCGTCCAAACTATTTGTCGTCGGGCCCTTATTGTATCTAAATGCTTTCGATCTCCATATTCCAAAATGGCTTCGGTAAGCCATTCATCTAACGATCTTCCGAAAAAACGTAAGGATAAAGACAGAGACAAAACTGCCGATGATGCTTCCATTAAGCTAGTCGCCAGTTTGCCGGTACTCAGTGAGGTGCTTTCGCAGCCCCTGATGCCTGCTTCAGTGGATTTGCAGGCTGCTACTGAGAGCCTTTCGGAGTCTGGTATGCCGATAGACTCTTCTTTGACTATGGAACCTGCGGATGTCTCTACCTTGGATGCGTCCGGAGCCGCTGCACAAGCACCGGCTTCCGAGGAAGTTCTCCGCATTACCGATATTCGACTACTTCTTTTGCGTCTTCAGTTCTGTCTAAAACTAAGAGTACGAGCTATGCCTAATAAACACAACAACCCAAACTCAAGCACCTACTTCCTTGCCACAATCTCAAATGCTTAAAATGGCAGAAGACCTGATCATGCTGATTAGGGGAAGCCAGCCTTCCCCTGCTAAGAGAAAGAGAGACCTGTCCCCAGCAGCTTTAACTGACCAAGAGTCCGATGACTGAGGTTTCTGAATATGAAGACATGCCTTTATCTGCTTATGAGGATTCAGATGCAGAGGAATCCATTCCTTTTGCTTCCCCTCCAGAAGATCTTTCTTTTGGTGAAACCTTACATACTTTGAGAAAGCATTTCCATTTGGAATGCCAGGATTATCCTCAGTCCTAAAAGAGACTCAGGGAATTTTAGATTTGCAACAGCACAGACCCTTAGCTATCCCTCCTGTTCTGGATGTTGTGAATGATGTTTTTATGGAATCCAGTCTAACTCCTGGTACTTTACCCCCTCCTCCAAGGAAACCGGATGGGGGTACTACAAAGTCCCTGACTCTCACAAATTTCTTTTCAAAAATCCTACTGCTGACCCAGAGGTTCTCTCCCAAGGGCCTACAGGCATAAAACCACTACAGCTAAGAATCCCACCCCCTTCGGACAGGGATTCCCAGCTTTAGACAGATGAGGTAAAAAAAGTATACACCTCTGCAACTCTCGCCATTAGGCCATTGAATTGACAGTTCTACATGCTGAAATACCAGCAACATACTATGGAACTTATTAAGCAAAAATGATCTACCTTTACTGACTGTGCAGAAAATAAAGAATTACAGGAGCTTATGCATTCTGCAAGCCAAGTCAGCAAGCATGCCCTGCAATGTGGGTTTGATGCCCTAGACGCGTCTTGCAGGGCAGCAGTCACAAGTTCTGTACTTAGAATGCATGCTTGGCTTAAGGAGCAGACCTTGCTAGACCATGTCAAATCAAAATTACTGGATGTTCCTTTGAACAAAGACAATCTGTTTGGCACCAAAGCAGAAGAGGTTTTAAAAAAGATGGAAGAAAAGGCTAAGTCAATGCAGACAGTCAATGATTTTTTGCAAGTGCAGTCTCCAAGGTTCAGTAGGCATTGCCCCTCGAAACATTGGTCCTTTCCAGCCCCCTCAAGGCCATCCCAAACTAGACCCAGGGGAAACAGACCCCCCAGATTACAGTCTCAGGGTATGCAGAGATCTAAGCAATGGAGTACCTCCACTTTTAAAACAGAGTGCTAAGCCAGCCCCTTACAGAAAGAATTCACAATGACTTTTCACCTCCACTCCTCACTTCTGCCCAATTGCTCGTGCCCCTAGGAGGAAAATTTGCCCACCATACAAAAAACTGGACCTCCATCACCAATGACCGATGGGTCCTCAACATAGTGTCCCAGGGGTACAAATTTTATTTCCACACACTGCCAACCCCAGAAGGGTTCCCAGACCCTCCTCCAAACCAGTGAGCAGAGGCACAAAACCAAGTTCAATCCCTCCTCTCCATAAGGGCAATTCAGCCTATTCCTGCAGAACAGATAGGCCAAGGGTTTTATTCCAGACTTTTCCTGATACCCAGAAAAGAGGGCACCTGGCGCCCAATCTTAGATCTTTCCATTGTAAACACCTTCCTGGTGGTATCAAAATTCAAAATGCTCACCCTTCAGCAGTTTCTTCCTATGCTGTCCAAAGATGCCTGGTTAGTCACCCTAGACCTAAAGGAATCCTATCTGCTCATCTCTGTCAGGGACTCATGCAGGAAATATCTACGTTTCAGGGCAGGATCTATGAATTATCAGTTTTCTGCACTTCCCATTGGCTTATCAACTGCTCCCAGAGTCTTCACAAAATGCATGGTCCCAGCCATTGCCTGTTGCAGACAGAGAAAGATTAAAATATACCCTTACTTGAACAATTGCCTGATTCAGGCAGACAGTCAGGAAAAGCTGTTGCAGCACCTGGCATTTGTAAAGGACCTTCTAACCTCCCTGGGGTACACCATCAACGAAAATAAATCAAAACTAGTCCCCAGTCAAAAGATTGCATTCCTGGGAGCAAGCTTGGACACAGCATCCCAGATGGCATTCCTTTCTCCAGAAAAACAAGCCTATCTAACAGGCTACTTCACTCAAATGGCCACCAGAACCCAGCTATCTGCAAGGAAAATCCTGCAGGCTCTAGGGTTCATAGCCTCCTGCATTCTGCTAATTCCATATGCCAGACTGCATATGAGGAAACTTCAATGGTACTTAAAAAGTCTTTGGTGCCACCATTCTCAGGACCTGGAAACCATCATACCCCGTCTAAGGACAGAGTTTCTTTGGTGGGCAGCAGCATGCAACCACAAGGGACTTCCCTTTACACAACCCCACACCACCCAGATCCTAACCACAGACACATCAGACTATGCCTGGGGGGCACATCTGGATGACAGGTGCATTCAGGACCACTGGAGCTCAAGCCAAATTTATCTGCACATCAACCAAAAAGAGATGCTAGCTGTTCAGCACACACTGACAGCTTTCAGATCCCTACTCTCACCAGGATTCCTGCTAATAAAAACCGACAACACCACAGTGATGTGGTACATCAACAAGCATGGGGACCCCACTCTGCAGCCTAGCCATGACCCTGTGGAACACTGCTTTGGCCATGCATATTCACCTTCAAGCTCAATTCCTGCCAGACAAACAAAACTCTCTGGCAGACGACTTAAGCAGAAATCTCTTAGACCCACACAAGTGGCAATTAGACCTCAACGCCTTCAGCCTTCTAACCCAGAAATGGGGGACCCCGATGATGGACCTATTTGCCTCCCCCTACAATCACCAGCTCAGCAAATTCTGCACCAGGACACCTCACAGCAGGGCTTGGAACCAATGGGTAAACCTCTCAATCTATGCATTTCCCCCTCTGCCTCTTCTTACAAGAGTATTACTCAAGATAAAACAGGAAAGACCAAGGACAATCCTGATTGCCCCAGACTGGCCATGCCAGCACTGGTACCCACTACTGCGCAGTCTGTCACCACTGCCACCATGGCACCTACCCCAGATCGCAACCCTCCTCACTCAGCAGGAGGGACAGATCTTGCATCCGCAACTGCAAACTCTGAACCTTGCAGCCTGGCTTATTCCTTGAATTCTCCTCCAGTGGCCAGCCTAAGCAAGCAGGTGCTGGACATCATTCTTGAAGCCAGAAGACCCAGCACAAGGAATTTTTATGCTGATAAGTGGAAAAGGTATTGTTCCTGGATTCACTCTAAAGGAGCGGATGCAGCACTGCCCTCCTTACCTGGATTACCTAGCAGATCTACTCCACATAGGCCTGTCTTTCTCTTCCATTAAGATCCATGCCTCTGCCATCTCTGCTCATTACAGCACTGAGCCACATCTCTTCTCTCACCCTCTCATCAAACAGTTCCTGAGAAGGGGCTAACAACTTAAGGCCGCCAAGGAGAACCCCCAACCCTGCTTGGGACCTTAACTTTGCACTGGAAAAGCTCATGCTACCCCCCCCCCCTTTGAGCCTGCAGCGTCAGCAGAGTTAAAATTTCTCTCTTGGAAAACAGCCTTGTTTCTGGCCATCACTTCGGCTAGAAGAGTGTCTGAGCTACAAGCACTGGAACAAGGCTGTGGAACCCTTCATTATTTTTCATGCTGACAGGGTCTCCCTCAGGACTAACCCTACTTTTATGCCTAAAGTGGTGTCCAGTGTGGCTCTCAACCAATCTATCCATTTGACAACCTTTTTCCCTAATCCTCAAAATAAAGGGGAAAGGATCCTGCACTTTTTAGACATGCACAGACAGCTCAGATTCTACCTTGATAGGACTAAGCCGCCCTTCAGGAAATCTGACCATTTACCAGTCAGCTTTGCACCAGGGGCAGAGGGCAAGGCCATATAAAAAAAAATCTCTAAATGGATCGCACACTGTATCCATTTCTGTTACAAACCAGAATGCGTTCCACTAGGGCAATTTCAACCTCTACAGCATTCCTCAGGGTAGTCCCTACCAGCGACATTCTGGAGGCTGCTACCTGGAGTTCTGTTCACACCTTCACCAAGCATTACCACCTGTCTGTCTTTTCCAAATCCAGGGCGGGTTTTGCAACAGCAGTCCTGCAGGGCATACTAGCCAGCCCCAACTCTTCTTGACTGCCTCCACCCATTCTTCAGCTTTGGGAATCAACCCAAGTGTGATGACTGCAACAGTGAAACACGAAGAACATAGTACAGTTGTGTACACTTACCATAAATGTAGATATTCGAGTGTATTCACTGTTGCAGTCCTTTTTTCCCACCTTCCAGCCCCCTTGTCTCCCCCCCCCCCTCTGTCTCTATTACTCACCCCCCTTACAGGGCTGTTGGTATTTACTTTTTACTGGTGGTGTTTTTTCCACCATAACTTAGCTCTCTATTTGGGGGGCTCCTGACATTTGGAGCAAGAAAAACTGATGTAATGGCGTTGTCTACCTGTTTTTATACCCCTGACGTCAGTCCTGAAGTGACAGCAACTGACGCAGAAATACTAAGTCTCTGGTATTCGGGCCGACTGAGGGCTACCTGCAGGGAGATAACCCAAGTGTGATGACTACAACAGTGAATACACTCAAACACCTACATTTATGGTAAGTGTACACAACTGTACTTTCTATATAATTCCCTCAGGAAAAGGAGAACAAAGAATGTGCCCTCAGTTTTAGAAGAAAATGATCTAATTGAAGAGTTGCTTGATTTATTAGAGATGGACAGACATATCAAGATCAATAAAAAGGTAGACTGCAGAAGGTGAATAAGACCCAAAAAGTTAGAAGTTTGATAAAACGAACACAGTAATTACAACTGTCCACAGAGATTCATGCGATATAACAGAAGTAAATAGGATATATTACTGTGCAGCTAAATTAACCACAAGAACACATGGTAGTAAGGGGAGAAATTGAATGCCATCACGGAAGTATCGAATAGAGAAAACTATAAAGCAGTTAAAACAAGAAATGCCACTGTTAGAATATAGAATCGGAAACAGAGCAACAAAGATACTCAGAAAGATTGACATGATAAAAGCAACACGCAGTATTGTAACAGAACAGGATCTGTCGTGCACTATCGCAAATAAACTAAAAATATCAACACAGGCAGAAAAACTTAGAAGATATGTAGATAGATATAAAGGAAAAGTATAAAAGAAGCAATTTATTATGACCCAAAAACTTTTTTAAATAGAATTGGGAAACAAGGCAAAAGTAATTGAAACACCACCAAAAAAGGAAGAAATAGGTACATTTTGGAGAAATGTCTATGAAGATTCTGTGGAATACAACAAAGAAAAAGTAAGATGTTTAAATGTACAGGGTATGAAATGGGATGAAGTAATGGCCAGAGAGATTGAAACAAAGTTCAGAAAAGCTCCTAGTTGGAAAATCCCAGGCCCAGATGCAGTATTTAACTTCTGGCTAAAAGTAGCAACATCTTTGCATTAAGATTTAGCCATGAGTAAGAACTATTTATATGCGCACCCCGAATAAACACCAGCCTGGTTAAAAAAAGAAAAAACAGTGCTCCTACATAAGAGCGAACCTGCAAGTTATCCTAAAAACTGTAGACCATTAACCTGCCTTCCAATGACGTATAAACTATACACTGGAATTTATGCCAACAGAGTTTATAGTCATTTAGATGAAAACTCAATTATGGTAATAGAGCAAAAGGGCAATAAAGTAATATGGACTAAATGATCATTTGTTAAAGTCATAATGAAGAACTGTAAAAAGGGGAAGAAACTAATTATGGCATGGACAGACTATAAAAAAGCATTTGACAGTATCCCACATTCATGAATAAAAGAGTGCTTAAAAATGTGCAAGATACACCCTACACTGATCGATGACATTACAGAGACCATGAAACAGTGGCAAACCACTCCGCAGTTAAGTCATGATAAAGGACAAATTCTAATTCCAGGGATAAAAATTCAAGAGGGATATTCTGGGGTGATTCTCTGTCACCGTTACTCTTTTGTCTTGCCTGTAACCCATTAAGCTGTCTACTGGTCATGGCTACAGTTTGGCTTCCAGAAAACAGCAAAGTGTAAAGACGTCTCACTTTCTTTTTGTAGATGATTTAAAACTATATAGTTCATCAGGTAAGGAACTGAAAGCACAACTGCAAATGGTCAAAACTTTTTCAGATGATAAAGGAATGTCATTCAGTCTTGATAAATATGCAAAAGCAACCTTTAAAGCAGGAAAGCTGCAGCACTAAGAAAACATCAGTTTGGAGCAAGAATGTGATATGAAAGGACTTGAGCAAGAGGGAGTGTGTAAATATTTGGGAAGTGATGAAGGATCAACAATAAAACACGAACAATTGAAAATAAAATTCAGGGATATTTTAGAAGATTTTAATTAATACTGAAAACATCATTGACATGTAGGAACAAAGTTCAAGCTATAAACCAATTTACTGTTCCTGTCCTAAATTACAGTTATGGAGTGATTGACTGGCCCCAAAAGGTGTTGGATAAGTTGGACAGGAAAGCAAGAAAGATGGTTCATGGTCATCATATGATTTATAAAAATCTGTGCATACCAAGATTATATATTCCCAGTTCTGAAGGAGGTATGGGCCTCCTCGAAATTGTTTACATGTTTAGCTCTGCAGTTGTGTGACTGCATACATATCTTGCCAACCTCACAAGACCTAAACATAGTAAAAGTTTTGAAACATGAGGAGAATAAGTCTAAGATGACTTTCCTACTTAGTTTAGCAGATGCATATCAGTGTCAAGTGGGAATGGATGTCAAACAGAAATAACAAAAAACAAAAGAAAGAATGTAAGGTGAAGGATCAGATGAGAAGGCAAGAAATGTGGAAAATGCATAAATATAGTTGCAAATATAGAAAATTATTGGAAAAATCTCAAGTCGATCAGCATCAAATGCAGGAATGGTTAAGGAGAGGTCAATTTAATCCAAAAGATGAAAGGTTAATATTGGCAGCCCAAGATAGTGGACTACACACACATTGGTTTCCCAACATGTTCAATGGACTTAGTAAACCAGACAAATATAGGTTTTGTAAAACAGAATTGGAAACAATCGCACATCTTGTTACTGGTTTTGATACACTAATGGCAGAAGAACTGTATGCTGAAAGACATAATAATGTAGTAGCACTGCTGCATTGGGGATTGTGCAAACATTATGGTATTGAAGTAGCTGAAAAAACAATGGAAATATGAGCCACAAAGCATTCTAGAAAATTATGAAGTTTATTTCACATGGGATCATCCATTACCAACAGTTCAAAAAATAGATGCAAGAAAAGCAGATGTAGAAGTCCATGAAAAGAAGACAAAAGTATCATTGAAATCATCATTGGAGATCATTGAAATTGCTGCACCCAGTGATGACAGTGTTTTACATACAGGGAGACACAAAGTCATAAAATACCAGGGCTTGCAGGCAGAAACAAGGGCGATTTGTAAGAAAAATACCTAGGCAGTTCAAGTATAGCAGTAGGATCAATGGGTCTTATAAAAAGGAATTTACAGCCTTACGTAGATATTTTACCTAAACATGTACCTCCGTATGAATTGCAGGAGGATTCATTACTGTTTACATTTCGGTTTCTGCGAAGAGCACTTCTGGCTAACATAAAAGATTGAAACAATACTAATTTCATGAACTTTAATCATACTTTGACTTAGGAATGGGGCCAATTTCCATCATGGTATTAGAAACTTAAAAGAATAGGAGAAATTAAAAAGGGATTAAACCTGAGGAAATTGCCAACTTGCTAGCCGACAGATTTGGCAATAACTTCACCCCCCCCCCCCATATCCCCACCAGGCATACCCCAAAGCATTCCTGACATCAGTCCTCTACTGAGTTTCCCCAGAGAACAGCTCATGCAAGCAGTCTCCTAGGCCAAAACCACGGCCCGTATGGGGCCAGATAACATCCCAGATTGCTTACTAAACAATCTAAAGCAAGATCTAGTGGAACCACTTGGCACTCTGTTTAACCATAGCCTGAGCACTGGCTTTGTTCCCGCAGAGTGGAGAACAGCAACAATACTCCCCTTGCACAAAGGGGGTCCATCAACCGACAGAGGAAACTATTGACCCATAAGTCTAATGAACCTTAACTCCAAGGCCGTTAACAAGGACACAGGTGACTTTCATACTCTTGACCTGGCTCAGTTTGGTTTCATCAAGGCTAGATCTTGCTTTTTAAACCTGGTGGATGTCTTTTAGAATGTCATAAAGTGCTGGATGATAGCAGAGCAGTATTTACAGCCTATCTTGATTTAGCCAAGGCTTTTGACACAATCCCCCACTCAGGGATCATTGAAAAAGTCTTCCAGCTGGGGATTAACTCATAAGTCTGTCTATGGATAGCCATCTGACTCACCGACAGAATGTAGACTGTCAAAGTTAGGTAGTCCACCTCCACCAGTAGACCAGTTACCAGTAGGGTACCACAAGGATCTGTGCTCGGCTCTCTGCTGTTTGGAATCTATTTCTCTGAAGTCCAGATGAAAGTAAATGGCTTGTGGCTTACCAACTTTGTAGATGACTGCAAACTGGGTGCAATTATTAAGTCCCCAAAGATGTAGACATATTACAGAAGGGGCTGACTCAGACAAATAGTTGGTGCCAAAGTCACGGACTAAAACTAAATACAAAAAAGCACCTCATTATGCCCTTTGGCAAAGTAGTAGCCCCTGCTATTTATGATATAAATAGTACCCCCTAAGCTCAAACTCACTGGTGCAAGACTTGGAAACACAGGTTGATAGCAATCTAAACTGTGATCACCATGTGTCCATAGTGGCAAGGAAGCCCTTTTACTTTGAGCATCTCAATAAGGGTATCGGACCTTATCATACCACAAATTGAGTACAATGCTCCCTACTGTATGTATCTCACCAGACACCTGCAGCAACTGGAGAGATCACAGAGGTTCTAACCAAGAGAATCCAGGGCCTCCAGAACATAACTTGCATGAAAAGACTGAAAGTCCTCTAACTGTGCTTTGTATCATACAGGCTGCTGAAAGACAACCTGTGCCTGGCCTACAGAGCAGTCTCTGACTCTGGCCTAATGAAAATGCTGCACGTCTGCAAATCGTATGGAACAAGAGTCAGTCGCTCCAGGGATGTTCTTCGTGTTTCACTGTTGCAGTCATTACATTTGGGTAATCTGCTTGCAGGTTGCACCCAGTCGGCCTGGTTAACAACGTCTTGGGTCCTGCGTCGGTTTCTGTCCCTTCTTCCATGACGTCAGGTCATCAGGGGTATAAAACATGCAGCCGACGCCATTACATCAGTCTTTCTTGCCATGCGGTGCCCGAAACAGAAGCAGTTCGCAAGTGCCGGTCGGCCGACTCCTGAAATTTTCGTTTTCGAGTTTCGGAACAGAAGTCTTCAACTTAAAGCTAAGTATCCTGTTGGGGAAACTTTTTCTTGCTCCTTACCGACGTCAGTAAAAGTTAATAATCGCATTACTTGTGGAAAGCAAATACCTCATAAAGATTTTCATTCGTACTGTATTCCTTGCCTAGGCCCTGCCCACAACGTACCTTGCTTTCGGTTTTGTGCTTTATTTAATCAGCGCACTATCCATCTTCGGTACATTTTTGCCTCTAAATATTTCGGTTCTCGGTTTAATTATCCAGAAATGTCGTTGGTTAGCCATCCAACTACCGAGATTCTGAAAAAATGCAAAGATAAAGACAGAGACAGGCCGCCGAGGTCGAAAACTGACGACGACACTTCTAAGCCAGTCGTCAGTTCGCCGGTACTCAGTGAAGCTTTCGCAGCCCCTGTTACCCGCTACTTCTGATTTGCAGGCCTCTACTTAGACCCATTCGGAGTCCGGTATGCCGCGAGATGCTTCATCTATGGAACCTGCGGATGTCTCTACCTTGGATAGGTCCGGAGCCGCTGTGCAGGCACTGGCTTCTGAGGGTGTATTTAGGCCTACAGACTTGCATATTAAATCAACTCCACCTTCATTACTAAGGCCTAAATCTCAATCTGTGTCTAAAAAACTGACGCCCAGGCCACATGTTCAGGCCCCTATGCCTAAAAAAACAAATGATCAAAATGGCTGAAGATCTAATTATTCTAATCAGGGGTAGTCACCCCCCCCCCCCCTGCCTGAGCTTGATTATGAATCTTCTGATCAGGATTCTATTTGTTCTGACTCTTCTAATGACCTGGATTTGTCCATACCTATCTATGAGGATTCTGATGCAGAGGATTCCATTCCCTCTGCTTCCCCTCCTGAAGAATTTTCTTTTGGGGAAACTTTACATACCTTAAGGGAGCATTTCCACTGGGAAAGTCATGAATTTTCTGATTCAAAGAAGAAGCTTAGGGATTTCCTCCTTCTACCTTAGTATAGGCCTTTGGCTATTCCTCCTGTACTAGACATTGTTGATGATGTGTTTTCGGAATCCAGTATGGCCCCTGATTCCCTGCCTCCGGCTCCTAATAAACCTGATAGATACTACAGGGTTCCCCGAGTCCCACAAGTTCCTTTTCAAAAATCCTGTTGCAGATCCAGAAATCATTTCTTAGGGGCCCAATGGCATTAAGGCCTCAACAGCCAAAAATCCTACCCCCTCTGATAGAGACTCCAGGGCACTGGATAGATGGGGTAAAAAGGTTTATACTTCTGCAACCTTGGCAATCAGGGCTTTAAACTGCCAATTCCATATGTTAAAATATCAACAGCATATTATTGGGCTGCTTAAAGAGAAAATGATGTTGAATTCTGACTGTGTGGAAAGTAAAGATTTACAGGATTTATTGCATTCTGCTGAACAAGTTGAAAAACTTACTTTGCAATGTGGTTTTGATTGTTTAGAGGCCTCCTGCAGGGCTGCTGTTACTGGGTCTGTGCTTAGAAGGCATGCTTGGCTTAAGGAGCAATCTCTGCCTGATCATGTTAAAGCGAAATTAGGACCGCCTGTTTGGCAGTACGGCTGAAGAAGTTCTAAAAAAGATGGAAGATAAAGCTAAGTCTATACA